>NC_139720.1:165914405-166419405 GCF_964211835.1 Anser anser
AGAAAAGAAAACCAATGAAAAGTGAAATTACAGCTGCGGAACAGACTGGCTCCTCTAGTATGAAGAAAAACTTCTGGCATATTTGCTGGGCTTCTCAGAGTAACAGAATGACATGTTGTTCTTAATGCAAACATTGTTCTGAGGCTGTTCATTTTCATATTTAGTCATATCACAGCAAAGCTAAGGGAGCGTCAATCATGCTCGGTACATCTGACTGGGTGAGCGCTCCCTTCACAGCTGTATCTGGCAGAATACACTCCTTATTTATTATATTTTTAGTAAGGCATGCTATCTTGTTCATGTGTGAGAAACTGTAATGCATCTTTCACATTTAAAGTGCCCTCTGAAGCTTTCTGCCTCACAACCTCCTGCCTACTTTCACTGTTACCACTAAATTTTTTATATTGTCTTGAGCATCTCTGAAAGAATTGCAAATTCCAGATAGAACATGATTAATTTAGCACTGTCGTCTCCTACAATATAGTGTACAACCGTCCATCCTTCTTTCAGCACAGCTACGTCTTATCTCGGCTCTTAGTGAAAAACTAAATTAAGGCAAAGGCTGAAGTTGTTCATGTGTGCTACTTTTAAAATTAATTTTTGCTGACAGCACCACGGAGTCAAAAGCATGTAGTTGCATTATGAAAGCCAGAACAGAGATTAAAATATATGTGTATTTTTGTTATTCCAGGAAAGAGAGTCTTTTGCTCCTTCTACATTAGTCATTTTCCCAAAGGACTCAACAATCCTCTTATTTGGGGAGTAAAAGTCGAACCATCTTTTTCCATTTGCTAAAGATTTCTGCTTCTTACTGTGTTTAACTCCTTGTACACTCTCACTTTACAAGACACAAGCAAAGTTTTGTGATGGGCATTTTGAGTGAGGAAGATGAAGGGCGATTTGGGGACATTAATATTTTTTGCATTGTGTCTCATTTTTAGCAAGTGATTCAAATTGAGAGGAATCCTTGGTTTCTGAAAGCTGAAAATGTTTCAGTTTCACATACTTGAAAGCTTTTTCATCCTAAAATTTTCTTTTAACTTTAAAACTTTTACAATGTTCAGAATTGAAACCAAAAAAAAAGTTAACTGAACTTAATATTTTCTTCAACTTTTTGACTAGTTCAGAATGCAATTCTTCACTCTCATAGCTTGACCTATAACCTTTCATTGTAGTCTTTAAAACTATGCTAAACCCCATATCTGTATTTATCCAGTTTTATTTTCCTTTCCTCTCCTTGGTATTATCAGGAACAGCTTTTCACCTCTGTGATGCAGAGGTGAAACTGAAGGAAGAACAGTGGGGAAATTAAATGTTTTTAATACTGGAGCTGCTTCTCTAAACCTACATATCACTGTTAAAGCTGGTATGAAGTGCCACAGAGGCAGGCTCTGTCATTCCCTGTTTACTGCTCTGTAAAGCCCAGTGAACTATCTTCACTACTTTCCAGATTACCAGCAAGGTTTAGTTGATGCATCTGAATCAGATCAAAGATGAAGAGAGCAGGGACAAGCTCAGCAGCAGCCTTGCTCATCCAGCATTCCCTTTTAACATGACTAACGTTAGGCAATAGTCTGACTTTTCTCACAGTGACCGTACTTGCAACAATTCTTTGCAAAAACTCCGAAGCATGTCTCTTCCAGGATGCTACAGTGAAAACAGGCCTTTTGAAAACATGTTTGAAAGCAGAGAATGATGTGCCATCAAGCTGAGCTCCTCACAATACATGTATCAAAGGGAGCAGTTAGAGCAGTGAGAAGACAGTGTTGTGATGGTTTAACATAACCACGTGGACTCCCCACATTGCAAGTGCACTTGTCAAGGGAAGTAAAAATTTTATCCAAAGATAGCCCAGTATATTTGTCTCTATATGTAATTCTATTGCATAAAAAAGACTGTAAAGAGTTCTTAGGAAGAACTAAGACGTCAGAATGATACTGATGAATAAGAGCAACATTCTGTATAAATACAAGATCTACAAAACTAGTTAGTTTTGTTTGTTTGTTTGTTTTTAGCAGAAAGATTTACAATCCTTCAACAAACTGAGCATGACTGAAAATATCACATTGTAAGAAAGGCAAATTTCACAGTGGGATATATCAATAGGAATATACTTTTCAAGATGCATGAATATGTCCTTGACAACCTTGACAGGGTCTCCACTGTAAACTTTGTCCTGGTCTGATTAGGCAAGACAGACAATTTCAAGGCAGACATGGGCTAAATGAGAAAGTTCAGTGAGTTACAAGAATGATGAGATATTTAGACAGCTTTTTGACTTTCAGAATTGGGATTGTTTAGACTGAAGAAGAGCAGCTCAAGGGAAAATGGTATAAATTTCAAAACACATAAATTTCCTTTTCATAAATTTCTTTTTGAATACAGATAAAAAACTTTTTTCCCACATTCATGTAAACAGTAAAAGGAATGCACTGAAATTAGTAAAAATAGTTTCTTGTTGGATAACAGGTGAAGCTGTCTAATGGATGTTGAAGCACTGGGATAGTTTGTGTGCATCATAGAACACTTCTCATTGCAAAGCAGGTTAAAGAAATGCTCAAGAAATGATGGCAACAGAGTTATCCTGTACTTCAAAAAATGCAATGGACAAGATAACCCCTGCAGGACCCATTCCAATATACTTTTTATTAGATAATAATCAGTCCATGAAATCAGCTGTGCAAGCCAGGTGTTAGTGTGTTTAATACTACTTTGTGTCTTTTTCAATGTGTGCAAGAACAAGTCAAAGGACTGGAAAAAGTCTACTGAAAGAAGGCTTATAATGGTATTATGGATGAGATTCTCTCATACTTTGCTTTAAAATACACATCAATGTCCCTGCCTCTAATGGGTAAAACCAGGAACTCACTAAGAAAAGTTTCCCCAAGAAAAAAAGGTTTTACCACGTATTCCAACCATAAGATGATACATGCAGAGAAGAATTACTCAGTAGTAGAGGTCTCCAATTCTTTAGAAAGATTTGAACAAAGGATATATGTAGCTTGAAGCAAGTGAGAGAGTAAAAGCCCTCTTCTGATAGATGACCATTTCCACACAGCCAGTTGGCTGCTGATGACATCCATGCATGGATTTCTTCCAGATGTAAACATAAAGAAAGAAACAATTTGAGCCTAAATTATTAGGGATAAAACCTTTCATTATGTAGGTATGGAGCAAGAGGTACGTAACTCACATGTTGATCTCTGTGACAACTGGAATATATTGGAAATAGACAGAAATCAAAACATAAGGCAGAAAAACATTTTGTAAGAAGCCTGAGATTCTTAGCAATTAACCTTTGGGAATTCTCTTAATGATACATCCTTTTTCAGAGTTCAGATCTCAAGGGAAGAATGAAAACACTTATTGTAGGGAAAGCTCACTAACATAATCAGAACATCAGAGCTCTCATTCAAGTAATTCCGTTAGAAGTATGATTGGAAACTATAGCTTTTCCTGAGGATTTTTTTTTCTTCTATTAACTAATATCTACAAAAAATATTGGATTGTTTTGTAATGGTTTTACCAGTATGCCAACATATCAAAATGATTTAGGACCCTAACTTTCATCTTCAATTACAGTGAAGCAATAATTAAGAATAAAAATAAATATATTCTCAGCTCTTTATTAGCTTACCAGGCCACACATTATATCTTCTCAATTAAGAATCAGAGGTGCAATCAAGTGATATGCTTATGGGAAGAAATTTGTTATTGTAGTTAGGATTTAGGAGATCTGTTTCAGTTAGTTTTACCTCCAAATCAATGGTAAGACTTTAAGAAGTACATAATGAAACTTAAGGGCCCACTTAATTTTCACGTGTCTATGGGGCCATTTTTCATGAGAAAAAAAGACTTGCATAATTACTTGGAATAACTGTGTTGTTGCAGTGATTATAGTTTTCATGTAGGATGTGTAACTACTATGAAAAAGAGAAGGGATTTAAAAAATGAAATCACAGCAAAATTAATGGGGTAAGTGTCAATGGCAGATAATTCGGTCTACCAAATTTAAAAAAAAAAAAAAAAAAGATTCAAGGAAATACAAAAGCTTTTTGTTTCTCTTCAGGCTAAAAAAAAAAAAGAAAAAAAATAAAAACAATAAATTTCCTTTCAGGTAAACTTGAAAAGATTTTTGACTGAAAAGGTTCAAATTAAGAAACCAAAATATCTCATCTTGAAAACACTGAAATGAAAACTTCTCACTTGATCATTTATTTACTGACTGCCTCATTTTTCTGTTTATTTGCATCACAGCTATTTGCCAAATTCAGAAAGAGCTACGTTTTATGTTGAACTACATTTTTGCTGGTGTTTTGCAAAGCCACAGCTTAAGGTAACTTATTTCTGAATAACTGGCCATACATTTGTTAACACTAATGTGCACTGTTTTCATTACCTCACAAAAAACTTTGGCCATCAATTTCCTTGAAAAGAGCAGCTTTAAATATAGCTCCCCTGAAAGTCGATAAGACTTAAAGAAACTGTCACTTCATCATTTTAGTAAATTGCCCTCAGATCTCCTACTCCAACACATACATGTGTGTACAGATTTCTCTATACTGCATATATTATAAATAAATTAATATTTAAGCAGTATGATGAAAAAGCAAAAATAAAAGGAAATTCTGAGATTTGAGTATCATAAATTTCACCTTTAAAAAGAATGAAATACACAAATGAGAACTGCTATCACAAGCACCTCAGTGTTAACTTCTAGGGTGCCAGATTAATTTTAAAATAGCTTTCTACAACCCCCTGCCCACATTCCTATTCTTCTCCCCCAATAAACAACTATGCAAGAGAAATAGCAGCAGTTTACCACTGAGTTGGTGATTCCATGAACTCTAAATAAAATATTATAAATGGCAAATTGTCTGGAGTGAAATAAGAGTGGTATTTGCACATTTTTCTGCTTGGCTGAGCTCATATTGTTTCTTTGGGAATAAGCTATCAGTTTTTAACATTTCCTTTTCCTTATTCCCCTAGCACAGCATCACTCATCTTTTACATTTTCTGCTGTTTTATCTCCGTGAGAAAGAGGTGTAAGTTAAGTTTGCTCTTGGGATAGAGATGTGTAAGAAGCAAAAATTCCAAACTTCTCATTAACGGCTGGAGGCAACCAAGGATCCTCTTTGTCCCAAGACTAAAGGACTGTTGCATTCTAAGCATTGCTTTCAGGCTCTTAGAGTTTGCACCAGAAGCCTATTGGCATCAAATAGGTTATTTGAAAGGCAAAGATTACACCATTTCCCCACCCTTCACTTGAATCCCTGAAGAGGTTCCTTACTGTTTGTGGAAGAGCAGATTGCCACCTCTTTCACTGTGCTTATCTTCTCCCTTGTGGTGCTGTTCTTACCTACTGTCCTGTAGCTCAGCCAAAATGACTTGGTATCTCCTACATTTCCAGAATCCTTCCACTCATGTCTTCCTTTCTGATAATAATGGCTTTCTTTTTTTTTTTTTGGATAACACAGGCACAGAGGAAAAGGTGTTTTAGAGGAGGTGGCATTTTGTCTCAGCAGAATGAGGGGATGGTATCCTGCAAGGAGCAGGGCGTCATGTCACTTGGGAAGGCCACTACACCTTTTTCTCTTTTGCTCATTCCCTTATATACTTTCACAAGGTTTTTCTTTGCAGCCATTTCACATAACTAGTACAGCAAGACAGGAAGGGCAAAGACTTACGGTTACTTTCCAAGTTCCTTCTGTCAGTACAAGTTTCATTTGCAATGGGAGATGTGAGAGGCCGCAGTTTTTTGGCCTCTTCCACCTTTCAGTGAGTCCATTCACACACTGGAAAAAGTACCTGGTGTTTTCAGGCTCAGGGATGGCAGCAGAGATATTTAGGCAGAAGCAGATCAGGTCTCAGCATATTTCTAGCACAGCAAAATGTCAGAGGAGGACTTCTTTGGTTGAATTTCAAACACAGAGACTGTGATTCTCACGCAAGGCACCATCCCTCAGTCTGAGCAACTGGAAAATAGTACATGGAGATGATTTTGCTTGGCTCATATTTTAAAAATGAGTCTGTGTGTAATAGCTTTCAACTTGCTGCTGGTAGAAATGCAGGGGCCCTGAGGGGATAGAAAGGAGAAATGAAAACCACAGACTGGAGGTGCTGTGCCAGGAGAGGGTACCCCTTCTTGACATGGGTCCATTATCACTGAAGCAGGCTCTGAAAACCATCATTTCACTCCAAGCAGCAAAACATCATGTTTGCACTGACTTCTTCACTTTATCCAGTGCTGCAGGAACACCCTGTTCCTTTTCACTATCTACCAGAGGCTGTGAGCGAGAGTGTCAGGATTTTGGCTGATGGTCCCTGTGAGAAGCATGTGATAGAACAGCAACCACCTCATTTCCAAGTGACCTATCCTTGCAGCTAAGGAGCTACTCCACATTTTCTGAAACTGTCCCTCCAAAAAGTATGTTTGGCATCTTTTGTATGATCTGAAGGAAATGCAAGTTAGGTACTTTCCTAATATTCCCCTGGCAATTGTTCAGAAATGTGTTTCTCTCCCGAACTTTGAACAGAAGGAGAACACGATAAGATTTTTATATTAAAATGCAGTCACAAAAAGAAATCATTTATGAAATATTATACAGTAGACACTTTCTTTCACCTGGAGAAGTTCAAGCCATCTTGTTTCAGCTGGCTGTATGCTCTCAGAATGGGAGAATGTTAGAGGTTTAACCATAATGTAATTGTAAGATTGTTTAAAATCATGGTAAATGGTACTGCCTTTGGTACTGCCTGTTAGACTGAGAGGACCACTACTACATGTAGAAAGATTTTCCTTGTTACTAAAGAAATGTCACTGCCTTACATTTGGCCCCCTGAACCACATATGCGCATTAAGTGCACAGTGTTTCTGTCCTCCAATGGAGTGTACCTAAAGTCTTGGTACAGTCAGTAGAGAAAAGCAGGTGATTTGAGGCCCTCTAGATAAATACTCTATGCATTTAGCTTGGGCACCTAATTTAGGTGAAGAGTTTCTTTCAGCAGAGCCTTCATCTGTTTTTTTCCTACTGACTAGATATGGAACTTCTGCACCCTTGAAGTCCTCCTTCCCCAAGCACTTACAATTTGGGTGAAAATCAGACATTCCAGTTCAGCAGATCAGATCCTCATACTTTACCTCCTGCAGCATGCATGTAACAGTTCTGGAGCTGTCACTTCCAGGTGCAGTAAAAAGCAGGGGAGCTTAACATCTATGGACCGCCCCATCCCACTGGACCCAAAGGCCACCTGTGCTGGCAACCTGCTGATTCTGCTTCTGATTTGTGGACAGTCTTCCGAGGCCTGTTTCTAAAATGAAGCAAAAATTCCAATCTAGCATTCTAGCTATTTTAAATTTCGTCCTCTTTCTTGCCTTTGCAAACCAAATTAAAATGCTATTCAAATACCACCTAAGCATTATGTTATACTGGTGAGGCAGTTAATCATCATGTCTTCTAAAAGGTGATTTGTGAAAGAAAAGATGTCAGCTAACATTTCTTCACAAGGCAGAGATACAACCCTGATTAGACACAATGGCTCCCAGCCCCACTGCCATCAACATACACCAGCTTCATTCCCAGTCTCCCGTCACTACGTCACTACGTAGCGTGTACTGTGTACATTAACAAGTAAATACTGCCTTTATAGTCTTACCCTGCAAACAGAATAAAAGCATTTTTTCTTTGTGCATAGTAAGTATTTCCCAAGCCAAAGTGACCCAGAGAGGAAGGGTCAAGCATGACCTTGTGATTTCCTGAGCACTCATGAACCCCCACACAGAAGATATTCTGAACAGCCAGCAGTGAGAAAACCTTCAAATGGAAGATACATTTAACAAAACATTTACATTCAAACATACACCTCATTCTGTAGGAAACCTATTTCTTTTTTGATAATTCCTAATAGGTCAGGTCATTATTAAAAAAAAAAAAAAGGAACAATGAACTGACTATGTTTGCAAAGAAACTCATGAAAGACTAGAGCTGAAAGCTTAAAAGCCATGAAGGAAGCACAAGCACCTCTTTTTTTTTTTTTTCTTGTGTGTGTGTGTGTGTGTATACGAAAACCCCTCATGATTTGTATGCCACTCTTACACTTTTATTTGCTTGCTTGAAATACTCAGATTGCCAATGCAGTTTCATTGATCTTTTCTCATGCTACTTCTTAATTAGATTAAATGGAGGACAAAGTAGTTTACTTTGTTGCTGTTAAAGTACAGGAGAGAGGGACTTCAGTGAGACTTCATTCAAAGGAGGTACTGATCATCCACAATTCCTTTCTTTAGAAGAAAGTTCAAACTCTTGCTAGCACATTTCTAGATCAGGTCCTATTTTTCTAGGAAAATATGAAAAACTTTGGATCTTAAATGAAATCTCTCACAATTTTCTGCAGTTTCACCTGTAGGAGTCAAGGGACTTCAGATAGCACAGGTATGAGTAAGATTAAGGTATGGCCTCCTTGTTATGGCAATAATTTTAGAGTGATCAAAAAATCTATCCTCAATTTACAATGCTCAGGTATGAAAACACACCACAGCTAAACAAATTATGAATTTAAAATAAAAGGCTGCCAAACTATAACAATACTACACAATATCAGACACAGCAGCTTAGCAAACAGATTCAGTCCTCCACAGGCTTTTTGCCTCTTTCTTTTTGAATTCTTAAGGCAGTCTTCACAGAGTTTTATGTCCTTTCTCTCCGTATCTGCTACCAATGAAGTGTTCCACCAGTGGTGAAAGGAAGAGGGGAAGAAAATACGATGAAAAGGGCTCAAGGGTTCAGACAAGGACAGGGAGATAACTCACCAATCACCATCATAATCAAAACAGACTCAGCATAGGGAGATTAATGTAATTTATTGCCTAATACTAACAGACTAGAAAAGTGAGAAACTAAAAGCAAACCACAAACACCTCCCCCTCATCCACCCTCTTCTACTTAATCCCTCCAAGGGGTGCAGGGCAATGAGGAATGGGGGCTGTGGTCAGCTCATAAGGCTTTGTCTCCGCTGCTCCTTCACGGTCACTCTCTGCCCCTGCTCCCCGTGGGGTCCCTCCCACGGGATGCCGTCCTTCCTGAACTGAGCCTGCGGGGGCTGCCCACAGGCAGCAGCTCTTCAACAACTGCTCCCACACGGCTCCGTACCACGGGGTCCATCCCCCAGGAGCAAACTGCTCCAGCACGGGTCCCCCACAGGCAGCAGCTCCCCCCAGACCCCTGCTCCTGCGTGGGCTCCTCTCCACGGGCTGCAGCTCCGGCCCGGGGCCTGCTCCTGCGGGGGCTCTCCATGGGCCGCAGCCTCCTCCAGGCCACATCCACCTGCTCCACCGGGGGCTCCTCCACGGGCTGCAGCGTGGAGATCTGCTCCGTGTGGGACCCATGGGCTGCAGGGGGACAGCCTGCTCCACCAGGGGCCTCTCCACAGGCCGCAGGGGAAGTGCTGCTGTGTGCCTGGAGCACCTCCTGCCCTCCTGCTGCACTGACCTTGGGGGCTGCAGGGCTGGTTCTCGCACATTTTCTCACTACTCTCTCCCAGCTACTGTTGCATGGCATTTCTTCCCTTTCTTAAATCTGCTCTGCCAGAGGCTAAACCAGTGCCACTCACTGATTCGGCTCTGTCCAGCAGCGGGTCACTTCTGTAGCTGTCTGGAGCTGACTCTGATCTGACATGGGGCAGCTGCTGGGCTCTGCTAACAACAGCAACCCCTGATAAGGTCTCCCCTGAGGCTTCTTTTCTCCGAGCTAAACAACTGTAGTTCCCTCAGCCACTACTCCTAAGACCTGTTCTCTAGACCCTTCACCAGCTTCGTTGTCCTTCTCTGGACACACTCCAGCACCTCGATATCCCTTTTGTAGTGAGAGGCCCAAAACTGAACACAGAATTCCAGGTATAGCCTCACCAGAGCTGAGGGTCCCCTTAAGAGCCTCTGAGTGCTACCCCTGCAGCCTCTCCATTCTACCAAACCTTGCCATATAAACCCCATACATTGACAAAGATCTTTCATTCTTCCCTCTCAAGCTGTTGATGTTTTTGCCCCAGTTTCACCAAAAGAAAGCTTGCAGTGTACTTTGCATCAGTAGGTGGATTCTGTTTTCTACAAAAAGAACCCTTTTAACTGAAGATAGTATTACTATTTCCTCCTTAGCCTTATGTCCATCACTCAATCAGAAATGAAAGGGACCAAAGGAAGTTATTGCCAAACATTTAACATGTAGATTTTCCTCTATTTTTTTTCCTCTATTCCTCTATTTAATGCAAAATCACCAGACAATAGTTCTTAAAAGGTCAGAATTTGTACATCTGTTTTGAGTCTCAGTAGAGAGGGTTCAGTAGATAAAAGAGCAGTTACCTGGGCGGTTATTTAGCTTTGCAGGCTCATTAATCAAGTAAGACAAACCTCATTCAACAAACAGGTGTTTAATTGAATAGGCTTTTTCATCCATCCAATTTATGTTAAAATACCCTGTGCTAATTAGTTCACAGTTACTCCCAAGTTGATTTACAATCAATTCATGTTCTTCACAAACATTGATGATGTTTTTACTTGAGAAATACACAACAAATAACTAATTCTAGTGCTTTGAACTGACCTAAAATATTGTCAGGATGCTGTAAATGCTGAGCCAAAACACTGATCATGTAATGACCAAAGAGAGCAGGAACACTTGGAACAATTGCTGCTGTTTCATTTGGAGACATCAGAACGTCCTGCTGCATTGATCCCTCTGATATCATGAAGAGTTTGTAGCAGGTGGGAAGGAAACTAATTTGGAAGGCCTTTAGAAAGAACAGGAATCAAAATGGAATTTGAGATGAAGGATGAACATGAGCATAGCCTTCAGCACATAAGTCAGAAAGCAGCTTTGAAGGGACAAACATCATTATGGAAGGCACCGAACAGACTGAACTTTAGCCATCAAAGACCAAAGAAAGCTTGGCATGTATATAAAGGACATATCAAGTGACTAGCTTGTAGACATTTACACTGGAGGTAAGAGCCCTTGCAGACAGATTTCCTTCACCTTCTCCAAACCCTCATCTCACAAGCTCTGTTCTCCCTTTTTGGTTCTGGGAAGGTTGCTATGTGATCCACTGTGAAAAATATTATCCATGACAGGATATCTCTCATCTCAGAGATTTTAAAGCAAAGTCAATCAGCTGCTAAGAGAAAGGTCTGCTGTGAGTATGTTCTGGTTTTGGAGGCTGCATAGGTGAGAATTATTTTTTTACTGAAAATTATTTCCCACTGAACAGAAAATAAGTTTCTGTTGTGGTTTAACCCGGCTGGCAGCTAAACACCACACAGCCGTTCGCTCACCCTCCCCCCTCCCTCTCTGGGATGGGGGAGAGAAACGGGAAAGTGAAGCCTGTGAGTTGAGATAAAGACAGTTTATTAAGACAGGAATATAATAATAACAATAATAATAATAATAGTGATAATGATAATAGTATTAATAATAATAATGTGTAAGAAAACAAGTGATGCACAATGCAATTGCTCACCACCCGCTGACCGATGCCCAGCCTATCCCCGAGCAGCCGGCCCCCCACCCCGGCCAGCCACCCCTATATATTGTTTAGCATGACGTCAGATGGTATGGAATACCCCTTTGGCCAGTTTGGGTCAGCTGTCCTGGGTCTGTCCCCTCCCAGCTCCTGCTGCACCCCCAGCCTGCTCGCTGGCAGGACAGAGCGAGAAGCCGAA
Organism: Anser anser; assembly: GCF_964211835.1. Lineage (NCBI taxonomy): Eukaryota > Metazoa > Chordata > Aves > Anseriformes > Anatidae > Anser > Anser anser. Next base: position 165,926,116 of record NC_139720.1, read on the forward strand.
AAGTCCTTGGCCTGGTGTAAACACTGCTCTGCAACAATTAAAACATCAGCGTGTTATCAGCGCTCTTCTCATCCGAATCCAAAACATAGCACCCTACCAGCTACTATGAGGAAAAATTAACTCTGTCCTAACTGGAACCAGGACAGTCTCTCAATACTTTCTTTAAATTTGATTTGGAGCAAAAACATATGGGAAGGAACGATTAAGTTATATGGTGATAACCTGATCATAAATTTCTTACCAATACTATCTTTTTGAACCTTGATTCCTGTTGTATTTAAGATGTCAGCCTATGATTTAAACATGATAGAAAAATCCGTAGGTGGAGAATTAATCAATTTCCTAATTGTTGGACTGACACCAGACTCTCAGATACGTAACAACTACCTTTAGAGGAGGAGTTAGAACACCAGAAAATGAGTGCTTTTAGCTCGTAGATTGATTTTAATGCAAAACCTATGTTTTAAATATAGCACAAGCAACAACTTCAAGATGTCAGCTGCCTTTAATGGAATATTAGGTGAGCAGAGGAGAGAGTCCACTAGGCCATTTTCAATACATCATCTTCATCTTAAGCTGATTGGGACCCTGATCTTCAAGAATGAATATCCATGGTGCAGACTTCTAAACTGTAAAATGGAATATAAAACTGAGACACTGTTTTATGATTCCAAAGTCCCAAGTTTAATACAGGCTTCTGGAGCTCTTTTTTCAGCTCTGTAAATAAGAAATTATCTATGCCAGGAGACAAGGAGACGAGTCTTCTTTTCAAAGGAACAGATGGCAGAAGCATCGGAGGCATGCTACTTCTTTCTTCTTCTGTGCAAATAAATATATTTTAAAATGCTGAACCTGATATGAAGTTTATTTCAATAATTAATGTAAGTGGTATGCACTTGGAGTCTAGGAATTCCCATCACTTCTGGGCAGTGTCCACAGAGAGATCTTGGAACAGAAGATTCCTGCGCCCTTCAAACTGTCACAGATTTTTTCATACAGAATGCATTCATTTGTTCTATCAGCGTATTTGTGGAGATGCTAGAAAAATGTATAATGTAAAAACAAAACAAAACAAAATATAAAAGCAACCCTTCTATTTTGAAACCTAAGAATCCCCTCAAGTCTTGACTGTCACTTTTTCCCCCTTCTAACCCAGCTGCTCTTTGATCTGTCTCTTCCTAAGTGGATAAATATATTCTAAATTATTGCTAGCCCCAGGGGAACTGAACTGGTGTTAGCTAGCGAGGAGATGCTTTTAGAAAATGTCACTAATGTAGGTGGCGAAAATGGCAAGAAACTGTTGAGGACTGCAACAGCTCAGCTAAATCTGAGCTGAATTTAGGGCTGGAATAAATGAGTGCAACATTCAGTGTCTCCAGGAAGATATTCAGCCACTGAAGCTCTCTGGAATATCCTGTCTGTGCCTTCTCATTAGGGATGGAAGAACAGGAAGTTCCAGGGGGGCGGTTTACACCCCTATGCAGCTTTTGACTTAAAACGCATAAGTTTACCAAAGCTAATGTCTATAAAAATGCACAGATTTGGAGCTGTCTTCTTCATTGTTTTGACATATCTATAAAATAGTAAAAAAATGTAATCATTCTAATTTGTTGACTAGTCATGCCAGTTGAGCTAGTTATGCTGACTTAGTACCAAAGTTTGAGTATAAAAGATGTTGAACAAGTTATTGGGTTGGAGGTGAAGAGACATCTTCAGTGGCTAGACTAGGGACCTATCCACCATGCCGCAAACATTAAGAGTGTATTTCTGGTCTCTGTAGAGTGATTCAGACCTCCAAGACTGAAAGCCTAGGTAACTTGTTTAAAAGGGGGAGCTACTGTTTCTGAAATCCAGTTAAAAGATGGCAGGTCAGGAGCCCATTCCTCTGAACTGACCAGAGAGGGATCTAAAGCAACTCTGCAGATCAGCTCAGTGGGTCATAGGCCTATGTTGGAACAGCCTGGAGGTAACTCTTAGGCATGGGCACATTCAAGGAAGGTCTGAACATGTCTCAAGAAGACACCTTCAAACGCTGGGGTGCAGAAAGCTGAGGGCAGATGCCTTTCAGGGTGGAGAGAGGATGTTCCTTCCTCTACACAAAATCTGTAATTTAGTGAGGTTTCCCAGAAAATAACATCGTGTCTCCTGCTTCAACTGCTGATTACAGAATATTTGACCAACTTAGTACCTCAGTACTCCTTAGAGAATTAACTTTGCTTATCAAGCTGTATTCTCTCTCTCTCTCTCTTTTTTTTTCTTTTCTCCTTATCCTCATTTGTAAATCATATATGCCTTTCTATAAACCCATCAGATTCAGAGGGAAAAATAAAGAGGTGTCCATGTCCATCATTCTTGTCCTGTAGTCATATGGAACCTGATGAGTGAGAGGTATTCCTAGTTAAAAATCAGTCAGCCTGAGAAAATTCTCCAGATAGGAATAAAGAGGACCCTATCATTGATGCTTTCTGATGCTCAGCACAGTTCTATTCCAGTAAATTAGACAGAATCTGATTAAACTTCATAAATTAAACTCTTTAAGGTGAAGTGTTCACCTGTTCCCCAACACAAGCATTACTGAGCATGCATAACAAACTTTGAACAAGTGCCTAAGAAATACCACAGCCCATGACATGGGCTCTGACTGATCTTTAGATATACTCACAGGGCTGGATGTATAGAGGACAGGCCAGACAGTTCTTTTCTGAGACTCACAGGACATGATTCATCTAATCTAATTTTAGATATCTAAAATGTAGATGATGATGTCTGAGCCAGACACTGCAGGCCCCCTTTATAGCTAATGGAAAGAGAAATAGGCATTTGAAGGGTTCCATTATTCTGGTACAGTTTCAGTATCTGGCCTATGATAAAATGACTTGCACCTACACAAATGCTGCTCTCTACCAGGGAGATTGACCTGATGCAGACATCTGCATTGAGCAGCTGAAGGTATTCTGAATCCTCCTTCATACATTGTATCTGACACTCCAACACGATTGGGCATGAAAAAACTTGGGCTGAGTTTTGACTTGCTTATGCTTTCCAGCATTTTATTTGTTTGGCTGTTTTTGTGTGTGTGTGTTTATAAGTGAAGGCAACTGCAAGATAGGGAGTAAGCCGAGACCATAGTCAGCTCTTGCTCTTTACAGTGCCAGTAGCAGGGCAGGACCGTGTTCTTATCTCCCATTGGTGTCTATGTTTTAGTGAGTTTTCCCAAAAGCCATCAACTGGTATCTGCTTATTTCTGACTTGTCCAGATGTAAAAGCACACAGCTCTCTCTTCTCTTGGTTATATTGAATGGTTATGCTAAACATGTATAAGTGAATTAAATAATCTCACTTTCTGTAACCAAACCATTCAGTTGTAAACTGACTTAGAGGTGCAATCCTGTGCCCCAGAAATGCAAATGAATTTCAGAAAGAGACGCAAAACATCTTTACCTGAAAATTATTGCCTCCTGTAAGCTTTAAGGGAAGACAAACCATGACCTCTCTTCCTCTGTGGTATGACCTATACACCTATGACACTGTTTACAATAGAAAAACAATACTAGGGAAATAAAAACGAGTCTAGAGGGAATTTTTTTCAGATTCTTCCCAACATTTTTAGGTTTTTCAAATAAGGTCATTGGACTTTAGCATAAGGAAAGAAGGAAATAAATGCCAGGTTTGAAACGCATCAAAACAGAATGAAGGTCTCTACATTGAATTGAATGGATGTTTAAGGTCAATCACAAATTGTATTTGTGGTCCCAAAGGTCTGCCTTATAGCATTCTGCAGTGTAGCTTTCTCTCTTTGAATCTTTCTAACATTTGTAATAAACTAACACCTTTAATTTTGCGTGGGAAACAAAAGACTTTGGATAAAATACCCCTGATAACTCCTGTAAATTCATACAAAATGAGACATTGATTATGAATTACAGCATTTACTCCACACTGGGAATTAATACCAATTTGGAATTGTGTGGATTCAATCAAATTAAGTTCATGAGCTGAACAACACTACTACTTCAACAAAAAGAAAAAAAAAGAAAAAAGAAGTGATGCTTTAAAGATAAACTGAGTAACTACTTCATAATCTCCTCTTTCCATTCATTATATGGATTTGTCTGATAGGTTTAGAAACTTTTCTGATAGAATTTCCAGACATTACATTTACAGTTTGAGCAAACATGCAGAACTTCATGAGTATGAATAACGTGTGATGATTTGGCAATACATTTTATTTCATTCTGCACTGAAGTAACAGCACAAATCCTACTAAAGCTAGACAGAAATGTACTGTCAATTCATTTTGCAGGTATTTAGTAACTCAGTGGGTAAATAAATGTGTATTGTAAATTAATCATTTAAGCTTTGCTGCACAGAAATGGCTTTCGCTCACAATATATTGCAATATGAATTACAACTGTTATCTGTAGCATGCTTTATTAGCAGTTTGAAGTCAGAACAGAAAATTACAATATTGCAGTTATCAGAAATGTATCCGCACAGAGTTAAAAAACAATAATTGAGATTCTCATGTTTCTGACAAAGGTAAAAACAATTTTCAATAGATGCAATTCCAAAGCACACTCTTTATGGTTAATAAAATATATTAAATCCTCTGATATGTAAGTTATATTATAGACAATCAAATGCTATTTTTTTTTTGCTGTTTCTCACAATAAATAAGACTGCTTGAATTTCCTTGTTTCTTTAACAACACTGCATTTTTCAACAATACATAAAAATGTCTTAAGTATTAGATGAAAAACAATGGTCATTCTCCATTCAGTGCCACCAGTACTAGTGTAAAAGGCAACAGTTTTAAATCCCCTTAGTTTTCCTTTAGGAAGAGATCACAGAGACTGAGACTGGCAGAACGCAGGACTGTTCATTTGATATATAAGCTGTTTTATGATATAGGCAGCTATGTCACCAATGTGGAGAACTGCTGTATCTTTTTGTAGACATCTTGTTTATGCATAAAAAAATAATGTTATTATATTTATTATAAAGTTTATTTTGGCTATCTGAAGGGCTTCCTAATGCTCCATCAAGTATTTCACCAGTTTTCTTGAAAATAGCTGTAGCTGGTGGTGATTCATCTTGTGTAGAATAATTAATGGGTCTTTTCAATTGGTGATCACTCTGGAATGATGAGATTGGAATTATTTACTTAAAACAGTATTTTGCTTACTGATGATGTGTGATTTTTGTCATTATATTGATGTGCATTGGCAGAATGCAAATAAAGGTAGTTGGAGATGCCAGTTACAGAAAACAAGGAAAAGAGATATATTCTGTTTGAAACCATGGGATGGTTTTGATTGAGTTCGTGCAGTGGGCTCCTGGCCATAATTAAAGAGCAAGTGGAATTCATAAGCTCACAAAGCTCGATTCACAAAGCCGTTGTCCTATAATATGTAGTCTTAAATATCTTTAATGAAATCCTCAGAGCAACAAGTAACTCCCACTCCTTACAAGTGGATTATTACAGTCTTCACAGCCTTGTGGAAGTTTTAATTGAAGAGCACTACTTTAAGGGATGGTGTGGGATGACTCTAAGGTAAGATTGATCAGTACAGGCAGAATTTTATTACAAGTGTCAATTAGATTGAAAAGTGTTATAAAAAAGATCATTTGCATAGCTTTAGGGGACAAGGAGACACATTATTCTGAAATCTCCTTTGCTGATTGTTTAGTGATTCTCTAAGGGTAACAGGGAGGAAATATTCCCTCCTGCAAGAGGAGACAGTAGCCACTTTCTGACTGGCTTTGATTTAAAGCTCGTTAATGAGATATGTGCAGCTAATTAAGAGCAGGGAGAATTTAGCTATATACCACAGTAGAGAACAGCATTTATCAGAGAAGATCGGACGATTCCCCTATTGAAGTTCAGTGCTGTGCTACCAGGAATGATTCAGTTCCACTACTGCAGAGGAGGGCAATATAGCAAATAGCTAATGCTGGTTGAAGACACTTTTTTCCCCTAGAAAAATAGCAGTGCATTCTTTTAATGAAAAAAAAATCATTTTTGTTAATTCAACATCATAAGGACAAGACATTTTCACTTTTATTTTTTTTTTTTTTTTCCCTCTAGAGGGAAGGAACAAATTAGCAGACAGAAAGCCCTTGGCTATTGCAATTAGACCTTTTCTGCAACTTGATCTAGACCACGGGAACGTCTACAATACCATTTTTATTTGGGAGCATAAGCATCCTTCTGAAATAAATCTTCCTGCGGCCCCCCACTTCCTATGCTTTTTTTTTTTTTTTTTCTATCACTGAGCTCTTTGGGTGTGCATGACTTAGATTTCTTTTCCAACTGAAACATATCTGAAATATGTACTCCAGGTATGTGCCTAATCTGTTCCAGCTGCTAATGAGCATTCAGGCTCTGGACTAGCAGAGCTAATCCAAAGTCAAGATCTTCAGCAATAATGTTGGGATCATTACAATACGGGAACAACACCAACTGTTTCATTCTAGACATTCATCTGTTCAATCAATTCATCATTCAATCTGTTCCTTTTGGGCTGCACTACTTGCTAATGCAGATATATCATGTGTCTCTCTACACAGCAGAGTTACTCCAGGTGTGATTCATAACCCCCAGCCAGTAATACATTTTGACTTTCCATAAGGCATCATAGGTACACCTGCACTCACCTCACACATTGGACCCAGGACTTTCAGTAAATCCATTGCAGGTGGCATGGTGAAGACCACATGAGAGAGCCCACAGTGCCCAAATGGACAGTAGGTGCCTCTGTTTAGGCAATTCAGTCCCGCTAACCAGCTGGGAATTCATGTCCATATTGTAGGTGCCCAAACTTTCGTGTATAACTATAGGCATCTGTGTATATGCTTGTTGTTTATATTCCATTGAAGTCAATGGAAATAGATGGCCTAAATACAATGCCATTTCAGATGTCCTGAGTACCTCCCTGGCCTCCTGGCCATCTATTCTATCAGTTAATACTGTGTAGGTGTTGCACATTCCATAGGATATTTCAAGGTGCTGAATTCCACCTAGAGATGATTTGGGAAAAATATTTGTAAGAAAAAATCAGACTGGTGTTTTCAGGTCTTTATCATTCTGTGCCTTTTCCAACAGATGACACTGTAGCAGTGCCCAAGCATACGGTAAGAGAGAGACTGGTGCTCAGTACTGTGTAGCTTTGAAACTTTTCCATACAAAGCAAAGCTAGGCACATTTTTCATTTCCTAGTCTGTAAAATGAGTATCATCTCCTGGTTGTATTTTGTCCCAAGATCAGTTACACAAGATCAGTTACAATGTTCTTCAGGGAGATGTGATCACTTTCTTGACAAAAATTACAACTAGGAATCCATCTTAGTACTTTTCTAATCCCATGCATATTAATCTATTTATTTAAATTTTATTTTATACAGTTTTCAGGGGGCAGATTGTGGTTTTTGGTATGTTTTTGTCAGAAGAAACTGACTTTTATTATGAATACATGCAGTTTATAAGTCGTTATTTTGACTACTTACCTACTCTCATATAGACTTGTTTTTTTTTGTCATGTGAACTGAAATTCTAAAGCTACATTAAAATTAAACTGAGAGAAAATTGCAAACAATAGCTTGAAACCAATTAACTAAACTTCATCTGGCACAGTGACATGAATATTTCCCTATTTCTATTAGGAATACTTCACTTAATGCACTGTAGGTAGCATACAGAGGGACATATTAATACCGTGTGCTGTTGGTGCACACAAGTCTCTCACTTTTGTGACTTCCACATGACAAACTTCTAGGTGTTAAAGCCACTCTTGGTATTCGTCCCTCAGTGTATCACTTTGTTCTTTGTACAATTAATGTTTAAGCTATTTTCTTTACTACAATATCCAGTCATCTACCTCTATATATAAAAAATTGCAACATTAATCTTTATTGATGGTGTAATGCAATATCATATCACCAGCAAATGTCATTTGAACATGGCTGTATTACTTGCCTAACTCAGAGATTAAAACATTAAATATACTTGGTCTCATATTCTTAGGAAAGCCTAGTAACAACCTCCTTGCAATCCAATAAACACCCTTGTACTACTATCTGTTGAATTGTCTGTATTTTCCAAATATATTTTTTTTTACTAATTTCTGATATGACTAAATATTTTGCTGAAAAAAGAAATCTATTATATCTTACATCTAGTGAATGATTTATCATATTGGTGACATTATCAAGTCAGTCTGATGTTTCTGTGAAAACTTACTCTTTCATCAAATTTTGCCCGAGTGATGAGGATAGATTTATTCTCTTACAATATAGGAATTAATTTTGCTATACTCTCAAACACAGCTATTGCTTCAACTTGACAAATTCATGAAAAATATCGCTTTGACAGAATATCTTTTTCAGGTAGATTGTTATTGGTCAAACTTGACTTGCTGTAGTCAAACTGAACATTCAGGTCTGAGAAACTATAATTTAGTTATGCACATTCATTTGCTGTTGTTTTTGATCATTGACTAGAATGTAAAGTAGAGATCAATGTTTGTTTTTGTGCATGTGAATGTGTATGCCTGAATTTGTAGAAATTAGCTTCAGAATCAGAGAATTGTGAAATCAGAAAAATATCAGTTGGAAGGGACCTCAAGAGATCATCTAGTCCAACCTCCTTGAATTCAGACTACTATCAATGCTGGATTAGGTCAGACCTGGCTTTGTATAGATTTTGGTGGATACAATTTCTTGTGTATTTGCTTGAGTGCTTTAAGGTTCAAGGAAAGCAAAAACAAATGGGTCATAAGTAAGGGTTCTCTGAAAATCAGATTTGCGTTTGAATGAATATTCACAGATCTCTTTTTTATTTTTCCCTCAGGCCATGAAAAATACAGGCACTGATTGCTGAGAACTCTCTAGACTGACTGATATGGTTTGTATTTGCCATGTAAATGTATGGTGTTTAATACTGTATCTATACAAATATAATGCTGATTGACAAACTTGCTCAGAAACAGTCATCTCCTAGGAGGAGGAAGTCATTAACATTTTAAAAAGCAAAATTCTAAAGGAAGGCTGAACAGACACTGTGAGGGAAGGTGGTACTTTGAAATGTGCAAAGGTATGAACGGTCAATGTTAAGGATTTCTTTGTTTTTATTGGAACAAAATTCAAGGATTTTTCTTTCTTTCTTTTTTTTTTTTCCCCAGTAAGAAACACTTGATATGCAAAATAGAAGAATTCAAAAGGGATTGAGGAATAATTAATTTTATGAGATATATTGGAACATAACAGAGTTGTAAATTGCATATTTAAATTTAAAAAAAAAAAAAAGAAAAAGAAAATGTGCAATGTGTTAAAGCCTTTAGCATTTGAGCTCCACAGAGGACTGTAAAGGAGAAGGACACTAGCTCTGAATACAACCTTCTTGATCACCAGTTTCCAGAGAGCAATCCTGTAAGTCAAACAATATGCTGCTGCTCAGGGAGAAAAAGTACCATTTATTAGCTGAGTATTTTATATCTAGTAAGTAAGATATCAGTAGAGATAGTTACCATTTATTGTACTGCACTGCCTTGAAGAATGGGAAAGTAGTTTCCATTTTAATGAGCAATTGTAAAGGAGGATGTTAGTTCACACAGCATCAAGGAGAGAATTGCTGGCAGCATGAGCAAGTATAATGAGTTTTGTTTTTATCAACAAAGTTTGCTGCATCTTCCAGTTTCCTTTTCAATCACTGTGCACCCTCTTGTCAGAAAAGATCCCTTTCTGGATGCTTTCAGTCTATCATTTACTTTTAATCTGTAGATTTTTTTTTTGATTCCCTTCGTCCTTGGTCTTTTCCCTGTTTCTCTTTCAACTCTGCTTCCCCTCCAGCCTGCTAAAACAAGAGACATCTCAAAGGACAGTCTACATTCCATAAATTTTAAAACAATGAGGTTTTTACCACCTTTCCTAGATTTATGTTCCTCTAAACATTGAGGAAGGATAATCAAGACTGTGTGAAAAGCCACGTTTGATTCTACCTGCTGGATGATCACAGAAACAGTTTATTGCAAGACTTGTAGTTTAGCTTTCAAATTGTAACTTAGTGAGGCCATAGAAGTCTATTCCTCACTTTGCTGTGGCACACCTAATGTATTAAATTGAGTTGCTTCCTATTAACATTGCAAACTGAGAGCTCTCTGTGTGATTCCTGAACCATGGAATCACTGCAGCTTGCTTTCTGCTAGAAGGGGACTTGATCAAACTCCTTTATAAAAGCAGAAGGTGGTCCTATGAGCCTCCTATGCTAGCTCTCTGCAAACTGGCTGCTGACAAGCAGAACAACACTTAAAATGTAGGCTATATTTAAAGGTAAGCTGTCGTCCTTGTAGCTCAGGTGTGCCTAACCAAAACTTTTTTCGAAATCTGGGGGACCAGAAATGCAATTTCTATATGACAACTTTTCTCTTTAGACCTATAGTACTAGGACTTCTTCCTCATTTCTAGTATAATTCATATGAAGACTTACAGATAAGGTTGATAATAATTCTTGTGTCTTGTCTGAGCATCAATACATTTCCTGAAATCAGAGCTTTCTGATAAAGAAGTCACTGAAGGTGCAGTTTTACTTCACGATTTCTTTAGTAGTAAAGGAGTTTCTAGGGTCAATCTATTGTTCTTCTCCCCAACTTGCCAGAAGTAATTGCCTATGCAGCAGTACATGTTTAACTGCTCATGCAGTCACGACCTAAAATTGATCATTGCAGTGATCTGTGTTTTACAAGCAGTCCAGAGACAAGGGGGAAAGACGCCAAAGATGGCTTCTCAACAACAGTGACTTGAACATACATTTTAATATTATTTGATATACACAATATTCTAGACCTAACACACCAAGAGGAGTGTTAGTATTTTACTAAATTTCCAAAAAGGAGTATAAGCGATCTTTTGGGCATTTTATCAGAATAAATGACAACATACAATGCATAAAAAAACACATTCCCCCAATTATTTTTGATGACTTGTCTCCTTGTTCCTCCTGCCACTCTTTGGGGTTTCTGAATTTCTTACAGTTATTTAACTCATATTTAGTACAGCTTTTCTGTCACCTATTAGATGCCATATTAGAATCACAGAGTCATAGAATGGCCTGGGCTGGAAGGGACCCTGAAGATCATCAGATTCCAACCCCCTTACTATGGGCAAGGACACCTCCTGTGGCTGCTCAAAGCCCCATCCAACCTGGCCTTCAACACTTCCAGGGATGGGGCATCCACAGCTTCTCTGGACAAGCTGTTCCAATGCCTTATGACCCTCATAGTCAAGAATTTCTTTCTGATATCTAATCTAAATCTACTCTCTTTTATTTGAAGCCATTACTCCTTGTCGTATCACTACATTCCCTGACAAACAGTCCCTCACCAGCTTCTTTAAAAGCCCACTTTAGGTACTGTTTGGCCACTGTAAGGTCTCCCTGGAGCCTTCTCTTCTCCAGGCTGAACATTCTCAGCTCTCTCAGCCTGTTTTTGTAAGACAGTGCTCCAGCCCTTTGTTCACCCTTGTGGTCCTCCTCTGGATTCATTTTAATACTTCCATGTCCTTCTTGTGCTGGGGGCCCCAGAGCTGAACACAGCACCCCAGGTGGCGTCTCAGAAGAGCAGAGTAGAAGGGGAGAATCACCTGCTCCCTCGACCTGCCACACTTCTTTTGATGCAGCCCAGCATACGGTTGGCTTTCTGGGCTGCAAGGGCACATTGCTGGCTCATGTTGAGCTTCTCATCAACCTACACCTCCAGGTCCTTTTCCTCAGGGCTGCTCTCCATCGAGTCTCTGCTCAGCTTGTATTTGTGTTTGGGATTGCCCCAGCCCAGGTGCAGGACCTTGCACTTGGCCTTGTTGAACTTCATGAGGTTCACACAGGCTCACCTCTCAAGCCCATCTAGGTCCCTCTGGATGGTAACCCATCGCTCCAGCATGTCAACCACACACATTACTTAATCTGATTGTCTTTTAGCTTTGACTTATGTGGCTTTTGATGTTTTACTTCATTCAAGAGATCTTGTCAGTGCTTGCTGGTTCCAGGATCTCCTGGATATGTATAATTAGTTTTCTACCCTGTTCCTGCTTATTCCCTCAGCCTCTCCCTCTCCCTCCCCCCCACAACCTAAAGTAATTATCTGACCTTTTCCTCTTTATTCTCTCTTCTGCTTTTAACCTTCTCCTTCTTCTTGGATTTCAGTATAGGTTCTCCACTTTCCAGGGGAAACTGTAGGAGCCATTTGTACCCTGATCTTCTCTTTAGCCAAATATGTGAGGCTGGAGCAAGGGAAGGAACAAGAAAAGTGTTTTCCCAGAGCCAAGGCTGAACTCACAAAGGAGACCAAAATTTTTTCTTTCACTAGGAGAATGTTTTTTGAAAATTAGCAGTACTTCTCATATCTTGCATACAGCATATTTTTTTTTTTTTTTACAGTTGCATTAATTGTGTGTGTAACAGTTATTAGGATACAAATCAGTGAAATATCTCATTGGTTTAAGGAAGACAGAACTCAGCAAAGGTCTCTGGGTAGGAAAAAAGTTTCTTTAAGACCACTTTGGACCTGATTCAAAGTCCACTGAAGATAGCTGGAATTGTTCCCTTGCTTTCAATAGGTCTAGGATCAATTGTGGCAAAGGACATACCTTTGCTTCACTTAGTCTCTCTGCTCTATTTATAAATACAGTTACAGATGCAGTGGAGTAGTCTTGCAGTGTTTGATTACTCACTGCAAACAGAGGTATTTAATAGCTGTGGGTCAAAAATATGGATCCCATAGCAGGTCATCATGTTTACTAAAATACACAATTATGAAAAAGAAATAAAAAGGTGAAGTTGATGTTTATTCTGCAATAGGGAATTGTTTAGAGGAAGAAAATTTCTTGGGAACTATTTGCTTCAGGAAGCTTAGTATGGCAGGTCTAATCCTGCTTAATATGAATTACACACACAATCACAGATGTATCCAATCCATTTTAAATACAAAGTACATCTTGGAATATAAAATCCATTGCTTTTTTTTGTTGTTGTAATTTCAGCCACTCATATAATGAAACTACAAAATCTGTGTTTTTAATAGTGGTACAGTTTATTTCTTAGTCCCTACCTTAGAGTATCAGTATTGTACATGAGTTTTAACCAGAAAATCTTAATATATGGCATTGAGTTTTGCAGGAAAAATAAATTGTTACCTGATATAAGTGAGCTCTCAGCAAGTTTTATCTGTCGTGAGCAGAATACACATTTTTTTGTATTCTAGAATCATCACATTTTACAAGGTTGAAAAGTGCATAACAAATAATTTCAATAGTTTTAAAGGAGAAGTTGATTTTACATTTTTGCTTGCTGCCTTAGAATATTGCATTCATTTCTATGAGGCAGATATTCAAACAGCTCTTCCTTAATAAGTTAAAAATTGTAGAAAACATGCATTTGAGATTTTTTAATTAAGTACTCAATTTGAGCACACTTACAAATGCCAGAGGTAATGATTCTTTGAAGTTTATCGTTCATAGTAATCTTTTCATACTACAAAAAAGGCAAATAATACTGTGACCAAACAAAATTAGAATCATAAATCAGATTAGCCCTTTGCTTATTTTTTTTTTTACCAACCAGTTCAATAAATCACTCTGCATGGCCTGTACATTATGCTTACTGCTTTTCTTATATCTACATCAGCACAACAGTGTGCCATAAAACGTTGCTTGATATATGCAAAGTGACTCAACGAAAAGAAAAAAAAAAAAAAGAAAAGAAAAAAGAGAGGTTTTTTAGTATTTTAACTGCAGCACTGTTTCCAGAGGATTTTTGGCTGAAAAATATGAAATGTCCATAGCATCGTATTAGCAGATACAGTAGCAGTAGCATGCTCCTATAAACGTAATCAGTTACTGACTGCTATCATAAGTGACAGGGCCAACTTTTTGTTTTGAAATACGAAGGTTAAACTGTGTGATACCTTTAGGTACATCCAAAATGACACGCATTTTCCTTTGAAGTTTTGTGTGCATAGTATGGTTTCTATCGATCTCTTGTCTCACTGGTGGAGCTCGTCCATGCCTGTCCCTCTTCCATTTGGCAGCCTTTCACAAACGACTGGCACTCTGGCATTGCCCCCAGCATTGCGATACAGCCCTGCACAAAGTCCCACAATTTTCACCTCACGCCTTTTGCCAAAATGCAGTAAATATACCCGTGCACTTTCATGGTATGGTCTAGAGACAGCAGGAGTGTGAATCAGCCTGACTCACCATAAACAAAAGACATAAAGACAGAAGTTAGGCGGTACTGGAAAGGTTATTGCAATCAAAAGCAAAGAAAATCTGTCTTCTACTCTCCACACTTACAGTGAACAAACCGCAAAGACTTCAAATTGGACTGGTAATCCATGCTTGTATCAATAGTTGATAAATGAGTGTCTTTTAACCATCCCAAGGTAATAGTAATGGATAAACAAATGAATAAAGAAATAAGAATTGGTCCTTGATGCATTGTTAATAGAACTGTGATTAAATCCTTGGTCTGATTATTTCTATGCTTTTTGTATTACACACTCAGTATCTCTAATCAGTTAGAAACGGTAATAAACACAACCTGAGTATAAACTGGAAGAACGAATACCCCAATCTTTTCAGTTAACATTCCTGTCTTTGGAAGCTGAGGCATTAAAACTGCTTATCACAGAATATTTTATTATCTTTAAGCACTAATTTTTATGGGAATGCATTTATTTGCTGAAATCAAAACTGCTCTTAAGAGCAATGGTTCTGATATAACTTTGGTTGGAAAGGTGGAACTTGAGACTCTAAGGAAACTATGTACTTGCAGGCTAGCTAATATTAGGAATAACTCACTTATGGGTATCAGTCACTATTCATGATAGTGGTAAGGTGCTTATCTAAGGAGATTGTTAATCTGCATTCCTCAAAGCAGGGACATCCATGGTGATTTTGCATGTATTATCTAAAGGTCTTTAGATTACAGAGTACTCTTTGACTCTTTTGTGATTTTCACAAATGTTTGCGAGCAGATCTAGTTTTTATTTCTGTACAAAATTCTCAACCAATTAATCCTAGAAATACTTGGCAAAATGCGGTCTGTGCTTTCCTGTTAGCTTAATATTTCAATAGTGCTTGCGAAAGAGACACACTAGATATTATGAAGCATGGTGAACATTTTTCTTCTCTCTAAAATGCCTTTTGACCTAATGAAAATATAAATGGAGATTGGAGTATCAAACAGCTTGAACACCTTCTCTTTTACAAAATACTGTTTACATTTTTTTGTTAACTACACTATTTTTACAACTTAGCAGCACAGTTTCACTATGAACCAGCCTGCAGGTGGCTGGGAAGTCACTCTTGCCTTGGTCCTGGCTAGAAATAGTAGCCAAGTCATAGAATCATAGAAACATTAAGGTTGGAAAAGACCTCCAATATCATCTGGTCCAACCAAGTCTGTGAAAGAACTGACCTGTGTGTAATGAGGAGTTACAATGTGTTAAGCTGGGCATGCTAAATCTTGGTAACCATTAGACTTCTGAGAGCTCAGAGTGAAGCCCAAACATATTCTTCTTCTATCTCAAAACAGCTTCCCATAAACTAACCACTTAAAGGCAACATGCACACAGAAGGCTGTCTTGTAATTCTTTGCTGAAGTGGAAGAGCTGAACCTATTGACAAGCCACTACTTGCGCTACATTATTTTAAACAATAAAATATAATAAAAAAGTATAAATGTGTATTTATAAGACTCATTGGTGCTTATTTGAGGAGCTTGGATTTTTCTATATATACTGTTTCACCCAAACTAATTTTAAAAGTCCTTCGATTCCTTCAGAACAAGAAGGTGATTCAGTCCATCTGAGTTTTAAAATTAATCCTTTCACGGAGACCTCTGTGGTCACCGTGACCTCTTCAGGAAACAAATTTGTTGGCTTCTGATTCTAGGTCTCATGTCCTAAACTAACTGCCAAGATTGACACATTGCAGCAGTGCTGCCCTGTATACCCATAGACGAGCTCATTTACTAGGGATGTCAGTCTGACTCCTTTCTATAGTGTTAAATTCTTGCATTATAAATAGTATGTTTATATGCAGGCTATTTGCTAATACGAACATATAGTATTTAACAATATTATACTCTGAGCCTCAAAATGTGTGAGCTATGAAAATAAATGAGCAAATCACAAAGGTACAGGATAACAGATTCTCGGTGACATTGTATATTCCTGCTAGTATGATAATGTACTGTCTGGGTTGCGCATAAATCTGGCAGAATAAGGAGAAGATTTTTTATCCTTATTTTGATATTTTTGTGTATTTGTTTAAGACAAAATAATACCAATTATGTATTCCTGAGGAAATATATATTTGTGAATATTGTTAGTGAAATAATTTTTAAAACATGAGATCTTTTTTTCTAATATTACCTTGATTCTCAGGTACTCAACTTTTTATCTCTCAGCCAACAGTAGCCAAGAAGTGGCCTAAAGGCTTAGATGTTCCAGTGGTTACTCCAGCACAATCTAATCTGTGACCTCTATCCCTTTGGTTTTTATAATGTCCTTATAAAAACATAGTACATTTAAGTATGCTTAAACTGCTACTGGCTATAATTAAAGTTCTGTCAGCCTTACCATTATATATCCCTTTTTTCAAGGTTTAATATCTCAGCGGTTTCAATTCCCACTGGGCTAAACTTGATACAGAAGCTGTCACCATGAATGTAAATCCCCCCTACCTTCAAAAATATTTTCAGTTCATAACGTTGCTAGTTGTTATTGAGTCCTACACTCTGCAAAAGTTTTTCTGGTTAGTTACCCTCCCAAAGTGTCTTACACTGTCTCATCTCACCTTACATAAATCAAGAAATATATGTGTCCTAACTTTGAAATGCAGAAACATACTGAGAGAGTTTCCTTTTAACTTTTTTTCTAGGCTATAGAATGAATGCAGCTTTTATGTGTATTGAAAACCGCTGACTTGAGGTTAGATCTCCATATTCTTCCAGACTGATCTGCTAAGATGTGGAAAGTAAAAATTAATTACCTTGGTCATAAATTATTATACCTCATACCTACCTTTCTCATATTTATTCCTTAATATTGGACTGCATTCTCTAAACCATTGATTAGATGGAAGTAGGTGACTCTTACGGAAATGAGCAGGATATGCTGTTTAAAGGGTTTTTCAGTTTAGGGATAAATCCAAAACTGCTTAGTACTACAATGCCTGGCCATCTTCTACTTCGGTAGTGCAAGCTGTATTTCTAGATAGCAAGGAGATTGACCAGTCTTGGTTTCCAATGTTAGGAGAAGAATACCATGAAAGCTGAAACAACTTATGGAGAGTAGCTTCCAGGTAGCCTAAAACAGAAAGATGATGCTTAACAGTTTGATGGCCTTTTAATTTTATTGGTGTCCACGTTTCAAGTTTTTATGGCATATTACTGAAAAAGGCATTGGTGTTTCCCCACTCCTAACAAATCAAATGTGTTCATTCTTTTTAAAGTTAGGTCTCCCACACAGGCTGTCAAACATTTGATGCCTTTATTAAAAAATATTGCATCAGGCCTTCTTGATCCCTTCCATTTTGGGTGCCTCAATATATTCGTGAACAGCAGTGCAGCTTTACACTTTCGTCTCCTCACACCTAGGCTTGTGATCAGGGCATTTCTGGAAGTGGAGGCTATTTAAGACACTAAAGAAGGAGAAGGGAATCTAGGGCTTTGGTCATCCCATTCTGTATGCCTGTTTAATCTTTGGGCTGTTACAAGAAAAGACCATCTGGCTACCAAAGTGAAGGTGATTTCAGGGGCTGGAGCTGAGTTTCACAGCCAAAAAATGCTAGCTGAGGCAGCAACATAGGTATCACACACAGATTTTGAAACATGCTTTTTTCCTTTGGTGTTTTCCAAAATAACATGGCATGCCAGTAAACATGAGTCCTGCTGGTCTGAACCCCATTTTAGGCAGTGCACCAAGAGACATGCTGATGCACGTGGATATTTATGGCTGTCTGTGTAAATGTGCTAACATTAAAAAAGAAACTGTTGGAGCATTTTGCTCCTGACGTATGGACCCCGTGGTACGGACACATGTGGGAGCAGTTCTTGAAGAGCTGCTGCCTGTGGGCAGCCCCTGCAGGCTCAGTTTGGGAAGGATGGCATCCCGTGGGAGGGACCCCACGGGGAGCAGGGGCAGAGAGGGACCGTGAAGGAGCAGAGAGTGACTGTGAAGGAGCGGCGGAGACAAAGTGTTAGGGACTGAGCGCAGCCCCCGTTCCCTGTTCCCCTGTGCTGATTGGGGAGAGGAGATAGAAGAGGGTGGATGGGGGGTAGGTGGTTTATTTTTTTTTATTCGTTTGTTTTTCACTGCTCTAGCTTTTTATTAATAGGTAATACGTTTTATTAATCTCCTTATGCTGAGTCTGTTTTTCCCATGATGATAATTGTTGAGTGATCTCCCTGTCCTTATTTCACCTCTTGAGCCCTTTCCATTATATTTTCTCCCCCTTTCCTTTTGAGGAGGGGTAGTGAGAGAGCAGTTGTGGTGGAGTTCAGCTGCCCAGCTGACTAAACCACCGCAGTCCTTTTTTGCATCCAATGTGGGTGGGTTCCTAGAGGCACCACCACCGTGGCTGCTGGGCCCAGCTGCGCCCTGAGGAGGGGCCGCTGGAGCTGGCTGGAAGTAGCTGTGTCTGGCAAGGGGCAGCCCCAGCCTCTCCTCATAGAGGAGCCCCCAGCTGCCAGCACCTTGCTGTGGACACCCAATACAATGATATAACTGGCATTCTAGTTGAATTCTATATAATTTCATCTAACATTTTTCAAAGAAGTCTACTATTTCTGACCTGAAGGAGACCCTAAGTACTTGAAAGCTTTTCTGAACAAGCTAATCAAGATAGCACCCCCTTCCTACAAACCTTTCCTTTCCTCATGTCTCTGCACCATCTTATGTACAATGTTGTAGAACTCAGAAACTCCAGACTTCTAGGAAACATGCTTTTAGCTTAGAAAGTACCAACATCTGTGTACAGCATTTATGTTATTGTGCAGTTCCAAACAGGAACCATGACCAGTATAATGGAGTAATGCTATGAAATGCACTACAAGGTGTAGAGGTGCATTGTTATCTCTGCAGTTGGGTTTCTAACACAAAATGATTTACAGTGAAATTTAAAAATGGGTTACTGATTATTATCTGTTTAACCTAGTTATAGTTTTATTAATACATTATAGCTGGAAAGAGTCATATTTCAATCAAAATTAGTAATTAGGTGTTTACTTGTTATAATAAATGGATTGAGAGTGAAGAGTTTTCTAAATGCTTGAGGAACAAAATTAGGCAACTGAAGTATGCATTTTTGTGTTTGTGGAACTGTTCAAAAAGTCTACATAATGATGTGTATATCTATATATAACTAGAATGACTCTAAACACTAAACTGACATGGCAGCATTGGCTGACCAGTCAGTTTATTCCCTTTCCAAATTTGGCTAGAAACCATTGACTTCTATAAGCATCTATGTAAGAGGGATGTATCAGTTGTGAGGTAACGGCTTACCAGTATAAAGAATAGCTGCGTCTGCAAAGGGAACAAAGAGATCATCAATAGGAGAGTGGTGCATAGCTCAACTCTGAACTGACTGATCTTGAAGGATTCCATTTTTCTCACTGCCACTGCTTATATTGTTATTTACCGTGATACTGAAGAACAAATAGCAAGCATCATAGAAAATCATCAGATATTCTTTTGTCATTATCACTTTTTTGTGGCTTCTTGTGATGAGTACCCATAACTTCAATGAAAGCTTTAGACTAAAATTAAAAAACTGCTTCTTTGCAAGATGATAATAATATTTATTATTATTATTTTACTGCAAATCAAGATTCCTGATACCCTTTTCACCAATTATAATTAATGGGCCAAACTCAAAGTTAATGTATGCAGTAGTAAAATTACCTTTTGGAAAAATTATAGGATATCCTATTTGAAGCCAAAGATACTAGACATTCCTGAATAAGAACCGGAGCTGACTTCATATGTGGAGTCCAAATTAGCTGTGGAGTAGCACTGGTAAGAGAAAAAGATGTGAGAGATGCAAAGATGCATGCACCATAAAACAGCAAGGAGTAAAAACTGAGACAGAGAGATGGTCAGGACAGTTAGAGCTAATACTTCTTAAATCTCAAATAAAACATGCAATCAAGAAAAGTTCAGCGTCCTACTTTTGTGAAAAAAAAAAAAAAAGTTGAATGTAAAGTGTTGCTTTTGGTCTAGTTTGAGTACAGCCCAGTACCACAATACACAGGCACTTTGTCTGCTCTGAAGCCTACAGCTGTTGTGATTTTCAGTTTGGTTCACTTGAGTTCTTTTGTCATTCAGGTGCACTGCCTTATTGAACTAAATCCCCATGTATTTGGAAGTCACTGAAAAGAGGCTACATTTGTAGGCAGTCTAACTGTGCTTGTTATTGTTTGTGACTTGAAGTGGGTTTGTAAGATGGTGGAATAAATTATTAATGAAAATGCATAGGAAATGTGTTAAAGCAACCATTTCTGAAATATCTAAAAAGAGAGTTTTTAAGGGGAAGGAAGCACTTTAGTTTTTAAATATATTTATATGCATATAAATATAAATATACACAGAAGCGCATGCGCATCCTTCTAAACAGTGATACTTTTTAATGTAGCCATAGAAATCCAGTTGCAATCACAGAACTTTGCAATAAACTATTACATTTTATTTACTGTACAGATTAAGTTTCTGATCTGCAAATAATTTAATAGTGATCATAATGTGTGGGAAGAATGTACTATACCAAACATGCTGTACTTCTGTAAATCTCTTTAATATTGGCAAGATCTAACAAAGATGCATTATCCTATTACAGGATTTACACAATGCTAAATATTTTTAGATTGATTTCAGCAGAAGTACTCAGAGACGGCTCTTGCTAGAGTCTCAAGAGGATCTAGCTTAGCATTAATTTTATACAAATGAAAAAATACAACAAATGTAATACAATTTAAGCATTTAATCTGGTTACCTTTTCACCTTTATGAAATGGTAGACCTTGCATTTTCAGTGTAATAAATGATGTGCAGAAATTCTTCCCTAATGTAAATCTAAGATTTCTTTTCTCCTGTTAATTGATTCTGCTTTAGTAATTTTGAATCTCTCTCAAGGAAATGGTGGAAAGAGGATTAACATGAAGAAATGATTGCACACAAATTGTTGTAACTAGGTTTTCTATTACTTTCAAATACAAGGGTATTAAATTAGAATAATGCACATCAAAGTGACACAGAGCTCAGCTCAATCTAGCCTTATTTCAGCTCAGATCCAAAATAACAGACATGTATCTCTTATGAGATAAAATATACAGTAAGACAAGGACGTGCCAACTCATGCAAAACCTAGCAGGAGAGGCTCTGTTTTGTTGAGGTTTCTGGATTTGGATTATATTAGCTGGTATCTAGTAAATATAACATGTATCCCATGCTCTCTTTTCTCATATCTGTATTTTCAAAGCACAACCTTTATTTAATAGAATATATAGCAGAATGTGTTTTGTTGTTGTTGTTGGTTGTTTTGTTTTTTTGTTTTTTTTTTTTGTTTGTTTGTTTTTGCAGAGAAGGTGATGAGGCCCAGAATTCATATTTTGAGCTTGGATTAAAAGTCAGATGTTGCCTAACTCATCTCATATCCACATTATTAAATGACTTAACCAAGGTTATGTAATGCTCAGCTGGGTTTTTGGCACCCTTATGGGCAGAAGAACGCTAGGGTAAAGATGTGATTGTTAACTTTTTCTTTCTTTTGCATTACTAGATCAACATGAAGTGATGGGCTCTTTTTTTTTTGTTTGTGTTTGTTTTTTCCTTTTTTTTTTTTTTTTTAAGAAATGTAACAAAGTATAACTTTTTCTGTTCCCCTCTGGGACAGCCCTTGAGCTGTTGAAGACAGATGAATTACCATTCAGCAGCTGAGATAAAGTTATCAACTGAGATACGGTCTGTATGCTTAGAGCTCTTCACTGAGATTTGAGTTGTGCCTTTTGTGTGGGAACATACGGTCAGCGTATAAGGTAACTCATCCCCTTTGTTGTTTAGATGTCTGTACTTTAGATTTGACTGAAGAGGCTCTGATAACACTTCTGTAAGTAACCCTGACACATTAGAGCATGAGTTTATATTGTCTGTATAGAAATGTATGGAGACTGGAATTTCTTTAGTAAATACATTTTACAGAACTGTGCTTCTGATATTTCATTTTGACCTGCTGATCCCGTGTAGTGTTGGAAACTTGAATGCTGCTTGATTCATAGAATCATGTCATGGCTCAGGTTGGAACGGACCTCAAAGATCATCTAGTTCCAACCCCCCTGCTGTAGGCAGGGTTGCCATCCACTAGATCAGGTTGCCCAGGGCCTCATCTAACATGGTCTTGAACACCTCCAGGAAAGGCATATCCACAACCTCTCTGGGCAATCTGTTCCAGTGCCTCACCACCCTCTGAGTGATTCCTACATAAGCTGAATGTGTCTCAAGTGATCCTAACTCTCACGGCTGTGCATGGGTTCCAAGTAATTGTGTACATTGGGCTTATCCTGACAATGGCATAATGATTTAGTAGTCTGTGTCCAGGAGGTCACCATGCACATAATTCTAGATCAGTAGTTTAGTACTTACCAAGGTCATTGAAAAGTTCCAGATAAGACATGGTGAAAGATAAACTAAGATTGTTGTCTTATATTTTCTGAAAGCAATTTGATTTTTTCAAATTATGTTTGCAATAACATTGGACACATTAACACAGTGATGTATTTTAATACTGTTATGAGAAATCATAAAGAGTATTTGTTATTTTGATTCAGTGATGGAAAAGAATCAGCTAACTTGTTTTTTGCCCTCAGGTCATGTTAAAGTGTTGTAAAGCTCACAAAATCAAAAATAGCAGGGAATAAGTAACTGAGTCATTCCTTCTGTGTTTCCAGAAATTAAAACAGTATCTTTTTACCAGCCTAATTTTTACCTTCTACTTGTTCACTTAAATGACTCTCCTATAGATAGTGCTTCATAGTTTCATAGAAGCTGCTGCATTTTTCTGAGAAGTTCAAGGAACTTGCAGCTTCAGTTTTTCTTGTAAACTGCAGTAAAGCAGTAGGTTTGGATTACTAATTAAAGAGCACACAATTTGCTAAGACATAATGATTCTATGATTGTATAGAGAGGCAAGAGGAATAATGAAATACAAAGTTGTCTGGATGCAAAGACCGTGTCCCTGGATTAATAAAAAAGAGTAATAAGGGAGTAAGAATATGTTTTAAAGAGAAAGCTAATGAAAAACAGAGAAATTCAAAGGAAATAAGCAGGTATAAGTTATTGGTCATAACCAGTGAAAAGGACACAAGACCCATTTTACTAAGGTAAACTGGTTATTGAGCAGAATTAGCTTTCATTGAATAAAAATTGCCTCAAGGCAAAGTCTTTTTCCTTAAAACAAAAGAAGGAATACTCCATGCAATAGTTAATTTTAAGGATACTGTTGAACACCAGGGTGCAACAGGAACAGCAAGGATCTTATGGAAAGCTGTACACTTATCATTAAGCATGAATAACACTGTAAATTTGCTTTATGGTTAAGAAAATCACAGAAACATTATATGATACAACAAAATTGTACAATTCTACAATACAATTTTGTATTGCATTTCAAAATAGTAAAATTAAGAGACACTAGTATGTTTCTGACACTTTTTTTTTTTTTCCCAAAACATTTTGCAACTCATTTCAAGTGCCACTGGTGCACTGTTGTGGTAGTGATTGGCACCTGCTGTTCTTCAACCCTCAGCAACCCCACAAAAGAAGGGTCTTCTGAGAACCCGGGAAAGGTAGACAGCTGTTTGGTCTTCTCCATAAGTAAGCAGCTATGCCAAAAGCCCACCAGTACCTTTTTGGATTCTTGAAATATCCTGTCGAGGTAGTCTATGCCAAGGATGCATAGAGCCTCTGAGCCAGTCACAACGGGCTTGCTTTTGCCACTCGTTCCCAGTTAGGCTCATTTCGGCCTACAATACAGCTGTTGTTAGCTGTTGGGATCCTTTTATCACTCCAGAAATGCAAATGGGTTCTACCTCTATAGCTTGATGGCATTAGGGTACACAATGCACTGGTGTCCAATAAAGCCTTATACTTCTGTGTGTCTGATGTGCAAGGCTATCAAAGTTAGTCAATAAACCCAGTTGTCCCTGTCCTCCACCTGGCCAGAGGCAGGGCAACTCTAGTCGTGGTCTTTGTATTCAAATTCATTACTCACTTCTTGTAAACGTGAATCAGATGTTCCTTCATTAAGATCAGAAGTAAGATCAGCCTTTCTACTCTGTTTGGAGATCTCCCCACTGGAAACTGGAGCAGCCATTTTCCTGGAAGTACCCCCTTTTGTGATAGTTTTTCCTTACAACTTACATACATGAGGTTGATGTAGATTTTCCATCCCACTTCCTCATGTCCTCCCCATCATCATTTGGATAAAACCATAGGGTGTCATGTAGTGTGTACCCTCTATATCCTCTCTCTTGAACAGAGAAGTGCTTACTCCTAATAGTTGAGACTCTGGTCTGTATGGGTGGGAGAGAAAACTTATTCTCTCTTTCTTTGAGCTGCTGAACCAGTTTCTCCACAGCTGAGACATAGGCCCATAGGGATGAAGACAGACTTTCTTCATATTGGTGGAGTTGGCCAGTTCATTCATTCATTTTCCCTCTCCGTCTTCCCAGGTCATTACAGCCAATGAGTTGGCATATGACAACGGCACACTCTGTACAAACTTCTGCCACATGGGTTGCATGCACTTGTCTTCATCTGGATATTTGGATATCTGGTCATTGTCTAGGTCACCATAAATCACTTCCAGCATGGCTAATTCACTCAGGTACTGGATATCTCTCTCCATGGTGGTCCACTTGCCTGGGTGTCATACATCTTCCTCGAATGGATATCTTTCCTTCACACCTGACAGGAGTCGCCTCCAGAGGCTGAGGGCTTGTGCTCCTTTTCCAATCACTTTGTCAATGCCCCCTTCTCGAGAGGGATCCCAGATGATTGGCTTCCTCGCCCTCTAATTTCAGGACACTGGCCCTGTTGTCCCAGCCAGGTGATAATGTGCTCACCTGTACAATGACTGAAATCTTTTTGCATATTTTGCAGCTCACCCAGGGATAGGGATCAGGTGGTTACTGCCTTGTTTATGTGTTCTGCCTCTTCCTCCTCCTCTTCTTGTGATGACCCTGCTTCAAACTAGCCTGTCTCATTCTCTTCTTCCTCTTTCCCCCCCTTAGTAGGAGTTTCTTCCCTTACTAGATGAGCTGACTTTCTCATCTGTAGTTTCTTCTTGAATATAGGGGTGATTGATACTGGCATAGGTTTGTTCTCTGGTTCAGCCACAGGACCTGTCGCAGGGACTGGATGAGCTGCAGTGCCTGTCACTGGAGCTGGATCATATCCATAGGCATTTTCTTCCTCCTGAAGGTGCTGAACAGTATTAAATAGTGTTTGATAGGCTTAGGCCAGACGCCAGCACAGTGCAGGAAGCTGTAAGTCTCTGGCATTGCCAGGATTGGGGCATACCATTTTAAAAAAATTGATCAGCTTTTTAGGATTCCACATTTGTTCAGGGGTGAATTCCGAAACTATTGGAGGTGACAATAATGATAGCTGCCTGTATTCTCCCACACACCTTGCCACCCATAACCATCCAGCCTCAGGTCAGATCTCTGGGTGGTATTTTTTAACAGTTTTTAACCTTAGACAAAACTGGAAACACATGCAGGAGACATAGAAATAGGATCATGCTAGTTTGAACATCCCAAGAATACTCAAAATCTTCAAAACGATTTTAACTCATCTGGAGTAAAGAGTGAATTTGTAATAGTTTCCATGATAAAGTTCCTGAAGTGCAAAAATGATGGTCATGCTGAGTACAAATACCAGATTAAGTTCACAGTCGGAGTAATATGAGCACATGCTATATACAAACTGGAAAACATAAAGAAACTTAGGCCAGCCCCCCGAGATGATAAACAACAAAAAAGGAATTAAGAAAAACAACCCTGTAAGCACATAAAACAACATTGTGAACAAATAAATCAACACTTGGTCCAGCAAATATTAAACTAATATAATACTTATAACAAATCTTGTTTTAGCATATTTTGGTCAGATCTGTCATTATCTTATCTTATTATCTTATCCATGTTGGGCACAAAAAGAACTGATACAGCTTAACCCATCAGGCAGCTAAGCACCACATGGACATTGACTTACTCCCCCACAACGGGGTGAGGAAGAGAATCAGAAAAAAATATAAAACTCATGGGTTAAGATAAAGACAGTTTAATAGGACAGAAAAGGAAGGGAAAACAATGATGATGATGATGCTAATATATATATATATGAAAAAAGTGATGCACAATGCAATTGCTCACCGCTCACTGACCAATGCTCAGCCAGTCCCTGAGCAGTGCCCACCCTCCTTGGCCAACTACTCCAGTTTTATTGCTGAGCATGCTGTCATATGGTATAGAATATCCCTTTGGCCAGTTTGGGTCAGCGGTCCTGGGTGTGTCCCCTCCCAGCTCCTTGTGCACCCCCATGCCCCTCACTGGCAGGGCAGTGTGAGAAGCTGGAGTCCTTGGTTCTGTGTAAGCCCTGCTCAGCAACACCTAAATTGACGGTGTGTTATCAGTATTATTTTTCTCCTAAATCCAAAGCACAGCACCATACCAGCCACTATGAAGAAAATTAACTCTATCTCAGCTGAAACCAGGCCAAGTGGTTGTGAAAAGACACAAGAAACTACAGCTTCTAACATCAAATTTATTTTGACCAACAACTTTCAAAGACCTTCTTGTACAGGATTTTTCTCCTTGGATTTTTCTGCATGGGTCTCTTTGTACCCATGCTCTGTTTGATTGCAACGGGCAATTTGCAGCAGGATTCCCATGACCAGGGATGCCTCTCAATTTTGCTCCTTGCGGTCAAGAGATTCCTTACCTGCAACAGATACTCAGTAAGTGATTAATAGGTATCTTGTTGAAACTGCAACTAATTTGCTAAGCATGCTGAGGCTTTGTAATCTTAGCTAAGTGATGTAAAGGATTGACTGTGCATGTAATACTTTAGGCATAAACCATTAAGTCTGGGATTGGAATAGGATCCTGTTGTATCTAGACTCCACAGAGGTTGGATGGCAAAATACACTCCATTCTGAACCTCGTGGCTCAACTTGAGGGTCTCCCTGATGCTTTAATCTGACCCTGTCCTCTCTGCAGCAAATAATCACTTGATCTTGCCATCACAAATCTTGCTAATGTTGCATTTACCCTTAGAACTTCATTAAATTGCTGTCTTATTCACGATTAAGCTCTGCTAAATCACTGCTTTCATCAATGAATGTATTGCTGCTTCTCTCTAAGGAGTGAAGTGCATAATTCCTTTCGCAACAGAATCACAGCACAATTTTATATACAAAGAAATCAAATTTTTGAGTGGGCCTTATAAAGTGGAGGCAGATGACAGAAAGGGAAGAAAGCAGTGAGGTGAATCTGTCTTTCAGGTATATTTTCAATGAAGATGGGTCTTCATGACCCCAATATATCAGAATGAGAACAGGTAAATGAAGAGGCCATCAGCTCCTTTAGCCCCAGCACTTGAGTAAAACGCTACAGAGATGCTTTTCTGACCTAGTGACAGTCATATCCACTGCCATGGGGTCTCTGCAGCAGTGGTACCAGTTGGCCATGGACTGGCAAAGCACCTCTTCAGCTACATCAGGTTCCAGGTATATATATCTGTGGATTTAGTGAATTTTCTTCACTTTCTGGCAGTTTGAGAATCCACGGTGGAGGCCTAAGGAGAATAGTCATTTTGCATTTAAAAAAACAGGGAAAGAACTTTGTGAGTTTTAGCATACTTTTGACCATTTTGTTCAAAATGAGTTAATTAAACTCCAGAGATGAGGAAGACCTATTGAAACATTGGGAACATTGACCTTTTCCTTTGACTGTCACCTTATTTAAATAATTCCTGGTTTAATTAACTGACTTGGAATGAATTGATAAAGGGTTACTGTCACTTACAATTTTTCCTGTTTGAAATGCACCAGTCCTGTGCATTTGCTGTAGCCTCCTATGTTCACCCTAATTATTAAAATGAACAGTTTTAAAAGTTGTTTTTTTGCTTTTAAATGTCTAACAGCTGATTTGTCTGTACAGGAGGAAACATTTAGTAGGATAAATGGCATGTAATATACACACAAAAACATAGATACATGCAAATATATCACATAATAATAATAATCTCTATGGGCAACCTACTCCAGTGCTCTGTCATCCTCACTGTAAAGTTTTTCCTCATATTCAAGTGAAATTCTTGTGTTTTTATTTGTGCCCATTGCCTCTCGTCCTGTCGCTGGGCACCAATGGTCTGGTCCCATCCTCTTGACACTCTCCCTTCAGATACGTATACATGATCCTCCTTGAGACTTCTCCAGATTGAGCAGGCCCAGCTTCCTCAGCCTTTCCTCATATGAGAGATTCTTCACTCCCTTAATCGTTTTGGTAGCCCTTCACTGGACTCACTCCCAGAGCTCCAAGTCTCTCTTGTACTGGGGAGCCCAGAATTGGACACAGTACTCCAGATGTGGCCTCGCCAGGGCTGAGTAGAAGGAAAGAATTAGCTCTCTTGACCTGCTGTCAGTGCTTTTCCTAATGCACCCCAGGATACCATAGACCTTCTTGGCCACAAGGCCACATTGCCGGCTCATGGTTAACTTGTTGTCCATCAGGATACCTAGTTCCTTCTCCACAGGGCTACTTTACAGCAGGTCAACCCCCAACCTGTACCAGTGTATGGGGACATTTTGAGATATTCCTCTCTGTCTGTCTCTACAGACTGTTAAGATCCTTCTGAATGGCAGCACAGCTTTCTGGTGTATAAGCCACTCCTTCCAGTTTTGTATCATCAGCAAACTTGCTGAGGGTGCTCTCTATCCCTTCATCCAAGTCACTGATGAGTAAGTTGAACAATAGTGGGCCCAATATTGAACCCTGGGGAACACCACTAGCTACAGGCCTCCAACTCGATTCTGTGCCATTGATCACAACTCTCTGAGAACTGCCATTCAGCCGGTTATCAATCCACCTCACCATCCACTCATCCAGCCCATAATTCCTAAGTTTGCCTATGAGGATATCATCAGACAAAGCGTGAAAAGCCTTGATGAAGTCTAGGTACACAACATCCACTGCTCTCGCCTCATCTGTCCAGACAGTTGTCCCAGTATAAGAAAAAGTCAAATCTGAATGTGTCATTTTCACTGAGGAGTTCTATATTGCTTGTGTAGTGACATGAACTGGGCTCTTTCAACACAAATTCAATACGAAGTACTCTATACATCTTTCTTTGCTTTGTCTATGCTGCTATAAAAAATTACTTTTTCCCTAGTCCCAGAGCCAAGTGTCATGAACTGAATGTTGCTCCCACTGCTGAGAGCTAGCATCTTCTAGAGCAGACTGGCCATATCCACCTTATACAGCCCTCTCTCTTCCCTTGACTCCTTGTGGTGCTCCTAAGGCTATAAACCATTTCTGTATTATTATTATTAATATAAATTATTTTCAAAACAGAGCACCAGAGTTGATGTGAAGACTGTGTTGACTGCAACAGTTGAAAGGAAACAGAATAGCACAAAACTGAGGGAGAGATACACAGGTATGTCTGGAAGTGCAAAGCCTTCTGGGATAGTGTGGAAGGAAAATAAATGGAGTTAAACAGATCCAGTCTTGTCCAAGTTGCCTTTTTGAGGTTATTTTCTAGAGTAAGCTATTCCCCAGATTGTGCTTGGAAGAGAAGTAGTTTGAGTAGCTGAAAACATCAGGAAGGCAGGTGACAAACAGCAGTCAACTAGAGCACAGTGCTCCTGGCCCACTGTTCCTGGTCCCTCTTTTATTTAGCATTATTCATAAAGCTTATCAGCACAGTAGCCAAGGTTTCCAAAATCGTTTAAACAATCCTACTCACTTTCTTTCACTTTCTTGCTCTCTTTGAACATATGGCATATGCTAGTGTGTGTGTGTACATACATAACAATATTGAATATTATATGTAAGTAATATCATACATGTGCATACCCTTATGTTTTCATGTGTTAATGTATATGCATGGATCTGTGTGTAATTTGCTAGATTACTTTGAACTGTCAAATAAAGGTGCTTGTGTTTATTATTCATGACTCAGAAAGGCAAAGAAATAGCCTAAGGAAGAGCAAAGAGAAATGCAGAGCTTACAGAAAACACATCTCGATTTTATAGATGGGGTTTTCAAAACATACTACTTGCTTTATAGTATATCCATATCACGAACCATCAATTACAATAGTCAAGAAAGTGATACCACAGCTTAATGACATAGCACATTATTATCTGACCTAAAGAGCTGTGAGATATAACCTCCATCAAACCTGCTCTTATTATCACTTTGTTCTTCCTGATCATGCAGAATAGATTCTCTGTCTCCTTGTATAACTTGCAGGGACTATTTCATAATTTGCTGGTGTCATTTGCATTACCTCACCATTTGCCTGATGAAAGAAAACAGAAAACCAACTTCATTAAACAGTAAATAAAACTCAGGATAAAGACAAAATATCTAGCATGAATGCTGGTAATTAGTTTCTTGTTACAAATGAATGTTTTGAAGGAATGGCTTAATGGTTCCTTTTTTCCTTTTTTTTTTTTTTTTTCTTTTCTCTGAGAAATTTTATGCACCTTTGGCCAGTGTAGTAAATAATATTATGATTTATTCTTTGCTGCAGTGCTTTGCATCTTTGCCTGCAACACATTCAGAGAATATGCTTACAAAATCACAGAATGGTCAAGGTGGGAAGGAAACTCTGGAGGTCGTCTGGTCAAGCCCCCCAGCTCAAACAGGGCCAAGCATAGACTAGACTTCCCATGACATGTCAAGGCAGCTTTTGAATATATCCAAGAAGGGAAGACTCTACAACCTCTCTGGGTAGCTGTTATTATTATTATTATTATTAATTATCATTATTATTATTGTCATACCAGTACTTCTTTATATACGATACAAAATATGTCCTGAAAATGACAGGTATTTATGACACTTGGAATGTAATTTAGTTGCCTAAATATGGTGTTCAGTAACATACTATGTGCATGGGGTATCTTTCTTGACCTCCATATGCTACTCTTGTAGGTCATATATCTGAGAGCCTAGGTGCCTATCTTTACCATTTGAAATAGCAGACTGCTATTTTTAGGTCCCTGAATCACTCCTTCTGTGTATTTTATGCATTCTTAAACTGAGGAAAGTAAAGATTCACCCCTCATGGAATGTCATGTACAAAACTCTAACCAATTTGGGACAAGAAGAGTTATTCCCTCACTTGGACTCTGACATCAATGCCATCATTAGTCCAAATTCAAAGAGGAGGTCCCCTGACCATAGCTACATTACAAAGTTCACCATAGTTGGCCAGAATCATGGCAGATCAGCTGCAATGTTAGTTGACAGTCAAACTGAACAGAGCAATTGTGGAATGAGGAACAGAGAAAGGTAGTACTGGAGTTAATTCTGGTGTGAAGATAGGTTCACAAGTGGCTGGTCTGCCCTCCTTTTTTTGGTAGACCCACAATGAACCCCCTGTTTTGGAAACAGGGAACTGTTCATTCCCATGCCCCATTTGTCTCTGAGATCATTTTTTTTCTGTTCTGTGTCTCTTCTCTCTACCCCAAAAGAAGTAAGAAAGTTCTGTATTTTCAGCTTTATTTTATGGATGTCTCCTCCTTGTTATGAAGTGTTCAAATGCACAGCAGCAGGCAAAGATACCTGAGCAGTTGCAATGCTGTTAGAGCTGTGTGAATCTTTGCTTTTGGGGTTTGACAGAAAATACAAGGAATTTAAAATGCTATTTTGGGTCTATATTGTATCATTTGTATATATATTCTATTTTTCTTGTCCTCTTTGCTGCAGTAGTTTTCCTCAGACTAAAATAGTACATGTATTTCTAAACAAGGAGATTAGTTAATTTTAAGGAAGATCTTCACTCCTAGCTGTTTGCTGGATAGAAACAGCACTGCCAGCAGGAGATGAGATTCCCAATGGATTCCTGGTGTCCTGGCCTCATTAACCAAGTTGTAAAATACTGTGATGGAGGGGATCAGAGTGTCTCCTGCAGAGGCAGTTCTGTTCTGATGGCTAATTAGTCATCACCAGGGAGGAGCTGAGGCACCCAGATTTCTAGGAAGGCATCCCACAAATTAGATTTGCAGTTTCATTCTTATGAATCCCCTGGTCAAACTGTTGGAAGAAAGAATTACATCCTTTCTCTGTAAAACTTTTGCTTTCCAGTTTTGAATATTGTAGATTTGAAAGGATTTGAATGATATTTATACACTCCTCTATCAATACATAGATAACAGTTTCCTTAGTTTATAAAAAAAAAAAAAAAAAGTGATTCTAAGTTCCATTTTACTGCATTGGTGCATTATTATTATTATTGTTGTTGTTATTATTATTGTTAATATTATTATTTTACTATTGCTTTTATTATTGTTATTGCTGTTATCACTATTATTACTATTATTTATATTTACGTCTGCTGAATCCTGTTTCAGGAATAAGCACCTGAAGAGTAATAGGCTTCTCAGGCCAAGAGGTTTCCAATTTACTTTAATGCTACTGTATAATTTTTCCCTATTTTTGACCATCTTGTTCCAATCCTTTATGTAAGACAAACTATCTCCACTTGCTGTGCTTCTCTTGGCAGCTGGCTTACATAAGTCATAGCTTTTATAGAATCCCATAAATAGCCTGACATAGTTTTCATATGCCTTATCTTCCACACACACACCAAAAAAAAATCCTTTCTTTTAGAGTGATCTCTACTTCTGACCAAAAGGATTATCTCTACTCCACTTTTGCAGGAACCCGGTACACAGAACTAGATAAACTGGATGACTCTGCGAGGTTTAGTAGATCAATTGGCATTCTCATTTGGGACAGCAGTTGACATCCTAATGAGAATAACAGCACTCATAATTAAAGTCTACAAAATCTTCTAAAATAATCACTTAAATTTAAAATGTAAATGTGGCTGTAATTAATTAGTCTATTTAGAATAAACCTTTCTAATTAACAAATGTAAATTGGGAATTTTCTGTAGATTTCATAAGGACAGAAGTGTTTCTCATGGGAGCTGAAAGGAGGCACATTTCCTTGTGAATGCTTATTAGGCTCTGGTGGCTCACACCTCGGCAGAAGCCTATGACAGTAGGAAGAACTCTCCATTAGATGGTCATACTAACAACAGTCATAGAGATTTTCGTAACATCTCTAATACAAAATTATTATTATTATTTTTTTTAATTAGGGATGTTTCATCTAAGGATAATGTCTTTCAAAAGTTAAAAACCAACATCCCAAAACCTGAAATCCCCTATAAAGATACAACAAAGATCCTGAAGCAATACTGTGTTGACCTCTGATCAGAAAAGATGACTGGCCATCACTTGTCTACCATAGTCAGTAACTGTTTATGAAAGACAAAAATAAAAAAACAACAATAAAAAACCTAGAAAAATTAAAATTTTGAAATCTGATTTAATTACAGATCAGGTTCACACAGCGAAAAAAGTTAACGCACTCAAGTGATTTTGGTAGTCAGTGCATACCAGAATCCTGAATCTCTACTTGGAGTTTCATAGAGCTATGTATTTCTTGTCCTACTGAATTTTATTTAAATCCTTTCACAACATATCAGAATTACTGAGTCAGCCTGTTACCATTTTCCATCCCAACACAGGAGATCTGAATCTGCAGACTGCCAAGGCATACACTGCATTGCTGAAAAGTAGGGTAAATTAGTCTATGCAGAGTTCTATGCTGCCAAGGCATTAGATATTTTCAGACCATGAGACTACAACTCTGTGTCTGCGTATGGGCAATGAAGTAGTTAGTAGAGTCAATGTTCAAGTTTTTTTTTACATACAGTCAGCTGAATAGCTTTCCAGACTCCTCTGACTGTGGCTTAATCCCAATTGACCATAACAAGAGTTTAGCCATCTGTCATTGTATGGATATGCCTTGTAGATGCCTATGTCTAAATGTAGATGTCAAAATTTCCAATGAAACACATCTGAAACATCTTTCTCCTGAAGTTTTAGCATCAATATGAGTACTCTGTTCTGAACTGCAGCTGTCCATGTGAAACAACTTAGGTAGAAATAAGGAACAAGGTAAGAAAGGAGAGAGGGAGGGAGAGAGGGAGGGAAGGAAAGGAGTGTGTGTGGGGGGGGAGAATACCAACAACAAAAAAATCCAACTAATATTATGCTTATGTACTATTTTTGTTGACAATACTATTTTATTGGACTTGGCATGTGTCTTTGAATAATAAATACATTTCTTTGTTCATTTGAGTTAGGCAGCCAAATGCCTTTCAGAAGGCAATTATTACCAGTTGTTACTGGCTAGGATCAAACTAAAACTGTGCTATAGAGGTAATGGTACATCTCCCATTATCATTACTTTTAATTCTGGCATGCTAGTCCATTAATTAATACACAGCTTTTAAAGTTTTATCATCTTAGTATTTCAAATATGGTATAATAAATGTATACACCTCAGGTAGAAAGTTCAAAAAAGGTGAATGAGAGGCTCTTTCATTGAAGAAAAACTTTGGTTATGGGTCTTGTTTTAGCTCTCTGAAGCAGATGAACATTTTTCATGTTTTCTTGTGCAATGGTAACATACTGTGATATTTTCTGATGTCGTGTTATTCAACAGGAGAGGTTTTTCTCCAGTGATTGAATGCTATTGCAGGTGTCTTAGTGTTAATTCATTAAAAGTAAGTCACAAAATAGAAAATATTACTTATATTTTTAATATTGCTTAATTGTGACTTCAGCAGTATAAGAAATTTAGTGGCTAGAACATATTAGAAGTAAAATTTCTGTATGTCTGCAACATCAAAAATTCCCATGTGAAAAGCAAAGATTAATTGTACAGTATTTACACCTTTTCATTGATAACTAACACCATAAAACTGTACAAATTGCAATTTGTTTCTTTTTCCCAGAATCCCATTGGCTTTTAAGGGATGTTCCTCAATTAGTTGAACTGTGTTTCCTCTTGCTTGCTAAGCACTTTTGGTCAAACAAGGAATGGCAGAGGTCCACAATTAGATCAAAAGATCAATCCTAATGTACCATTTTCTCCTCACCCTCCTGCTTTAATAAAGTGGCTGCAGTTCTCCAGGGGACAACTCAAAATCCGAGTACTGATATTTCTAAATTAGCTGACTCTGTGACCTTGCTAGTAATTGCGTTAGTTTATCAATGTTCAACACAATTTATTACTCTCCAATATGTACCAAAGTGTTTATCTCTCAACACTAACAATATTAAAAATCTAAACTATCTGTTGAGAAACAAAGGACTATTCAATAAAGAAAATGCATAATACAATGGACAACACTGCACTGATGGGTAACTGCATTAATCGAGTAACAAATCATAAGTGAGATAAGGAAAGAATGTTTATGTTGTATTGCATTTAAGGCACTTTTTAAATTTCCAAGAGCAGATAATTTAAATAAAACCTTTCTTTCTTTCTTTATATTTTTTTTCTTTTTAAACCAGGAACGAACTACAGCTTTTATATATCGCTGAAAATATTACCAAAGCTCCAATGAGAAAAATGAAGACTGATAAAACCTTATCTAAGCATTTAAAAGTCATTTGGACACATTGATCAAAACTCACTCTGAAATTAAACATATTAAATTTAGATGGAGGAAAAAAGGCATTAAGTTGATGGAACCCAATTTTTGTATGAAGCAAACAAATGGCATCATTTCCCCAACCTTCTCATCTTGATCACATTGTTATGCATTATTTAAAATATGCACTTGATTTGGGTAGTTAATAAGCTATCTGTAAACTTGGAGTAAATTTGATTGTGGGCAGTGCTCTTCTAGTTTGTACATGAGGATTATTGATTTGTTTTTACTTGTGTGAGATGTGAGTTTGTGGCATGGTGCCACCAACCATGAATCAGTGTAACTATCTCTGTTCATGGTGAGATAAGAATGATAAAGAGCAGAAATGCACAGAGTATATGTGATCTTTTAAATGATCCCGTTTACTTAGAGCTGTCATCAGCTCAGCAATTCTGTTTGCCAGCAGAAGACGTACATGATTTTGTTTTTCTGGATACTGAATCTCCTCGAGCACTTCAAATGAACCCCCAGATCAAATGGAAGAAAACAGCTAAAATTTGCCCAAACCCACAGTTAAAAAAAAAAAAAAAAAAAAAAAGTGGAAACAGCCAATACCTTCTTAGTTTTCTAATTTCTGCTGTAGAGAAACACTGATAAATTCTTCTAAGAACTTGCAAACTTCTTCATTCTTCTTGAAATCAGTCATCTTCATTTACTTTGATAAGTAAAGACTAGTACTTTGTCTTTTTAGGCTCACTAGGGTTATGCCTGCCTTAGAAAAAGGGTGGCACAATAGGTTCAGATCAACAGTGAAAAACTGTTTCAGGTTGCCACCTGCAGTAACATCCAGTCTGTGGCATTTTGGGGTGGAGAATTACTCTAGATAGCTCTGATCACATCTTGGGTGCTGGCAATCAAAGAATGTTAGGTGTTTCCTGAAGAACACCTAGGGGTTCAGTACTGTCTGAAAAGGATTCAGTTCTTCGGGGGCCACACTGCAATGCAAAACACAGCAGTGCAAGTGGGGATGACCAGGGAAGTCAGTTCAACATACCTTCCTGATCTGTCCTAAAATTTATTTGGCAGTAAACACAGCCTATTAAACCTCATAATAGTTGACTTTTTAGTATTACCATGAAACCCTTCAAATCCACTTTAAATGAAAATAGTTAACCATGTCATGTAATTTTTATCAAGAACAGTTTTTTTTACAGACTTCCTAATATTACAGACTCAATGTCTGAAGAATATTTTAAAACTGGCATTTCAGTCATTTATTTATTTATTATCAGACTGAAGTCCAGGTTCTCAGAACGAGAACAGTGTTTCTCCATATTTACTTGATTGTGTACTTTCCCTTTTCTGCAGGAAATCTAAAGGAGAAAAGAGTTACAAGGAGCACTGATGGACATACATCCTAGTTCTAAGCTTCACTGTCAACTCAGATAGATCTGAATCCACTTCCAAAATAGTTAGAAAAATATTTTAATTGTAATGACATGTGTACGACGTAGTTGGTAAAAGTGAAATGAACATT
Source organism: Anser anser (assembly GCF_964211835.1). Taxonomy (NCBI): domain Eukaryota; kingdom Metazoa; phylum Chordata; class Aves; order Anseriformes; family Anatidae; genus Anser; species Anser anser. Next base: position 165,963,453 of record NC_139720.1, read on the forward strand.
AAACTAACAAGGTTTCTAAGATGGACAGAGTGAGCTGAACTCCAGAGGTGCCAATTTTCCTTCACTGACTGTGTCAGGAGCCTTTCTGACGAGTTTAGACATCAATGAACAGATTTTAAATAGTGAGATGAACCCTATGCTATGGGGAAGTAGAAGAACCTTCAACACAAGTATAGTTATTCCTGTCTCCACTGTGTTGCCTGGGAATTATTTGTGAATATCAGTTAAAATACATGTTCTTGCTTCTTCATACTATTGTAAAGAATGAATTTATTATGAAGAGTACTTTTTTTTTAAAAAAAAAAAGTTATTTTATTACACAAATAAAATTTGCATAATATTAAATTTCAATGTGCTTCAATATATTGTTTTACATGTATGCCAGGGAAAAGCCTTATTTTTCCTCAGAATAATCTTATGCATGTATATTCCTTCTGTGATTGAAAATTATTTCTTAATCTAGAAATCCATCATTTCACCATGTGGCACACCACTGTCTTTGTGCATGGTCTTTTCCTGCTGCATTGCGTTACTCTGACTTAAGATCAGTGGTTTTCTCCATTCTGTGTGGAGTCTGTTGGTCACATTAGGTTACTGCAACTGGATATAATAGGACATGACACATCTGAGACACAAGATACATTTAAGAAACACAGAGAATGCACGAATAAATCTCCCTATAAACATTTGCCTTCCTGTATAAATGAAGTGACTGAGACTTTTTGTTTGTTTTTGTTTTTGAGATAAATGCTCTCTTTTTTTTTTTTTTTTTTTAAGTTTATTATTTACTTGCATTGCCATACGTACTGATATGGAACCAGGACCCCTACATGCTAACGCCTGCATGAACAAAACAAAAGTATACATTGTGTTACTTATACCTCTGGTCAAGATTAATACTTAAGATTCATTGCACTAAACTTTAGGCAAACAGATGAAGTGCCTGAGTTTCTAAATGATTCCTGTCAAAAAGAGATCAATCATCATCGCCTTGCCGAGGCGATCGGCTCCGGGGCAGACGCGTTCTGCAGGGGAGCGGGGGATCTGGACAGGCACGGCTTTTTTTTCCGGCATCGAGGCCACTCGAGGCAGCCGCCAGGACCCGGCAGCCCCCGCGAGGGAGGCTGACGAGGCGTAGGCGGAGCCAGCAGCGTCCCCTCCCCGGCCGTTCAGAAGCAGCCCCTAAGGAGCGCGGCGAACAGGGCGGGCAAGCAGGGCATGGCGCGTCAGAAGGGAGTGGCGTGGCAGTTTGCGTAGGCAGGGCAAGCAGGGAGGGCCCCTTGCCAGTCTTTTGCAGCGGTCTTTCCCTTCGGTACCTGTAACCTGCCTGCGAGGAACTGGCCATGGTATCAACCAGGCAGAAAACCATGGCCTCCGCATCTCTTGCAGCCTCTCCAGCTGCTGTCACCGATGTGGCTACTCAGACGGAGGGCTCGGGGAAACACACAGCCGTCCAGGTCTTGGGCTGCAGGGTGTGCCCGAGTCTTCTGTCGGTATCCGACAGCAGCGGCGAGGGGTATGCCTGTGCCCAGGTTGAAGAGCTGCTCAGCCAGGTAGCGGAGCTTTGGGAGGAGGTGAGCAGGCTCAGAAGCATCAGGGAGTCAGAGAGGGAAATTGACTGGTGGAGGTGTACTCTGCCCTCTCTGAGACAGACTCACGAGCCTGCCATAGCACAAACGTCTCCTGCTACGCAGAAGACAGAAGCTCCCTCATCCCACCAGGCAGCAGGAGGGGACCTAAGCCAAGGGGGGGAATGGAGGCAGGCTCCTGTTCGGGGGGGTAGGCGAGCCCTGTCCCTGCCCACCTCACCTTCCCACCTACCCTTATATAACAGGTACAAAGCTCTAGAACATGACAACCAGAACAACGAAGCAGGCGAAAGCCCACCCCGGTTGGTGAGGATGCCTAAGGCAAGGTCTCCTACCCCCCACATTGCTACATCAGCTCTCAAAAAAGAAAGAAGGGTTATTGTCATGGGGGACTCCCTTTTGAAAGGGACAGGGGGCCCAATATGCCGACCAGGCCCTACCCACAGGGAAGTCTGTTGCCTCCCTGGGGCTCGGGTGAGAGACTTCGCTAGGAAAGTCAAGCGCCTGGTACGGCCCACCGACTACTACCTGCTACTGGTCTTTCAGGCTGGTAATGACGAGGTAGCGACGAGAAGTCCAAGAGCGATCAAAAGGGACTTTAGGGCTTTGGGGTGACTACTTAAAGGATCAGGGGCACAGGTTGTGCTTGCCTCTGTCCTTCCGATAGGAGGGATCGAAGCTGACAAGCAGACTTGTCACATTAACATGTGGCTTCGGGACTGGTGCAACCGGCAGAATTTTGGGTTTTTGGATCACAGGAAGGTCTATGCGACCCCGGGCCTGCTGGCACCAGATGGGATGCGCCTCTCTCAGAGAGGGGTGAGGATTTTTGCTCAGGAGTTGGCTGGGCTGATAGATAGGGCTTTAAACTAGAGTCAAAGGGGGAAGGAGATAGAACCAAGCATGCCGGTGACGAGCTAAGGGATGGTGTGCTAGAATCAGAGGGACTGTGTCCTAGTGAGGCCCTTCGGTCGGATGCACAAGGTGCTGCATGTAGGGAGGCGCATTTGAAATGCTTCTACACAAATGCAGGCAGTATGAGGAATAAAATGGATGAGCTAGAAGTCTTGGCCCAGTCCCACAGCTATGACATCATTGGCATAAGTGAAACCTGGTGGGATGAGTCCTGTGGCTGGTGTGTTGCAATAGATGGTTACAGGCTCTTCAGGAGGGACAGACAGGGTAGGCGAGGTGGTGGGGTGGCGATGTATGTGAAGAATGGGCTGGACTGTGTGGAACTTCAAGTTGGGGATGGCAAAGTTGAGAGCCTCTGGGTAAGGATTAAGGGATGAACAAATAAAGGGGATGTCGTTGTGGGAGTCTATTACAGACCACCTGGCCAGGACAACAACGCCGATGAATTATTCTTTGCAGAACTAAGAGATGCCTCGAGATCAACTTCCCTCGTCCTAATGGGGGATTTTAACTTGCCAGATGTCAACTGGGATCACCACACGGCTGACACGAGCAAGTCCAGGAGGTTCATAAAGCACCTAGATGATAAATTCTTGGTGCAGGTGCTAAGTGAGCCAACTAGGAAAGGCGTCCTCCTAGATCTATTCCTGGAGAACAGAGAGGGTCTTGTGGGAGACGTGGCAATTGGCGGCCGTCTCAGTCATAGTGACCATGAAGTGGTTGAGTTTAGAATTTATGGTGACAGAAGGAAAACAACCACCAAAACTTCAGCCCTGGATGTGGGGAAAGCAGACTTCAGGCTGCTCAGGGAATTAGTCAGCAAGGTCCCCTGGGAAACTGCTTTTGAAGGCATTGGTGTCCATCAGTGCTGGTCCATCTTTAAGCACTGCCTCCTAAAAGCTCAAGATCAGACGATTCCAAAATATCAGAAGTCAGGCAAGTGGGGCAGAAGGCCGGCCTGGCTGACCAGGGATCTTCTACTGGAGCTAAGGCAAAAAAAAGAAAGTGTGCGGCTGCTGGAAGGAGGGTCAGGCGACGAGGAAGGAATACAGGGATGCTGTTCGTGTTTGTAGGGAGAAAATTCGTGTGGCCAAAGCCCAACTTTTTAGAGTTAAAGCTGGCCATGTCTGTGGGAGACAATAAAAAAGTTTTTTTTAGATATGTGAACAGAAAAAGGAGAACCAAAGAAAGCATAGGTCCGCTACTAGATGGGGAGGGTCTCCTCACAGACAATGACATAGGCAAAGCAGAGACGTTTAATGCCTTCTTCGCCTCTTCAACGCTGATGATGGGCTTCAGGACCCAGGGTGCCCTGAGCTGGAGGACCATGACGGTGGGAATGACAAACTCCCAACCGACCCTGAATCTGTGCAGGATTTGCTGCTCCACCTGGATCCATACAAGTCCATGGGTCCGGACGGGATTCATCCCAGGGTGCTTAAAGAGCTGGCAGACGTCATCGCGGGACCTCTCTCAATGATTTTTCAACGATCTTGGGAATCTGGAGAGGTCCCATTGGACTGGAAGCTGGCAAACGTTGTGCCAATTTTCAAGAAGGGTAAGAAAGAAGACCCTAGCAATTACAGGCCTGTCAGTCTCACATCAGTGTCTGGTAAAATTATGGAGAGGATGATCCTTGAAGTTATTGAAGCGCACCTGGGGGACAAGGCAGTCATTGGTCCCAGCCAGCATGGGTTCATGAGGGGTAGGTCCCGCCTAACTAATTTGATTTCCTTTTATGATAAGATCACCCATCTAGTCGACCAAAGGAAACCAGCTGATGTGATCTTTTTGGACTTCAGCAAAGCTTTTGACATGGTTTCCCATAGGATCCTATTGGACAAATTGTCCAGCATACAGCTAAACAAAACCATCATACGATGGGTGAGCAATTGGCTGACGGGCAGGGCTCAAAGGGTTGTGGCAAATGGGGCCACATCTGGCTGGCGGATGGTCACTAGTGGGGTCCCTCAAGGCTCCATTTTAGGGCAAGTCCTCTTCAATGTTTTTATAAATGATTTGGATGTAGGACTAGAAGGTGTTCTGAGCAAATTTGCTGACGACACTAAACTTGGAGGAGTTGTGGACTCGGATGAGGGTGGAAAGGCCTTGCAGAGAGATCTGGACAGATTGGAGAGCTGGGTGATCACCAACCACATGAAGTTTAACAAAAGCTAGTGCCGGGTCCTGCACCTGGGACGGGGCAACCCTGGCTATACGTACAGACTGGGCGATGAGACGCTGGAGAGCAGCCCTGCAAGGGGGGATCTGGGGGTTGTGGTTGACAGCAAGTTGAATATGAGCCAGCAGTGTGCCCTGGCAGCCAGGAGGGCTAACCGTATCCTGGGGTGCATCAAGCACGGCATCTCTAGTCAGTTGAGGGAGGTGATTGTCCCGCTCTACTCTGCGCTGGTGCGGCCTCACCTCGAGTACTGTGTGCAGTTCTGGGCACCACAGTACAAGAAGGACATTAAACTGTTGGAGAGCCTCAAGAGGAGGGCGATGAAGATGGTGCAGGGCCTAGAGGGGAAGACGTATGAGGAGCAGCTGAGGTCACTTGGCCTGTTCAGCCTGGAGAAGAGGAGGCTGAGGGGGGACCTCATCGCAGTCTACAACTTCCTCACGAGGGGGAGTGGAGAGGCAGGTGACCTATTCTCCGTTATCGCCAGTGATAGGACCCATGGGAATGGTGTTAAGCTGAGGCAGGGGAGGTTTAGGCTGGACATCAGGAAGAGGTTCTTCACCGAAAGGGTGGTTGCACACTGGAACAGGCTCCCCAGGGAAGTAGTCACTGCACCAAGCCTGTCTGAATTTAAGAAGAGACTGGACTGCGCACTTAGTCACATGGTCTAAACTTTTGGGTAGACCTGTGCGGTGCCAGGAGTTGGACTTGATGATCCTTATGGGTCCCTTCCAACTCGGGATATTCTATGATTCTATGATCATCTCCAGAGAACAGCTATGACCTAGTCTACCTTTTTCTATTAATAACAGAAACAGATGTGCAAGCACTCTAGAAAACTCTTGATTTACACTTGAGAAAGCCAATTCCTTTGTTCCTAAGGCTGAGAAGATGTCAGCAGAAGTGGCCTTTGAAAACAGATGTGTGCCAGTTCTCCTTCAGGCTAACTTGGAGAAGTCAGTGTGCTTTTTGGGTTCCATAGTGTTTGTGGCCTGCTATATAACAGCTGTAATGTTCTGAGGGTTACCCTCAGGGTCACATAATGTCTTAATGCATCTAGCTGGTTTTGATGGTAAGGAAATGACTAGAAAGTATGGAAAGATCAGAGTAGTTCTTGACTGGCATAGACTATACAGGGAAGTTGTGACATCTCCATCACTGGGATTTTTAAAAGCAAGTTAGACTGTTGAGGTGGATTAGGTAAAATCATCCAGGCCTGTCTTTAGTCATGACTGTGGACCTATAAATATATTGACTCACCATGCCAGAATTTGTTTTACCTGCTGCCTACTTCTTGTTAATAGAAAATAAACTGCGGCATGGATAATCTAAAGCCTTGACTTGGCTTTTTATTTTATTTGAGCGTGTGTGTGCGTGTGTGTGTGTGTGAAAGAGATGGGGAGATAAGTAAACTTATGTGGAAGTATGAAAGCATTTTTGTTATTCTGGGAAAAATTAAACCTATGTGGATGTATGAAAGCAATTTTGTTATTCTGCTTACACAGAAATTCAAGAAGGCAGCGTAGGTAGATTTATATTGTTATGCCCTTACCCAAAGGTCAGATAACAAAGAATTTTGTGTTGCACTGCTGAGAGCTAACTGCTTCTGGAGCTAAACTGAACACCCACCCCATACAGCATTTTCCCCTAGATCTTCTTTGGACTTACGTGGTGTCCATGGGGTCCTTACTTATAATTATCTTTTTTGTATATTTTTATTATTTTATTTTATTTTTCAATTAAAAGTTTCAAAAGGAGTGTGGAACTGCATGCCCTGGGACTGTGGTGGGGCGTGAGACTGCGTGTGATGCCTAGGATTGCAAAATCTGTTGGGGTAACGCTGGAGGACTGCATGGGGAGAAAAAAGACAAGCCTGCTGCATGTTGACTCTTTGGAGCTCTCCCTGGGGTCAAGCTATCCACCAGACTTTACAGATTTTTTCCTGGAAGAGAGCTCCTTTGTCGTGAAGAGTCCACAACAGAGTCAGGGAAGAAGTTAACTGTTAAAAAGTGTGGCCAGGGACCCACTTCCCGAGATCACTTCCTGGTCCTCTATTAAAGTCATTTGAGGCTCCACATAACAGCACCAGATTCTGACAGTTCTGTTCCCTAATGCTCCTGCTGAAAGTTCTTTGACCAGCAAAGGAACAGATTTCCATGTCCCCTACAGACAAAACCAAAACTCAGCCCCACAAATCTTTTATAAAAGTGTATCCCTTGTTGATTTGGATATTACTTCATCTCAAAGCTGAAATTTTGGAAGAAAAACCTAAGGTTACCCGTGAATGCTAATGGTAGTCTATGTCTACTTTATTCTTTCACTCCTGTACTCCGCAAGAGATCTCTCTGAAGGCAATACAGGAATGGAACTGAGATATTTTTGTGTCCCTTCTGCATTTTCTCCCTTCCACTGTGCATGACTGGAAGAGGTCTGGTTATTCCTAGCAGATAGCAGAGAAGACAGATAATGTTCATTGTGTCCCCAGTGAGCACTTCAGTTACAGATCAATAGATTTTGGGGTGTTATGTACTGTGTGTCACTTCCTAATCAGATATCATTCTTCTGTGTTTTCCTCTGGTTCTTGTGTGCAAGAATTGCAAAGAAGTTCTCTTATTATCTTCCACTCATGTCAGATCCATTGCATGTGGCTCACTGAGACCTGAAAGTATTTCATATTCCACAGGTGGAGTTGCTGAGAGCAGGTAGTGGGGGCTCCCATAGAAGTCAATAACAGTTTTACAGCTGACTGCACTTGAAAAAGAACTCAAGCCAAAGCTCAGTGCTTCAGAAAATCATACCCTATATATTTAAATGCCTCCTCTCTCACTTCCTGAGCTTGATTTTCATAACAGTTTTCCTTCTTCCTCTGGGAACACACTATCTACTGCCTCCATGAAATATTATTACAAACGAATTTAAAAAATAATGATGCCTGTGTTCTTTTATCACCAATTCTGATATCTCTTGAAGTCTGAGTTGTCTCATAATTTTGTGTCTTGTCATTGGTTTATTTCTTTACTCCCCTGAGTGTATAGAGGTATATGTTAATATAATGAACTTCAATCTTAGGAGTGCTTACTACCGAGCTCTATGGAAATAAAACCAATATTCAATCATAATGAATTGAATATTTAAGAAAGATTCTTAATATACTAAAATATTAGTATTGCAGTACCCATTTACATGGCTTAGAGCATCACACTAGAAGTATAAAGACATGCAGAATTTTCTTCTGATGTAAATAAAAGTACCTTAATGTCATGTTAGTAGTATTAATACTGGCTGAAAGCAATGTTACATTTTTTTCTGTTAATTGATAAATAGCTAAACTTATTTCACGTATATTTGCATTTCTTCCATCCCCCAGAAAATATTATGCCATAGCCTTTAAGTTTGGCTTATGGGTCTCCTGATAGTCAGCGAGAACAGCCTGAGCCAAACTGCCTAGGAAATAATGCAGGTAAGTGCTCCATGCTTCTGTCTGTTGGTGGAACCATAAAAAGAGACTGTAATAGCTGATCCTGACAGGATCTGTGTCAGTACACAAACCTCTCTCCTCTTCACTCCTCTGGCAGCTAATGCCTTATGGTTTTTAAATTTCAGAGAAGGCTTTTGGCATGGAGATTACGTCTGTTGCTATTTAACTGAAAAACAACAGGACTAATTTCTTCATATATTTTCTACTTAATACAATGTTTAAGATACTGTGAGGGAGTAGTCTATCACAGCTGAACCCATCTGAAGTCTGGGTGGCTCATCTGAGGAAGGAGAAGAGAACAGGTCTTTGATGGGGTGTGAAGGTGGTGTGCTTGCACTCAGGCTCCATGTGCCCACAGGACTCAACCTTCTGTGCTACGCTGATGTCTGGAATTTGGCAGCTTAGTGACACAAGTTGTAAATTTTTCAGTGAAATGGAAGAGATGAAGTGGAAGAGCTGAAGCCAAACTTCCCTTTTATTCAGCTCAAAGTCGCTGTGACAGATGGAAGGGTTCAGCCTGAATGACAGCAGAGACAGCTTTGCCTTGTCCCAGGTGTAAACAGGGACTCGGACTTAATGGGTGGAAATCACTGAGGTCTTTGGACTGATCCAGAGTAAGGAGGATGTAGTATAGGTTAAGGCAGAGTTTCTTAAACAAAATTAGGCAACCTTACACCTTCTTGAAATGGAGATGAACGTATCTGAGAGGATTCATAGTCTTCTCTATGGCCCAAGAGCAAGTCTCGAGATACATACAGGTGAAAGTAATAGGAAGATGAAAAGGCCTGAGGTGCCAAGGTTGCTGTCTGAAGATCTATATTTGTATTGTCAGTTCCACCTTGTTCTTTACTTCATCCATTATTTTCTAGATACAGCTTTTAAATGCAGCCTTCATATGGGAGATTCACATTTTTATTCATACAAATTCCATTGTGGTTCAAACACTCACCCGAAGAATCTGTTACCTACTTCTTAGTCCAGGGAATATATATATTTATTAAATATGAGGTAGGATAATCTGAAGAAATGAAATTGAAAATATCTGAATGCCATACCAGTGCATACAGTGCTTCCTTAGAGAAAAGGTAACTTAAATTAAAATTACTGCTTCAAATCATAGTAAGAATATGGACTTGACTCTCCCTGAACTGGATAGTATCATTTCACCTTGGTTTTCTTAGACTAGAAATAGATCTCTCTCTTCACCTTAGAATTAAGCAGGATTTTATTTTATTTTATTATTATTTTTTAGGACTGATGCATCCTTTTCTTTAGTATTTCTTCTTTACTGTTTTAGTCCTCTCCTTTTTCATGCACTAACTTCTTTGTATTTCCCCTTTATCTCTTTGTATTTGGAGCAGAATGATCTAAATCAGTAAAATAAATATCAACAGGTGTGTAGGTGTATGTAACTCTGTATGTCAGAGTTAGCCCCTACATTATTAAGTAAAAGTGTCTTCAGGTAGATAATCGGATTCAAGAAAACATTTAGGAAATAAAATGCTTACTAGGCAAAATGGAGGGATCTCATTCAGAAGAAAAAAAACCTTTTCCATCACTGTGGTGATCGAACTTTTTATAAGCAGTCACTAAACAAGAAATTTCAAATGGAATTACTTCTTTCTTTTTTTTTTTTCCCCATAGATGTCCAGTTTCAGCCACTATGCAACAGCAGAAAGGCTAGAAGCTCCCAGTTACTGACAGTGTGACAGTAGGAGCTGTGCTTTAAGCCTATCCAACACTAAAATGCCAAAAAAAGTGTCTAATATTCAGACACAAAAAAGTGTCTAATATTCATAGAATCATAGAATCATAGAATCACGATGGTTGGAAAAGACCTCCAAGATCATCTAGTCCAACTGTTTCCCCCTTCCCCTCCCCCTCTCCCCCCCCAGTATTACCCACTAAACCATGTCCCTAACCACCATGTCCAACCTTTCCTTAAACACCCCCAGGGATCACTCTACCACCTTGAGGCCATTCCCTCTAGTCCCATCACTAGTTACCTGTGAGAAGAGGCAGACCCCCAGATCCCCACACCTTGCTTTCGGTAGTTGTAGAGAGCAGTAAGGTCTCCCCTGAGCCTCCTCTTCTCCAGACTAACCAACCCGAGTTCCCTCAGCCGCTCCTCATAGGACTTGTGTCCCAGGTCCTTCACCAGCTTCATAGCCGTTCTTTGTTGCTCCCGGGCCTCAATGTCCTTCTTGTAGTGAGGGGCCCAAAACTGAACACAGTACTCGAAGTGCAGCCTCACCAGAGCAGAGTACAGGGGGGCGATCACCTCCCTGGTCCTGCTGGCTACATTATTCCTGATACCGTTGCCAGTATCTATGCCTGATGCTGTTGGCCTTCTTGGCCACCAGGGCACACTGCCAGCTCATGTTGAGGTGAGCATCAACCAACACCCCCAGATCCTTTTCCTCTGCACAACCTTCCAGCCACTCTGCCCCAAGATTGTAGCATTGCATAGGCTGCTGTGACCACAGTGCAGGACCTGGCACTTAGCCATGTTGAACCTTATCTCATTGGCCTCTGCCCATAAATCCAACCTGTCCAGGTCCCTCTGCAGGGCCTTTCTACCCTCCAGCAGATCGACACTTCCCCCCAGCTTGGTGTCATCTGCAAACTTACTGAGGGTGCACTCAATGTTTGTTCATCTCCAATTGGCTTTTTGAAACCAGGAGAAACTTGGACCAAAAGTTATTCTTGTTTCATCAATTTTCAGTCTCTGAAATGGGAGCATGATTGTGGCTCTTTTCTTGTGAGGACTTTGTGAGGTGACATTTCATTAACATTTGATCATTACAGTCATGTTAAAGATGATGGCAATGATAGCTCTATCTTTAGAAAAGTGCTTGAAACAGTAAGAACAAGTTTTTAAACTTAGTTTCACCCTGTTAGTTTTTCAGCAGAGTTCAGTATCCTTACCATCATTGACTGCACTGTGCTATTGCAGTGTTACGAGGCTGCAATTTCGCATCGTAGTGTTACCTCAGAGAAGGGTTGTAGATTGTAATTACTTTATGTTTGCTTTTGTGTTTTGACACCACCAGGTGAGAGGTGTTGCTGGTGTGCACAGCATAGCTGTCGTTATACATAACTGAACTGAATGCTTGATGAAGTGTGGGGTGGTAGCTGAAGAAAAGGTAAAGTAAGCTAAGCATGCAGTCAGACCTTTATACACAGTCCTGATGCAAATGAGGAGAGGCTTTGTTAGTAGATCAGCAGATTGCAGAACTGTTCAATCCCCAAACAGTTTGCAATGAAAGCATTTCATGCTATGCTACTGTAGCATGATAATTTTCATCCTATGGTTTTATTGCTAAAGCTGTGATATTATGTGTGTATATATGTACCCATATAGGCAAACCTCATATAATGAGATTAATGGAAACAACAATAAATATGTTTTCAACAGCATGCAGCTGGCAAAAACTAGGATCATATCTAGGAATGGATTAAGTCTACAAAAATACATTAATTTCTTCAGCATTTATTATTACTATTATTATTATTATTATTATTATTTCTAACCCTTACTAGACTTCATTCTTTCAGATAAAAACATGCATATCAGCTTTGCAGTTTGATTGCCTTATGGGCATAAAGCTTTGCATATTTACTGCCCATGAATCATACAAGTATGTGAAATCCAGTGAAGATTCAATTTTTCCTGCTAGATGCACCTCTAGCCGTTTAATTAAAATATGTATTATTAATAAAACTAGATTTAAGTCATATTTTTTACAGATATGACTGAAACATTAAGGGCAAATTGTTTCATACTTTCATAGTAATTTGCTTTTAACGTTTTGTGCCTTAATCAAGGTAATCCTAGGATAAGGTTTGTGGTGCTTGTGACTTCATGATGTTTCAGTTACTGAAAACATATTTAAGCATATTCCAAGACAAGGTCACATTTACTTATGAAACGAGCTCCAGATTTTTGCTTCAGATGGAAACCTACATACCAGTAAAATGCACTAAAATGTACCTATTTAGAAAACTGTTTCTAAACTGATTTCAGTCTTTTGTGTTCCATCTTCACTAAATAAATATTAGTTTGTTGTTTTATTCCAGTCACTGTGACACCTTTAGCTGTCACCGTTGTCCTGTTCACCTAATCGATCTTTCATTAGTTATAAATCTCCCTGGCTGTCCTGTAATCTATGGTATATAGTAATACTGATAGCTACGGTGCAGCTCATTTACACATACCTGTTGGTATGGGATCAATAATACTGCTTGCTGCATCTTATCTTGTCTAATGTCTAATTTTGCATACGTGCATCTGCTCCTGAACTTTCGGCTGCAACAAGCTTATTAATTACATTTAAGGAGGATTTTCATTTTTTAATTTTAACTCATGAGCTATCTTATAAGCATAATGAAAGTTTGAACAGTGGGAAATTTTGAGGATATCTTTCCTGAGAAGGGTGTAAGATATAATTAAAGCACATCACTCAATTGTGATAAAAAAATTCAGCTATGGAAATCTTAGGTACATTTGCTAATCAGAGAGGAAGCAGTGATTAAGGGAATAGAAAAGGAATAAGAGCGAATAAGAGAAAATTTCTACATTTTGTGTTCAGTTAACTCTTTAGCCTGTTAAGAACAATTTCTGTGCACAAGTCTGTTAGAATCCATGGGCTATGTTTCGTCCCATATTACTTAAATTAGTACACATCAGTATGTTTCCTTGGTATTACAGGCATGCATATCATTTTGAGAGTCAAGGAAAACCACAGGGAAACCTGTGAGAGGTTTCCAGAGAGCAAACCACAGCCCTAGTGTGAGACCAACCTCCACAGAATGCATGAAGAATATAGAAGATTCTAATTTGATTTCATTTTAGCACCAAGTTTTAATATTATCTAGAAAACAAAAATCAACTTTTGCAGTAAGGATATACTCAATTTTCAGAAGTCATGTATAAGAAAATAATTTTCATTCTAAAGAATGCATTTGCCATAAAGTTATATCTACATATATAAAATATAACTAATATTTTTCAGATACATATTTTTTTATTGATTTTCATGTTTATTTTCTCTTTACACTGACTATTTAAAGGATATTTTGACAATGTAGGATACACTAAATACGAATAATATTTATTAGTACAAGTGATAAAAAAATTAAAACCTCAAATCATTCCTTTTTATCAAAAGCATGAAATTTGTTGAAATATTCACATAGTACAAACCAGAAAAAAATAATATATTTTGTTTTTGTTTACTACTTGGTTTTTGAATCTTCAGGGTTCTGATATTCAAACTTGTCTATGTAAATGTGATAAGTAGGAGCACATTTATGTTAAAAAAGTAAAGTCTGGATTCCTATCCAATGACCTCTGGAATTGGTGCTTTAAGAAAAACTGCCATGAGAATGAAATTAAAATTGCAAGAATAGCAGCGCAGCCAGACCAGTGCTGTAAATGATTGAATACTTATTTCCATAAACAAGCAAACAAACAAAAAAAAAGTATTCACTCTTCAAATTGATAAAATATTATAAAATTACAAGCACCACAGAAGCAAAATGTATTCAGGAATACCAATTTGATTTGTTACTGGCAAATTGTTCTCTGCTATGAGGAGTAACATAGTAAAAAAGCAAGAGGAAATCTGGGAAATTTAAAACTGTGGCACAAATTAATCATTATAATAATGATAATGATATAAAACTGTTATATAACTGCATAATTGTGCGCATTATCCTAATTTTAGCAAAATGCATTCAATATATTTAGTCAAAAACCTTAATGACGTTTCATCAACTGAATCGTTTGTACTAATATATAGAGCATCTGTTACATTTACAATATCTCGGTACTGCATAAATATAATGAAAAAAAAATGCTGAAATATATTGTAAAATATCTGGTTTGAATTCAGAAAACATTTATATTGTCATATTTGTACCTGTGTTTTGTGTCTCTCTCTATGTTTGAATGATTAAGTTGATTTCTCATGACTACTAAAGGATACTTAAAATAGATACTGAAAAAGGATACTGAAATTTGCTTGCTTTACTCCTTTTGGAAAATTTTAAAATAAATCTATTGTAAATTTTCATTTTAGATATTGGTTCTCATCCAGTCTTACAAAGAAAAACTCCTGCTTCGTTTTTATATTTATTGTAAAAAAAAAAAAAAAAAAAAAAAAAAAAAAAAAAGGTCTTTACAATATACTTGTTTAGAATAAAGAAACTACATATTCCTCATTCACAATCACATCTAAAAAATCTGTTACCATTTAAGTAGTAATGCATAAATTCAGAATCAGGTTATAAACTATTGTTGCATATGAATATTTGTGATAAGTTTGAGGACATTAGTTAAACAGCAACAACAACAACAAAAAGATGTTAAATTCATGATATACATTGTTTTGTAATGAATTATTCACCCAATCCTACTTTGTGCCTTATTTGTCATTGTTTGAATTAATGTAAGAACTTAAGACCTTTAGTGAAAAGCAGTAAAAAATGCTATTTTCCTGCCAAATGCAGCCCTGAAAATGCAAAGAAGTGAGAAATCAGTGACTTCAAAAAGAAATGATGCCATTGCAATCATACCCATCAGACAATAATTTTTCTTCTGCATTGATTTCTGTACTTGCTTAGAAGAGGTCATATCATATTTCAGGCATCTCTTCAGTTCACATTTTCACGTTATCAAATATGCTGAAAAATTTTGTCTCTTATATTGAGATTTCTCCTTGGCAGTATAACAGAAAATAAAATGCTATTTTACTAGATATGAATAAGGCAGAATTATTAAGTCAAACTACTGTTGTTTGTAACTTCATGCATTGAATTTGCTTGCTGATTTAGTTCTGAATTTTTGAAATACTAACATCTCAACACTGCTATTTTACAATAGATCTGATTTCTATGGTCTAGACTGTGGTTGGACTAGATGATCTTAGAGGTCTTTTCCAACCTGAATGATTCTATGGTCCTGTTATCCATCACAAGTGTAATATGTGAGTGATCAGATCCTACAAGTGACTATCTGTATCATTCAGCATTCTGCTATCTGGAACCTCAGCCAGAACAAATGAATTATAAAAATGTCCAGTATTCTGATTAAAACCATGCGTACAACTTATTTCACCTTTAATATGATGGTCAGATTAGTAAACCTGTTTAATTCTTGCTGTTTTCCCCATTAATGTTACTACAGTTTTAATGAAAAATCAGGTTTGATGTTTAATTAATGTTTCTACATTGTCTTTGACCTAACTACATGAGAAAGTGTTATTAAGAGCTGCTACATCAAAGAATAACTGAAAATACTACAAAGGCATATATGTGGTGTATAATGACTATTCCTTCTCCAAATATTATTATTTTTTAAATATCTGCTAGTAGCTAAAATAGAAGGTGAATGATAGTTGGACAGGCAGGCAGACAATCTGTCGAAAGAACTTGGATGGCAGTCACCTAACCAAACACAGACATCTACATATGAACTACATTCTAGTCTTTCCTAGAGCCAATGGAAAGAAAAAAAAAAAAAAGGCACTTTCAGGGCAAGATTAATTTCATCCTAAAGTGGACATCCTGCTTAGGCCAGACAAGCAGTGCCCTAGAATAAACTATTCAGACAATTCTTTGTAGACTTCTACGTTGTAGACAAATAAACCTGGATGGAAATGATATTCTCGCTTCTGTTCTTATGAGACCATATAATCTTTATTTCATTTAATGTTTTTGCACATTGTCTTTTACTCTGAAAAAGGGAAAATCAGTTTCTCTCACCACAGTCATTCACCTTTGGTAAAACAAGAAAGAGCAGCTTCAGAGAAAATCTTTGCTGGACATTGAGAAATGCTGTTTTGTAAAGGAGGAGTGGATATCTCCCATATTTATTTTTTTTTTTTTTGCTGCAGTGGTCTCCATAGTTCATTTATCTTTAAACTGTCCATTGCTTAAAGGACAAGCTGTACACTGATGCTCCATCACTAAGTTAGCTGGCCAAAAAGATTATATTGTAGGTCACAGGAGTAAAGTGGTATTGGTTATTTGTGTTTAGTAAGTGGAAGGCATTTGCCTGTTGCTAAAGAGGTGTCTGCTGTTTTTACTGATCCCACAATGGTATTGGCAACGAGTGCACAAATCAATACACACAGTATTCCTCCTTGTACAGCAGTGTTATTGCACTGCTGGTATTTTTGACCTATGGGAGTGAACTCAGTGCTTTTGGTGGGCCCATGGGGAATGCATATTTGTAAAGTGCTGCACTAATTCACTATGGGAACAAGTTTCTGCTCTAATAGAACATACTTTTGGTAAAATCAAAGAGTCTCTGCTCCAAACATCCAAATGGAAAAGAAAACAATTTGTTTTATCAATAGTGGAACTAATGAGTTTATTTTCCTTTGTATTGCTTTCTGTGTACCCCATATATTTCTGCTACAATGATCTGTTCAGATGATACTTCACCGTAATGCCTTATCTGTCCCTCATATCATGATCATTCTAGAGTACATTGAGTTCCTCTTTGTGCCTGGAGCTCCTCACTTAATTCCTGTGAATTACCTCATAACCCCTGCAGCAGAGCAAAAGACAGTGTCTCTCAGCTGTTTATCTGGAACATCTCTTCATTGTTTCTATCTCCCCTTTTCTTCCTTTGCCTACTTTACTTGAAATTGGCCAGTAGACTCAGTGAGTGTCAGAGGGAAGCGACAGATGGGCAGGGGATGCAGCCACATACACCTCAGCTCCATCAACACTGGAAGACGCAGTGATGACTATTTCTTCTTGCTAAGAGGGATGAGGAATTAGAGTCCCCAAACTGATGCTCTTTCAGATCACCTTCTCCAAGCTTAAGAATGAAGCATTCCAACAAAGAGGAAGTTATTCAAAAACACCAGGAGGCCTGCATAAACGAGCAAGGAGCTCCTGGCCAAATTCAAACACAAAAAGGAAGCCCACAGAGGGCTATGATTCTATGACTGTATATTTTACTTTGCAAATCTTAGGTCTGCATACCTGCAGCTGAATGACTAAGTAGTGGGCAAAATTTTGTGGACGAAGAGAAAGGAAATCAGAAGGTCAAAGGAGGAAGAGGATGCTGAGGAGAGAGGACTACTGAGGAGTCTGAGACCTCCACGGGAGAGAATGAGTCAGGCCTCAGGATCACAAGTCACCGGAGATCTTTTAGGAGGCTGAAGTAGGAGTGTGGGCAAAGGTGGAGTCAGACTTGCTGGCATGAAATTCCAGAGTATCAGGGAGGTTTTGTCACCTGGGAGGGTGCTGTGGGAAAAAAAGCAATGCATTCTTTGCATACTTTAATATATTTGGTCTTCAATCTGAATGTCAGGGGCCAATGATGAATTTTAGAGGAATGTATAGCAGAGAGTCTTCCATTCTCCTGGAAAAATGGAGAAAAATGGGCAGGGCAGTGGGACAGAGCTCTCTGGAATATTCGTCTGGTTACCATCCTCTTTTACCATTCTCTTACACACTGTGTATCTGGCACCTCTCTCATAGTTTGTCTAACCCTGCCCTGCCCACATTTCCATGGATGTAATTAAAATCCATGTAAGATATCTCCTATTTATAAACTTAATCCAATATGACTAGGTATTTAGGACTTAATTATGGAAAGTGAGTATTTGATAATTGAAGTGACACTGTGTCCCGAATAAGTACACTGTGAAGGTCACTAGAAGTTATTTCAAATCTATGCAAATCATTGTGTGATAATATATTGTAATGAACCACTCAGCTTTGACTGTCCCATAGTTCCCTATATTTAACAGAACTGTGTCTTCTGTTTTGATCCTGACCCTTTTTGATCAATTTCTTTGGGGCTTGTGAGTCTGTGTTCAGAATACAGATCTAATTTTGGGCTCTCTCAGCAAGACAGGGATGTACTGAAACATGTTCATAAAGGGTCACCAAACTGATCAGAGCACTGGAGCACAGGAGAATTTTAGAGAGTTGGGTTTAAAGAAGGCCCTGCTTTGAGAGATAGACTGGACCAGAAGACCTGTAGTGGTACTTTATACATAAATTACTCTATGATCTTCTATGAAGGAAGGAAGGAAGGAATTAGGGACATCATATATCCCCATTCTCCCTTGTCTTCACCTGCTTCACACCTACTTTTTGATGGTTTCACCCTGCTGAACAGCTAAACTCCACCACAAGTGCTCTCTCACTCCCCCTCCTCAAAGGGAGATGGTGGGGAGAAAGTATGATGGGAAAGAAAAAGGTTTAGATAAGGATAATTTGATTAAAGGGAAAAGAAACAGGGGAGCTGGGGGAGAGGGGAGAGGGGAAAAAAAGGTTGTGTGGAAGCAGAGGGAGAGAGAAAAAACAATTAATCTCTACTTCCCATCAATGAGCAGTGTTTGTCCATGTCTTGGGAAGCAGGTCCTCAATACATGTAACAGTTGTTCAGGAGGACAGGCGTTTTCTTAAAAAAAGTAGTGTCCCCTCTTCCTCCTCCCCCCCCTCTCCCCCCTTCCCCTTTTATTGCTGAGCGTGACACCACATGATATGGAATATCCCTTTGGCCAGTTTAGGTCAGCTGCCCTGGTGATGTCCCCTCCCCACCTCTTGCCCACCCCTAGCGTGCTGGATTTGGGGGCTTGTTGAAAGTCTTGATGCTGTGCCAGCACCACTCAACAGTAGACAGAACATTGGTGTGATATCAGGGCTGTTCTAGCTGCAAGTGCAGAGCAGAACAGTATAGGGACTGCTCTGGGGAAAGTTAACTCCATCCCAGCCAGACCCAGTACTGGGCAACATATATCCCCACTCTATCTTGTTTTCTCCTGCTTCAAATCGTATCCATCCCCTTCCTTTACAAAGGCAGCTTTTTCCAGTACAAGTGAATGATCCTGAGAGGCTGGCTAGAAGGTATTGACAGATGCAGCTGAACTTTTGCCTTCTAACAGTGCCATAGGAGCCCCAACAAGTATGTCAGCTGCTTCTGTGACAGCTGCTTTCCAGATTAAGCCCATAAAAGTGCTGTTGACTGTGGTATGCTGACAGCCCTTTGGCCCTTCAGAAGCCTAATGGATTACAGCAACAAATCCAGCTGTAAATTTTATCAGCTAGACCCAAATGACTTTGTCATAAGAAACCTCCAGCCAACTAAGACTCTATAAAGCAGTGGGCAATATAGAAATAAATGAAGTAGAGACATATATATTTCTGTATATTATATAGAATATATACATATATATAACATATGTATTTCAACTCAAGGCCACACAGGTAAGCAGACATATTTGCAATGGCCTAGACTGATGGTAGACAAAACCCTTGCATGGTCATTTGGGAATAAAATATACTGAGCTGATGTTTCAATCTTGCAATGACCATTTAAAAGCAAGAGAAAGAAAAGCAGTCAATAAAAGTGGGATAATAACTAAAACATTTAGACTGAAGACTGTGCTAGTAGACCTGATAGAAGACTGTAGGACTGTTCAGTATGCTCTGATTAGTCTTACAAGAGAACTGATCTGGTCAAGATGATCAGGGAGAAATAAGTACATTGAATGTCCTCATATCTCTGCTTCAGCATGCACCACGGATCATATCAGCTTCAGAGCATTTGCTAGTATACTACCCAGGAACAAATTTTAATTCATTTGAGGGCTAGAAGGAAAGAAAAAAAAATGTAATCTGAGAACTGTGGGGGGGTTGTTTGTTTGTTTGATTGGTTGGTTTTTGTTGTTGTTGTTTTGGAAGGGGAAATAGAAGCAAACAGCAGACAACAGTTTATTATTGGTTCAGTTTTTCATAACTTGCTGCGGAAGACAATGAAAAGGCATTAGTGGCATTCTGTGAGACAAAGAGACTTACATTATTGTTATTGAATCCACATCAAGTTGAAGAAAAATTGATGTGCAGTCATCTAAGTGTGAGACAAACTGGTCTGTAATCCCCAAAAGAAAGAAAAAACAGTAATTCCAAGACCTGAGGTTTCCATTCAGTGTCTGGCCACATGTGGTTGAGTAGCATGTGCCTTTAGCAGAGTACTTGAATAGCACAAACAGCCAGGCAGACTTCCTTTCTGAGGATTTCCCCGTGTTTGATAGGTCTCGAGCAACCTTCAGTCACAATTTCTAGACTGCCTGTTCTTCATGACCACAGTTTACAGTGTTTCCAAGAGTCAATTGTTCCAAGGATGTACACAGCCCACTTCCATATATCACTAATCTGCCAATAGATGGCAGGTTTAAATCTATTACACACTGCAAACTTTGCAACAGACATGCACCTCTGGACTAAACAGCTGTAGCTATGAAAGCCTTCCCTTTTCACTGTTGTATTTGATCACATCTGACATACATTGGCTTGTTTTTTCCCCATTATAGCTCAGCAATAACAAGATTGAATCTGCTCTGCACATTATTATTATTATTATTTAATTTCCACAGTAGAAATTCCTGTCCTGTTAAACATGTTAATATAAAAATTGATGCTTATAAGGTCATCTGGTCTTCTAATGTCTCTCTAACCCAAGTGTGTGGGGGTTAAATTCTGCAAAGTCTTGGAAATGACTCATTTGCAGAGCACTTTGTATCCATCACAGAATTATTTAGAGCTTTCCCTTTTATACCTTATATCCAATTGTGTCACTGGGTATATCACTGCTTTGCAATCCAGAGCAGGATTCACAATTTCAAAGAGATAAAATTGAATTTCCTACCCAGAAGATTTCATGGACAATTGCATTTTGAACATATGAATATGCCAGCACTTTGCTCTTCCTTTGTTGTCCCCATTAGGAGGCAGTAAACATAAATAATCATAATCATCATAATAATAGTTTTTCTTTATTTGTTTGTTGTTGGTTTTTTTTAAGTGTTTTTCAAAGAGAAGGACTGAAAACTGATACTGTACACTGCTACTGTTGAAATACATTGGGGTAATGCCATTTTTAGATGTCTCCCAGCAAGAGCTGGGCAGCTTTTAAAATAAATAAAGTTGTTTTACAAAGACGATCTTAACTATAAAATCATAACTTTGTTGTCAGAGGATGGCAAATCCCACTAGCAAATGTCCAGCTTTATGTTTCTTTAATAGTTGGAAGTACTGCAAAGCCTGAATTGGGTCAAACTGCTTTTAACCTGGCTGAAAAATCCAAGAATGGGATTGTTCAATTCTATCAATTCTTCATTTCCTATTACCAGAAATCTTGTTTGGGGGTTTCAACATATGAAAGGTAAAAAGATCACAAGGCAACATAGAAGCAGGTAAATATTGACAGATACAAAGCACATACCAGTGTCCTACTGAGAGTTAAAACAACTGCCTGTGCTGCTTAGGGACTGAGTCAATCCTATGGATGGGAGCTGTCAGGGTAAAACTTTCACTGTTTTCTCATTTTTGCTGTATAAATGTGTTCCTTCTATTAGATTTCTTTATCCCTTTTAGCCTTTCTAAATGACAATTAAGTCTGCCTACCCTATCAATAGCAGGTAATTTATTTGTTTCTACAGCTGAGCCTGACCTTCATTGATTTTATTGGAGTAATTTGCTGGAAATGATTTTTTAATGTTAGATTTATTACAGAGGTACTTCATTGTCCGATAAATGAAGTAAATTGTATTTTAAAACTAGCAAAATGAAAGAACCACTGAAATTTGAATGAGTTTTTTACAGGCATATTAGCTCAAAAGGTCACTTATGCCTCTCTTGTATGGACTCCTAGTCTGCAAACAAGAAAATTTATTCTGGGATTGTGGGTGCTAACTTCCCAAAAGCGTAAGCCAGAGCTGCCCCAGAACAGACTTGGCCACTGTGAACAGCAGTGTTGTAGGGTCTCTGGATGTCCACAGTGAGGGACCCTGCTCTCACTGCTCATTATAACTTGTACTGTGTGCAGTCTCATTCTATTCAATGGGGCTGATACTCGATATGAAGAATGATGCTGAAACTGAGCTTTTTAACTGATTGATGTATTTCTTAATTTTATTGCCTGTCTCCCTCAATTTTCAAGCCCCTTGCTTCCTCTGTTTTAACCACTGTAGTGGTTTGACCACTCAGCTGGCAGACAGTGCAAACTGTCCTGGAGAACAGCAAACTACAAATTACCACCTCTATCCTTCAGTGCAGTTTAAAGACAGATTCTTAGCTGAGTATGACAGAGAAATAAGTTTCCATTGCTTTTAGATTAAAACAACATGATTTGCTATGCTGTGTGCATTGCATTTTTTTCAGGTGGTTTTGTGTACAAAAAAATGTTGCCATGCCATGCTATAACAAGAAAAACCCAGGGTATTTCTGGAGCATCCCTGGAGCCAGGCATCAGGGAAGAGTCTACAAAAGCTTCACAGAACTGTTTGTGGCTCCAGTTTCTTCTTCCCTAGTCATGGGTGGTGGAGCTGTCCTTACAACTTGTGGTTAGAGGCAGGATGTCTGTTAAAGAAGAGTGTTTTCAAGAGCTTCCTCTGAGGCACAGCATCTCTGTGTGTTCTCAGCACAGGGCTCTGCCTTCAAGACATGATTACAGCCCTGCAGGGAAAACAATGATGCCAAGCAGTATTGACATATTCTGCAATCCTGCGTAACACCTCCCTCCCTCTGCCATCATTGCATCGTGGAGCTAACACGACATTTGCTGCCATCAAGTTGTTCCTGCCACTTGAGTAAAATGGGTGCATACACAGCCTCGGTATGTCTTGTCTATTTAAATTACGAGCTTTTCAGTACATGGATTATCTACTACTCTGTATCTGTGCAGTGCTCAAAACAAGGACATCTTTCACTTTTGGGGGGAGTGCACTACCACACTATACAATTAATGACAACAGTGAAAATAACTGCAATTACAATGACTTACATGAATAGGAAAGGTGACCCTTTGCTAAACTTACAAATTTTTGTTTGCTTATTTGTTTTTCAAGTTAAATTTATAGTTTCCAGGGCAGATGGCAAAAATTAAACTTGTATAAGCTACACTTGGACACCAAAATAAAAATGTCACGACTATCAAACTCACCATTCATATTGTTAAGAAAAGTCACTGTTCAGATGCCATTTAGTCAGACAGGGTCTTGAGTGCTCTAACTGCTAATTTTGCTGCAATGGACAAAGAAACCATTAACAGTTTGATGTCCTTTTGTGCTGGTGTCTCTGAGATCCTTATGTGGTACTTCAAAAGAGGAATCCTCTGCATATCCTGTTACACCTTCTTTATTCACCCATCTCCCAAACCAGTATGACCCCCTCAAACAGGGAATTGAAACTCAAGTGTTTTACAGAAAGAAACTGAATCTGGAATGGGTTACACCTGAGGGAAATGCAAGAGTTACTGAGAGCTGGTGTTTCTCTGTGCTTTTTCTAAAAATTGTATGAAAAATTAAATCTCAGGTTTCATGTGTGAATAAGAGATTCAAATCTCTACTCTTCTCTGTCCGAACAAGGACAGTGAAACAGCATCCCAATTGAATGATTTAACCATTGTAGTTGTAAAACTGTCCCTGATCTAGGAAAGGAATGCTGGTTCTTTCTTCTGAGTGTCTCAGTGCTCTGGATTTGCATGCCTCTTATCTGTCAGTTTAAGTGACTGATACCCACATGCTCCTTTGCATTTCTCCCCAGGTTAGATTGTACATCTTCCTGCTTATTTCTCTTCTGAGGACCTTGAAGTGAGTACCTAACTACCAATGTGTTTCCTATCTTGCTGCCTGATCCATAAAACTTAACTTATTTCTGAGAGGCTGGTCCTGCCTTGTCTATTGATGTATCTGGAAACAGTGTGTGCTCAATACCTTTGAAAATAAGATGACTATAATGTTTCTGACTATAATGAATCTGACTTTAGCCTAACTTGGCATCTAGATAGGAAACGTTTTAGTTTTTTGTGCGTATTCATAGCCAATTCATACCTATATATACATATGCATGAAGAGTAGTTATGCAATAGGTACTCTCTTCTACTATTTAAGCTACTTCCACAAAACATATGTCAGTGTCTCAGTTTATTTCACCATGTGCATTTTTTGAAGATTACACCATCATGTGAAGCAAAACTTAAAAATATAAAACCATTAAGAGCTTTGAATACAAAACTTAGACTGCTTTCCTTTTAAATTTCCTAGCTTGTTTCCTGTCTCTGTTTCTGCCACCATTATTGATATAAGGAATCCATCAACATATTTTTATGGATGATAAAGAAAGGCTGACCTTTCCTTTGCAGGTACAAATAGGTAGTTCTTCAGAGGCTGTAAATGAATGACAAGATAATTCTATCCATTTAATATTGAAGTGATGTTGATAGTATCATTCTTCTCATGTTTGAAACAGGAAAGTATAGAGACCTTTCTCCCTCACTCTGTTCTGCTTTATGTGATGGATTTTCTCTCTGACTAATCGCTGTCACATTAACCTGCACTATTTCATCCTTCAGAGCTGTCAAGATAATGACGATAATCGAAGTGGCTCATTGTAGGTAAAGGAAATTATATGAGCAAAGTAATATCATAAAACAGTGTTTAAATATTTTAATTTCATTTGTCAGGGCTGCCCCAACACTTCATTACACATATAACCATCTCTCATCAGTGGAATTAGTGCATTATTCATTACTGTTAATTATTTTCACATAATGGCTGCCCTGATATATTTAACCTCCACATTATATCTCAGATAATGGGCCTGTAAAATTGAATTGTGTGAAGAGTGGAGTTCTAAAGCTCATTTGCAGAACATCAAAGAACAAAGAAGAGGAAAAGAATTCTAAATGGGACTTTTCGCCCAGCTGGGGCCAAACATTTGTTTCTGTCTGATTTGCATACAGAAAATAGGTGGTTCAGAAGTGGTTTAATATTGTACATGCTGTCTGCTCCTATTACATAGCCAATTAGAATTTGTTAATGTCCCAAGTGTTTGAGATAACTTACCGGCCAATCTATTGTCTGAATGGCAGTGAGCTGCAAAGTTAACAGAGAAAAGTAGACCTTTCTGAAGGACAGACCAGAAAATCATAGAATAATAAGGTGTCACCTGCAATTAACACTTCTTTTGAAAAACATCTGCATTGTAGAAGCAAATTAACAAAAGCTGCTGCTCAAGAGTAATAAGAGCCAAGTCTGTGAAATTCCTGTAGTACTCTGTTAATTACTTGGTGATCCTTGGGCCAAATTTGCTGATGCTGTTTATCATGTAGGCTGTGGAAACTAGAGAGGTGGAAAATGCTGCACCCTGGACAATGTAAGTGTACCTACTCTGACAACAGCAGGCTGCATGGAGAGACCTAACTAACTCATTCCTACATAAACAACTCATAATATCACCTGGTCATCCTCAGTGGTGCTTTGCTGTGCTGGAATTGATGTGTCTGCATTGCTTCTTAGGAGGATGGGAAATGTGAGACTCCTTTTCTCTACTTTGCCAAATACTTTGAATAAACATCCCAATAAAACAAAGCCAGTAAAGGTATGGGACTTAATTTTTGAGGAACCAGCTGAATTACTAGAAATAATTTCAGCTTTAAGTGGCAGTTTAAAGTTCATTGTATGTCTACTCTAACAACATAGATTTAACAGAATAGTCATATTTTTCCCATTTAAAGTCTTATACATTTATTTACAGATCTCAATGGACGTGGAAAGACATTGAATTCAAACACTTTATGGAAATAATATTTTTTCAAAACTACGTTTTAAGAGTAAGGTAAGTTCTGAAAAACAAAAAGTAAACAAAACAAACAAAAAAAAAATGGACATTTGAAACAGATTGTGGGAATTTTCTTCAAACTTTAGTCTCAGGGTGTTTGTGAAGTTCACTCTGAGTTCTCACATAGCAATTTCCATGCATTTTTTTACCTATATCAAAAATTTCAAGGCAATAGCCCTTCTGAAATTCATGTGTAAGACATACCTTTGTTTTGTTTCATGCCTATAATTAATTTTATATTTTTATATATATATATTTTTAGATCACTTCAGACCTCTTTCTTCACTGTTACAGAATAACTTATGGCTGGTGGTGGGACTATGATCTCAGAGGTGACTTAGCCAATCAGAAGTCAAGAAATGTTTAATGACTAACAATACAATTCACCTGAGGTCATTAGCATACTTTAGTCCTATTGGCTAAAAAGTCATATTTCACAGGAATAATAAATGTCTTTTTGCTAAGTGGCAGTAGGTTTTTGGCCATATCATTAAATATTTATACAACATATACATAAATCTTCCTCCACTTGGCATCATCTGGGATTCATTTGGAAGAGACCCATTTATTTCACTTTGCAATGTTTTAAGTTTGTTGCAGGCTTCAGGTTCAGCCTCCAAACTCTAGATATGGAGTAGTTAGAAAGAAAAGGACATATGTAGCTACATTTGAATGAACCTGGTTTAGAGAAATCTTTTGTCCTTAATCTGTCTTTTCTTAAAGCATATCTATTCTTAAAGCATATTTTTTAAGGTTTCATATATGGCCTTTTTGCCCTCTAAACAGTCTTTTTTATTATTTTTTTTTTATGAAAGCTGTGGGAACAAAATCTGCTGTTATTCTCTGCTTTCTAATTTTTTTTTGTCTGTAAATTATTTTCAGGTAACCATGAAATATGGATAAAAAGAGAGACTAGAGAGACCACTAAATGAGTGAAGCAATTTCTCTATATCTAAATACTGAATAAAGACTTCAGTGAAAGGTGTGTGAAATATTCAATCTACTCACAGACATTCAAGTACTCCCAAATAGATTCCTATTGATATGGGCAATCTGTCTTTCTACTTCTGCCTGATCAGAAATTGTTTCTCTCCTGGAGCAGCTACTACTAGGCATTAAATTTGTCTAGTATATAAGTTTTACTCCAACAACAACAACAAAAACAAAAAAGGTCATATTAGATATTATGGAAGACCTGTCTGTTACTCTGTCTCAGCTATAAAACTATTATGGTTTTGATATGTTGACAGTCTCAAGTATGTTTCTTCTAATAACTTGAGATGACATTGTTTTAGAACTATCCGTCTAAAATATGTTGCTTATAGAAAAAGATCCACAGTTTTACAATGGACTTTCAGTTTGAATGTTGTTAATTGTGCTTAATATTCTGAAAGAATGAATCATACTTGCAAAATATTCATGGTTAGTATAAGCTGCCTCATACTTTCAGAATATTAAGGGTTATGTCACAGAATCACAGAACGGTTTAGGTTGGAAGTGACCGCTGGAGGTCATCTGGTCCAACCTCCCTGCTAAAGCAAGAATACCCAGAGGAGCTTGGCCATGACTATGTCTTTTGGAGATCTCCACAGATGGAGACTTTACAACTTCACTGGGCAACCTATTCAAGTGCTTCTTCACCCTCACAGTAAAGTGCTTCCTGCTGTTCAGAAGAAATCTCTTGTGTTCCAGTGTGTGCCTGTTGCTTCTTGTTCAGTCACTGGGCACTACTGATAGCCTGGCTCTATCCTCTTTGCGACCTCCCTTCAGGCATTTGTACACATTGATAAGATCCTTGCTCAGCCTCCTCTTCTCCACGCTGAACAGCCCCAGCTCTCTCAGCCTCTCCTCATTGGAGAAATGCTCCAGTCCCTTGATCATATTGGTAGCCCTCTGTTGGGCTCTTTCCAGTATGTCCATATCTCTCTTGCACTGGGGAGCCCAGAACTGTACACAGGACTCCGGATATAGCCTCACCAATGCTGAGTAGAGAGGAAGGATCACTTCTGTTGACCTGCTGGCAGTACTTTTCCTAATGCAACCAAGAATACCACTAAACATCTTTGTGGCAAGGGCACATTGCTGAATCATGTACAACTTGGTGTCTACCGGGACTCTTAGGTCCTTTTCTGCCAGGCTGTTTTCCAGTACGGTGGCCCCCAGCAAGTACTGATGCCTGGGTTGTTCCTCCCCAGGTGCAGGACTCTGCACTTCTTATTAGGCTTCATGAGATTTTTTTGTCAGCCCACCTCCCCAACCTGTTAAGGTCTCTCTGGATGGCAGCACAGACCTCTAGTGAGTCAGCCGCTCTTTCCCAGCTTTGTGTCATCTGTGAATTTACTGAAGGTGCACTCTACCCCATTATCCAGATCATTAATGGAGATATTACACAGGACCAGACACAGTATTGACCACCGGAGTATTCTGCTAGTTACTGGACATCTTGCACCAGAAGACAGGAACTATTGCACAGACTTCTGTTACTCTTTATAAAAAGTTGTAGTGGATCAGTTAGGTCTTTTGAAAATATATGGAATGCTGTATATTTTTTCATAAAATGTTTATGGGAAGCAAACGTCAGAGTAAATTTGAAAGCAAGGTTAGGAGCTGTATTTCAGCAGTGATGAACTGTGTCACTTCATATAGTAAAAATTTTTAAAATAATTTTGAGTAAAACATATTTTTGAGAAGGAGAATGCTCAGAATTTTTGCATACAATTCTAGATCCTCTTTTCGGACTCTCTCTATACATATTGTATATGTATATCTATTCTTTTTCTCATGCATTCCAAGATATATTTGAAAATACCTCATTTTCTACAATGGTTTATTTGGTTGTGAAAATACGTGTATGGAATAATTGGATGCATAGTTTCTATAACTGGCTTCTTGTATGTCAAATTCTATAGACAATGTTTAGAAGAGTGTGTGTCACAGCATTCTGAAATATCAGAAACAGCAAATCAGAAGTGGAGCTTCATTGGAAGACAAATTCATTTCCTGCTGGACAATTCAATAACAGGAAAAAGTGTGAGTTTACAAAGAACATAAACTGAAATACTCTTGTGATATAAGATTTCATGAGGAATGAGGATGACAGTGGAAAGCAGGAAATGGTAAGACTAAAAATGAAATATTAATTTGATTCTTGCACTCTAGTTAAGAGATGCTGATTTATAACAGTTTTAAGTAGCAATGAACATAAAACTCAGCTTCTGTACAAGAGAAAAAATGTTTACTATTTAACTGATTATTCTCATTTTTATATACGCAGATTGAAAAATGGTTATGATAAGAAGAAAATCCACTCAAATAATGTCAAAGAAAATATTTAAGTCCTGCTTTTATGAGTGCTGCTTTTGTGAAAATCTTGCAGAGTTTTCATACTTGGTTACCTAAGTATTAAGGCATGTTTACAGAACATCCTATGTGTACTCCGTAAGGGCAGGAAGGAAGATCCAGGGAATTACATGTCAGTCAGTCTGACCTTGGTCTCACAGGAGGTTGTGGAGCAGACCATCTTGAGTGCTATCACATGGAACACAGCATGCATTCTGTGTTTCTTTCTTTCATTCTGTGTTTCTTCATTCTGCATTCATTCACCAAAAAAAAAAAATTGCCAAATTATTTACAAACATATCTGTTAATTGTAAGGACAATTATCATCACCAGATGAATTCTTTAGAAAGAAGGGACAAACTAAATGTGTCAGAGAAGTGAGATGGTTTTTCAAGCTCTAAGCTTCAGCAGAATGAAACACATTTTCATTACAGATCTTTCAAAAGTGAGTTGAAAGAAATCTATCTTCTAACAAAGAGATTACTTCGACTTCAGAAAACGAAAATTGTAGAGAAATTTGTACCAGATGCCTTGAAAACAATATAAGAAATAAGCAAATGTCAGGGGGTGGTTGTGCTTTGCAAACTGAAAACCCTCAAGAGGTTTAGAGCCAGAGGTAAACTTGCACCCTCTAAATGTCATCTGCAATTAATCTATCTATCTATCTATCTAGTAACTATCATTTAAAAGACTAGGTAATAATACTTTTAAATTATATTTTTTATTTTATTTAGGTCCAAATAAATCTTAACAAGTGTAATATGTTCCCACCTTTCTGTTGCAAATTTAGGTAAGCGACAATTTGCCCAACTAAGGGATGATAATTCAGACTGCATTCCTAATTCATATTCAGTTCTCAGATCTTCTTAAACAACAGTATCTATATAATCTAAAGAATGTGCTGTGCTCTCTGTAGCTATATATACATTCTTCCTGTTACATGCACATCCTACTAACTGCCCAGACAAAAGATGTCCTAAGGCTACCTCTTCAGACAGTGAGGTACTTACTGACAGCTCCGGGCTTTAAGACAAATTAAAATAAGCCAATTTTTCAGTCTGTAGGTCTAATAAAGTTTCTGGCTTTCAGTTCTGTCAATGAGTATGAATAAAATTCCCTGACAAGCAAGAAGATAGAATGTTTAGTTTTCTGATGAGAAAGATTTTAAGGTGAAGACCAATTCTGCAATTCTTATTCCAGTTCTCATTAGTGAGAATTTCCTGCTGTTAGAAAAGCAGGAACAAAAAGTTTTCAAGCCCTCATTCTCTGTTCTGACTGCCTAACTCCCTTCTCACTACAGTTCTGTGGACTGAGTGCTATTTGCATGTGTGATGAGCACCTAAACATATACTAGGCAGTGCTTCAGTGTCTCAGAGTTCAACTAGATGATGTCACTATATACTTGTATTGACCATGTATGTTTCATACATATTATTTTACAAAGACTGTGCCTGATTTTTTCAGAGCTTCAAAATACATCAACAAATTGTCTCAGTGATGCACATCCTCATGCCCTCATTTTTTCAACCCTTGAAAAGTACAGTAACTAAATTCATTTTTTTTCCACAACAGAAATAATAGAAAGCAGTCTTTCAGAGTGAAGAATAAAATTTCTAATGAGAATATTATCCACAAGTTTAATGAAAAACATAGTACAACAGAGCAAAAACCAAATATTAATGTAGAAGTTTAAGTCAGTGAATGTCTTTTGTTATAAAGTTATTAATTAAAAACAGACAAAAAAAAATCATAGAATCATAGAATCATGTAGGTTGGAAAAGACCTTCAAGACTATCAAGTCCAACCATCAACCTGACCTACCAAGTCTCATGACTAAACCATGTGCTTTAGTGTCACATCAACATGTCTCTTAAGTAGGTAGCTCCAGGGCTGGGGACTCCACCACTTCCATTGGTCACTCATTCCAGTGTTTGACTACCCTCTCTGTGAAGAAATCCTTCCCAATATTCAATCTAAACTCAAGACCTTGTGCAATCTGAGACCATTTCCTTGCATCCTATCACTTGTCACCTGAGAAATGAGACAGACACCTTCCTCACTGTAACCTCCTTTCAGCTTGTTGCAGAGAGCAAAGAGGTCTCCCCTCAGCCTCCTTCTCTCCACATTAAACAACTGAAGCTCCCTCAGACACTTCTTGTAAGTCTTGTTCTATAGTCCCTTCACCAGCTTCATTGCTCTTCTCTGCACAGCCTTGAGCAACAAAATATCCTTCTTGTAGTGAGGGGCTGAAACCTGAGCACAGTATTCCAGGTGCAGTCTTACCAGTGCTGAGTACAGAGGGACAATCACTTCCCTAGTCCTGCTGGCCACACTATTTCTGTTGCAGGCTCTGATGAGAAGGTGCTCATGAGAAATGAAAAATGATCAGCTGCAGAAGGTTGTTATTGTCTATGAGGAAGAAAGGAAAAAGTACATATAAATGTACACCTAATTTTAATGTAAAATACGAGATCTATGTTCACTAATCATTTTCACGTTTTTACCTGCTGAACTTGAAAGGTTGATTTCTTTTTCTTTACAGATTTTTAAACTGCAGATAGTGAGGAAGTATGTGTCTCATGGCTGGTGTGAACAAATTATCAGAAGTGGTAAACAAACTCCCTCAGTTATCTATAAGACACAATACAATAACAAGGTTTGCAAACATTTGGTTAGATTGTTTCTGCAATAAGTACATTTCCAGAATTTTATTTTTCATTTCTTTATGGGATCCAGAGGAGAAATCATGTGGCTTATTTTTGTATCAGTAAAAGACTGCTCTTTGCAAATAATGCTGTCCAACAAAGAGCTGACAAGAGCTGACCCATCCTCTCTAACAGACTGGAGATAAATCTGAATTATTTTAGGTTGGATTACCAGCTTTCTTATGGAGCAAATTTTCCAGTTATTCCTACATATCATGTTTTGCTTAATTCTGTAAAGAAATCTCTGGTCACATGAATCGAGTTCTTCTTTGATGAAACAGAAACAGGTTTGAAAGAGGTCTGAGATTAACAACTGAAACACATGTATTGTGGATGCCAAGGTCTCAATGATGTTTCACCCTATAAACCTGTTCCTATAGCTCTTGCTAAATCAAAATAGCGGAAGCTAATCTGTCCTGTAGATGCGCACCATAAAGATTTAGGCTTGAATGAAGATCAAACTGTAAATTTTGTAGAAAAACAACTAAACAACTTAGATGTAGAAATATAGCAGAGTTATTTAGGTCGCAGTGTAAAAGACAAGAAACTTCAACTTTCCTTTGTTAACTAACTGAAAAAAAAAAAAAAGATAGCTTTTATGGTAACTTTAATCACTGTTTCTCTGCCTTTACCAGCTATGGATCTATACTTTGTATAGCTATTTTGATTTCTGCAAACTCTTTCCTCATAACATCTTTTCTGACTGTTCACCAGCCTCTGCAACAAAGAGTTAAAAGTCTCACCGTTGGTTTTCCCTTGTGACATTCATCCAGCGACAAACAGGTATGTACTTCTAAATATCCATGAAAAATTTTTGTTTATTTCTTTCTTCACATATGGCTATTTTCAGTAGTTTAAAATGTTTGTGATTGCAATACAAACACACACACACATGAAACTTTAAATTAGTTTTACATACAGCAGATTAGACCTTAAAAGTTTTTGTAAAAATTGCTGGGGAAAACCAAATCAAGAAGATATTTTTAAAAAGAAATTAGTTTTACAAGTTTTTTTTTTTTTTTTTTATTGGTCAGAATATACCTTGATATCGATTTTTCATGAAGAGAAAAATCTTCCTACCAGTTACACAGCTGAGAGAGATCCTGGTTTAAGAAAATACCCTTATTCAGAAAAGCATCACCTCCATAGCTTTACATGTCTGCAAAAATTAAGGCTGCATTTATACAGTTGATGTCATTAACGATCTCATTTAATAGGGTTAAGACTTCAACAGTCTGTATTACAATATGTTCATAATAGCACCATACATTTATGGAGCTTCATAAATTGTTTTTAAGCAAAGTGGACCTGAATTATTCAAGCTTTACCATGATTGTTAGTATTGGTAAGATCAGTAAAAGAATCCCTTTTAAATGAATGGTCAATGGAAACCAAATTTGTTGCAATTTGTGTCAATCTAAGAATAAAAGAAGAAAAATGGATTGCATTTCTTTATTAGTTGTGTTTATAATAAATATAAGATTCAGTGAGAGTGATTTCCTCCTTGGAGTGCAGAAGCAGTCAAGCAATATTCCTTCACTTCAGCCTATAGAAGCTTAAATTAATGTGAAAATGAAGTGCATCACGTGCACTTGATAAGAGGGTATGATTATTAATTTAAAAGTTTATAAATAAAAATAATGCTTTAGTTCGAGGTATATAATGCCCCTTGTTTGATTGTCCCATAGGGCTTTGCAATAGTGATATATTTTCATTACACCTTTTTGACCTAAGCATAACCTCTATCATAAATCATAGCCTGTATGGTTATACTGAGGCCAAGAAAGCTATCTGACTTGCCCAAAGTCATACATCTGATGAGCAACAGGAACAAAATTTTGCTTCTCCATACTGTGCTTTACATAACATTAAATAGCACTTCTTTTAATCTGGAGTTACATAACATAGGGTCAGTAGTTTACCCAAGTATGTTGTCTACTGTTAAAGCCAAGTCCATAAGCAAGAGTTGGAATTAATTTTCTGGTCAACCAGCCTCTGTAGAAGAAATATCCTACTTATGTCTAAACGTAAGTACCTAGAGAAGCAGACATTCTTAAAGAGAGAACCTGTATATATCTCTTTAAGATAACCTTAGAGAGTTACCTCTATGGTCAAAGAAGTATATTCTTTCAAAGCCTTCCAGAGGGATATCCTGTCTGCTCATGTTAGCAGTCTATACTCATCAGTACCACAGTCACCACAAGCTGCATAGTAGCAAATTATTTTAATAGCTGTTCTAATTGGCCAGGTTTTCTTGGCAGCCTGAAAGCGAAGCTTGGATTCATAGGCTACAGAGAATCATCATTTCCTCACACCGTGACTTCAACTAGAGGTTCATGCTCCCTCTGACAAGAGAAGTACCAGGCAAGCTGTTGTTTTTTTTTTTAACCCCTCATTGCCACTAACCATATCAATTGAGATTAGATGTGCTGATGTTACACAGTAGCAATATCAAGCAGAATTGCATGCAAGAACACCTCTTTTAGAATTGACTCCCTGTTAGGTGTGAAATGTATGTATTCGCTGAATTGTCATGAGTATTTCAGCTGATGGAGCACACAGAAAGAAGGCATGACAATTGTACGGTTTTGACTGAAATGCAAAATTTATAATTTGAATGTGAGGACATTAAATGTTATCCTTTCCTTTCCTTTCCTTTCCTTTCCTTTCCTTTCCTTTCCTTTCCTTTCCTTTCCTTTCCTTTCCTTTCCTTTCCTTTCCTTTCCTTTCCTTTCCTTTCCTTTCCTTTCCTTTCCTTTCCTTTCCTTTCCTTTCCTTTCCTTTCCTTTCCTTTCCTTTCCTTTCCTTTCCTTTCCTTTCCTTTCCTTTCCTTTCCTTTCCTTTCCTTTCCTTTCCTTTCCTTTCCTTTCCTTTCCTTTCCTTTCCTTTCCTTTCCTTTCCTTTCCTTTCCTTTCCTTTCCTTTCCTTTCCTTTCCTTCCCTTCCCTTCCCTTCCCTTCCCTTCCCTTCCCTTCCCTTCCCTTCCCTTCCCTTCCCTTCCCTTCCCTTCCCTTCCCTTCCCTTCTCTTCCCCTCCCCTCCCTCCCCTCCCCTCCCCTCCCTCCCCTCCCCTCTTCTCCCCTCCCCTCCCCTCCCCTCCCCTCCCCTCCCCTCCCCTCCCCTCCCCTCCCCTCCCCTCCCCTCCCCTCCCCTCCCCTCCCCTTTTTTCTTTTTTTTCTAGGAGACTCACTGACTACGATATACTGAATGGTGAAAGAAAAGAAGTTTTCTAGCAGCTCAGTTTTGTGTATGTCTCTGCAGGACTTTGTATTTCAGTCTTTGATGAGACTTTCTGGGGAGGTCTGAGATGGGAAGAAAATTATTTGCTTATTCATGCAAACTCATCTGAACTTGGTGGAGATGGTGTGTTGGTGTGGGGAAAAAAAGACCTCTGACACAGAAGTTTTTGTCTGCTTGCCAGGACCTGGTTTGTTTTTAGCATTAACAGGATTAGCACACTGAGGTATGCTTCTGGTAGACAGAACAGCTAGAAAGACAAAGAGGACTGCAGAAAAAGTTATTAATTTGGAGACAGCTTTTTTACCATCCCTAGACATTTCTTTATGCTTGCTTCTCAGCTTCTTAAAAACAAGAAATAATCATTGAGGTGACATCGGGCTCAGACTGCCCTTTAGGTTCACCATTGCTTGGGCTTGAGAAGCACAGACAAATTACCATCCAGATTCATCTAGTCTAAATATTCCAAGTGTAAAAAATGAAAAAGAGTGCCACCATGATGACGTGAGACTATGGACTTCAGAATAATCTGGGGATTACTTCTCTAATGACCAGAGCTGTTTGAAGTAGTAGAGCTCTAGAAAGATGTATTTTGACTGTATTCAGAGCTTTGGGAACAAAATGTGCATCAGTTATATATGTCTTGCTTCAAGATGCAATGCTGGTACTGAAGAATAGGTACGATTTCTCAAGGTCACCCGACCATGCACACGCATAGATCAGAGAAGCACACCCAAACATCTTTCCCTGCATGTCCTTTGTTCCAGAGACAGCCCTTGATCAGACACTGGGGAGCTGATAGAAGTGGCCCAGATGACTTACAGTCATGGAGAAGGGTTGTGCTGCTGTATACAGGCAATCTGATCCTGAGATGCAGCTGCTGGCTGGAGGCAACTTCATTTGGCCTGAGGGAACAGTGGGAAAGGCTAACAATCCAGGTGTCTACACTTTACTCCTTACACTTTCTTCTACTGAGGTGAGCATGAAATACTGATATGGGGCTATGGGAAGGGTGGGCATGCATGAGGAATCAAAATAGAGTTTGCAAAAACTTCTAGAAAGGATTTGCTGGAGGTAATGGCATGACTGTTTTTCCTGAGAGCAACTATCTTGTGCTAGGACTGTCTAAGACAGTCTTGGGGAAATGTGATCCTCAATTGTTTTTCATGTGGCTATGGACAGGTCATGGCAGCTGGGGGAATGGGAAATCCATGAGAAAACTTAAAGACCAGTGTAGCTGTAGCCCATCTGCCGTATGGGGCAAAGTGGTTTCTCTAGAAGAAAACATCAAGGTATTGGTGCAAGAAAAGCAGATTAAGTCTCCCCAGAAAATGAAATTATGTATTTGAGAAGAAAGAACAAATTCCACTTCACCATCACAACTTTTACCATTTCTGTGTTAGTGTGGTATATATATGATATATGTATATGTAAAAAGTAACTTTATATTTTATATAGATATATGAGTGTGCATATGGTAAAAGTTGCAGTGGACAAGGGGGAATTATTCATTTTCACAAATACACAGACATATAGATATATGGTAAAATAAAATGTTTCCAAACTGTTCACTGGCTGGAAAGAAGAGGGAGAGAAAGAAATAAAATATCTTCTATATATGCTGTATAATATCGGGAAGTGCTTATATCGGAGTGATGAGAGCTCTATAAGAAGTGACATTGATAAATAATTAAGGTTTCAGATAAAATGATAGGAATTTGGAATACATTGTTAAAGTAGTTTGGGAATCACTGAACAATTTCAGTGGGTTGCTTTATGTTCAGTTACTGGAGCCATCTGTCTGTTGAATGACAGCTCTTCTAGTAAACATAAACTGTTGCTAGTGCAAAGCTATGTGCTAACAGCGACAGTAAGTATATTCAACAGAAATAAATTGTATTCCTTATCAAATCATATCACTCATGGCCAAATTATCAGTGCAGAGCAAAAATAGCTATTACGTTTTAATACTTGCATAGTAGTGTTCCTTATTTATCCTTATTTATGTAATTCCTTAGCATTGCTTGGATCTTGAACAATGTAAGTGATGCCATGACTATAATGAGAGTATCTTCAAATTGATGATCTACTGAAATTTTTACTTCTTGATGAAAAAATGGATGGATGAGCTCATCCTAAAAAAGAAAGTATGGAGATAATCCATAATTTAAAATATCATATATGATATAAAATATCATACATTTTGTGGTCTTATTCTATTCGCAATTCTATTTGTTTAACTCTTTCACTTGCTTTTAGTAATAACAATATTCACATCCTATGTCCTGGGTTCTTATGAATGTTTATAGTTATTAATAAATTATTTGTAGTAAAATTATTTTGGTAAAATATGTTTGACTGCTCCTTTTCTGCACAACTGGTTTCAAAACAATTAACAATTTTACAAAAATGTTTACCTCTAGGAATGAATCTTTTCTTGAAAAAATACAATTTCATCAGGATTTCACAAACGGTGTTCTCTGTGATTTTTGTCATTACTTAAACTACTGTGTGATCAATCACTGATAACACAATATTGTTTTATCAGGTGAAAGTTGTCTTAATTTGCCAGATCTTTCTTCTCTGCTGGCAAAATAATCCACTGTGATCTGATATGGGACTTTTTTTCTTATTATTATTGCCATTTATTACATTTCCACTGTTTAACTGATACTAATTGTTAGAAAAACAGACAAACAAACAAACAAAAACCTCCATTTGAAACCAGATGCCCATCAAAACCTTGTTCAAAACCTGTTTGGTGAATTTTAGGAAAATGTTAGAAACAATCCTAAAGCTAACTATTACACAGTTCTAACTAATAAATGAATGTGACTGATTCCAGTTACCTGTCACACTCCAGGGTCCTATATATACAACATCCAGTGGTGAGCTAGTATTTACCATCTACCTGATACCAATCCCAATACTTCCCACACTGTTTTATAGTTTAATATTCTGTACATTATGGTTCAGATTCTCAAGGGAAACTGAGGTACTCATGTTCCTTTTCAACTGTCTAAAGTCAATATATGAAACACTGGCAAAAACAGCACACAGGTCTGGTCCTAAAAGTGCTGAAAATCTGGAAATTTCTGTAGCTGGATGTGTACATCTGTCTAATATTGCTATGATGTATTGGCCCCCTTCCCTCAGCCTCTTATCTAGGCCCTCCTGGGAGTCATAAAGTAAGAGCTTGCTTGCATGAAGTGCATAAATAGCCAGCTAAGCCTATGAGCCCTCTCCATACACACACTAGAGGGGGATTTTTTTTCTGCATTTACCCCTTATAGCTTCAATGTTAGAATAGTCTTGTAGGATGTGGTCTGCCCTGTTTCAGAAAATGCAGTTGTGTCTGAAAGTAGAATAAGATGGATATATAGACGAGCAGTTCGGAAACTCAGGTGGAAGGCGGTATTGGTTCCCTCTCTGTGTGAAGAAGTGTTTGTTTTATACAAAGTGAAACAGCTTAACGAGAAGACTGAGAGCTTTCTGCCTCAGCATAACTGCTGTTTGCTGATGAGGGCATCCTTCAGCAGGTAGGAAGCCTGGATTAGTGTCCCTTAGGCAGATATGGGGGGGGGATCTTAATGCAGTGCCATTAATGCTCCAATCACTCAAGAGCTGGTCCCAAAGGATATCAAGGAATTTAAGTATCTGAGCCTAAGATATTACCGCTGAGAGGAGAAAGGACACCACCAAGGACTAAGACCTTCTTTTTTTTTTCTGGTAGATAGGACTGAAATTATTACCTACAGATGAAGATGCTAGGTTAAAGCTCATGTATGGTGGGACATCCCAGTCTCCTTAAGTCCACCATTATCCTTGAATTTAATTATGACTTCCTTTTTGAATTTTCTCTCTTTTAAAAAGCCTCTTGGATTTTAAGATGTGGTTCAGATCCATCCTGTCCTGTAACCTTCAACACATTGACATTTTTTTAGAGGTCTTAAATATTCACTCTGAAGTAAATTCTCTCACAAACTACATCCTAATTATCTGTTCCAGTTCACGTCCCCTCCTTGCTTTATTTTCCACAAAGCAGGGCTTGTATACTTGGTTAGTCTTACACCTTGTTTTCTCCAGGACCATGTTGGTTTATAGTAGGTATACCAAAACAGAAGAAGGGAACTATGGGAAGCTCCAATTTGTTATTTATTTATAAACTTGACATTACACATCATGCAAATTTAAAATCTTCAGCTTGTTCCTGTCCCAGTTAAAACCAACTTCTTCAGAGCTTTAACAGCCCTTTGCCACAGATGGCAGAAATGTGTGCACTTTTAAGCTGCTGAAATATGCTTGCTTCTAGCTGTGGCCTTCGTTTTGTTTATCATTCTACTAGAGATGAAGTAACCACCTCTAATTGGCAGTTTCAGAGGAGACATTGTGTGCAGTATTGTTTCATTTCTGATGTATGGCTGAAGCATGGGGAAGACCAGGCCAGGATGGGGACAGAACTGAAACCTCCTGAGGTACAGCCTTGTGTTTTTGGTGCCCAGCCATCCTCCATTCTTTCTTTCACCATGGTTAGGTCTCCTGCATCACTTGGTGTGCACGAGGAATTATCAGATAAGATGTTGCATAAGTTTTCTTAAGAGAAGGGAGTAGCAATTGTTTTTATCTTTGTCTGCTCATTGTTTGAAGATGCAGGAAGCAGGTGAAGTGGTTTAGCTACTTGGTGACCTTAGAAGCTTTTAGAAAATATGAGTAGTTCAGGTGCTAGAAGGTCTAACCTCCAAAAGAAACAAAAATAAGTTAAGGATGAAAATACTGAAAGAATATTTGACTGTAGCAGGTTTTCCATTTTATAGTTGCAGGTATCAAAAGTGCTAACTTAGCAAACTGCCATAAATTAGTTTCTATAAATTGACCTTTCTTTTGGACTTTGCCAGAAGGCTTGATTCATTAAAGATGATTGAGTGATTAGAGATATTTTGTTGGAAATTATTATAGGAGTACAAAGAATTCATGGCAGGCTGAGTCATAACATTAAAAATGATCCCTAGTAGCTCTGAAGAGATGAAATCGACCCAGATTTCAGCTCAAGTCTGCTGATCCATATACAGAAAAGTGTGTATTTAACACTTCTGTACTGGAAGGCCTAGAAACTTCTTTTAAGATTTTTTCCTGTGTAAGTCTGAGGATATTTTTGATGCCCAAATTATTTTCTCTCATTGCTTGAAGTAAGTTTTGAATCTGGGAGATTACCGTAAATGAAGCAGAATACCTTGTACTTTCTTCGATCATTAGACTCAAAGATTGCTCTACAAGAATGATTCCTTTTAAGCTTTCATAAACAATCACTGTAGCATCTCACTTTAAAAATATCTAAGTATTCTATTATATCACTGCATGTGGCTCCATGCTCTTATTAAATCAAGTGTGACATGTTGTGCTGCTGCCACCTTAGAGACACGGGAGACAGTGTTCTGGAATTGTCAAGGGACATGAGAATATGGCCGTTATATTTTATACAAGATGTTAAATGATTTATATTTGTAAATTAATGCATTTAAATTATATGTGCATGAGACAGTCCAAGCCTTGCAAATATATATATGAGAGTCTCAATTGAAAAAAAATGTACCTGACAACTTCTCTTTTCCTATTGGAGTCTATCTGGGCTGGTCAAGTGAAAAAGAAATAGTGGCATGTAAGAGTTATAATATACAAAGTAGAGTATTTCTGGGCAATTATATGATACCTAAGAAGGTGTTGCAAGGCACAAGGCTGAAAGGGCAAATGACTTTCCCACTTGAGAAATGCAATAATTCCCTAGAAAGGCCTGGAGAATATTATTACTGTTATGAAATAGAATTCATGAATAGAAAGAAGGAAAATAGTGAGGAGGGGGACAGGCCTATCCATACATGTACCAGCTAGTATTAAAGTGGGTATGACATCAGTCACAGCCAATCAAACAGGCTCAGTAATGTCCAAAGTACTAAAGACATTTCATAATTAAGTAATGAGACATGACAGAGCGTGAATTGTGTTGTATTAATTCTCGCTGAGTGTGTTGTTGTACGGCAAGAGAACGAAGGCTGGGTGCCATTGGTCCAGCCAAATGTGAATTAATCCTTTCCCTTTCTCACAATGGAACCTTTTATTGTGGTTTTATAAAATGTTAATTTTTAAAATATTTATATTTTTAATTAAGTGATGAGTTTTTAAGCCTTGATGGCCATCAGTACAATTCCTTCCATAATTCTGAGCACTGAATTCTGCTAGCCTCTACTCCCTACTCAGATACTCAGCAGCCAGTCAAACCAGCTGTTTCTTATTGTCCGTTTGCTAATGTATTCTAATATTCTGCCTCTTAATGCCTACTCTCATATCTGCATTAATTTGCATATAAGAAGCATCTAGTTATGCCAGTAATGGTTAGTGAAGTCCTTTGAGCATATAAAGTG
The DNA here is from genome assembly GCF_964211835.1 of Anser anser. Classification (NCBI taxonomy): domain Eukaryota; kingdom Metazoa; phylum Chordata; class Aves; order Anseriformes; family Anatidae; genus Anser; species Anser anser. The sequence goes on from NC_139720.1 coordinate 166,004,964, forward strand.
CTATGGAAGTGCTAAATATGGCTTTTGTTTACTATTCAAAGAAAACACTAATGTAGTGGGGGGTATTGTGCTTGTCCCTTGTCAGTCAGGACTTTGTTCTGTACACTGTGGTTGGGAGCACTGTTTTTAAAAACTAAAAATAAAGCTTTGGGGTTTTGTGCCTTACAAAACTAGGCCATCCATTTTTCTTTGTTAATAAGTGACTCCCAGTCAGAACCCACTTACTTGAAATATCACTTTTCTATACTATTCTGTATATTACTCCATGGTACTCTGCAATTTAGTATAAATTATTTTCTCTGATTGTTGATCTGAGACTGGCTCATGGCCCTAGCGATGGTGTTTTACACCTCCAGTAAAGCTTTTGGCTTTGATTTCAACAGGAGCAGGTTTAAGCTTAGTAAACTCATTGAACCTACATTCTCGAACAGGCTGCAGAAGATTTATCACCATAAGCATCCTGAAAAGTACAGTACATCCATTTGCTATATAAAATCATGAAGGCAAGCTTCCTTATCCCACATACAACACGTCTGAACACTCTTATGTTCCTAGACACTGTGACATGCAGGAAGGATGAGGGGAAAGGCTTGAAATCACTACAGATACTAGGGATTTAAGGATATTTTTGAGCTATTTTAATGCAGGTTGCAATTCTCCTCCATCTATGATTTTGCAGATAGGTTGTTCCTGTAGGCTCATCATGCTTAGCTTTAGGTCAGTCGACTACTTACTTCTAGAGAAAATGCACCTGGGTATTTGTCTGTGATTACTGTACTGTCCTTACAGTTAGAAATGCTCATCAGCATATAAAATCCATGGAAAGGGGCATTGATGATTCTGTGACATTCAGGGATGGGGCACGATGGACTTGTCTTGTCACTGTGACCTACTAAATGACAATGCCACCAACTGTCAGAGCCAGAGATTACTGAGTGAAAAAAACTGAAACTTCCCTTCTGCAACGAAATTGCAGAGATGAGTGCCAAGATGTTCATTTTTTAGATCCATATAAAGGTAAATGTGCCTGGGCAGTGTCACTGGCACAAGCATGAAAATCCAGCACTGGGAAATAGACACGTGACATGCTTTTCTTCCTGTAATATTGGTTGTTTAATTTCATAAATAAAGATATGAAAAAGTTTCCTGGGTGAACATTAAGCAAATTAATACTATTTCAGAATGTTATTAGTAATCACACTTATACCTGTCATTAATTCCCAAGCCCTTCATACATTTAAGTTGTCTCTGATAGTCAGTCACTGTAGGAGACAGCAATTATTTCATAACATATAGTAACCCAAACGCATATTTGAAACTGGAAACAACAAAAGGTATTTCCCATATTTGAAATTGCCAGTGTAATTACATATAGAAAAAATAATAATAATAATTACCTGGACTGGAATTGTTATGAACTTCATTACAGGATTTGAGCCAGGCCATTTATCAATGATATTCCTGCAAAGAGGAGAAGAAACAACCTTATTGTATATTTAAATCACATACTTGACATTAAGTACTTGGCTCCTAAGATTTTATAAATTTAGACTTATCTGTAGCTTAAAAAATGTTTTTCACCTAGACACCTTATAAATTTGTTTTCAAATAAAGAGATTATTCAAATTTGACAAGTGCCTCCTTCTGATTGGCATTCAGAGCTGTCCTTGTAATAAGGAACGTATTGCTGTTCAGATAGATGCTTAGTGGTACATCACATTGAAAATTATATATTGCAGTCTTTGTGAATGTACATACAAGTCCATATTCAACCCAAAATGGATAAATATTAGAAACAGTCTAATACATTTTAAAACTATTTCCAAGTCCTGGAAAAAAAAAAAAAAAAAAAAAAAAAAAACATAAAAGATGAAAAGGGAGTGGGGCAGAAGGCTGTGGCACTCTACACAATTTTTAATATATTAATTCATACATATTGAAATAGGCTAACATTACGTGATTTTTTTGAGTAGCTCTTCTCAGCCCAGCATGTTGCAAGACCTGCCACCACCCATTCACAAGGGCAAGAAAGATGTCACCGGCGAGAAGTTTTGTCTGAAAGCAGGGAGTCAGGAATCAAGACAATGTGGGAATTTTTGTTAAAAAGAAGCAAAATATGTTTTTGCAATATGTGGGAGCATCTGGATGGTACCTGGTTGTCTATCTCTCTGCCATGCTTTTTTTGTATGCATTTTGTGACTAAGTTGAAGACTTGAGCACACTGCAAATGTGGGGTCATTATAGCCCATACCATTTACCTTTCTGGGTAAAAAAAGCCATGCTGGTGCCTTGGAATCCAAAACAGTGAGCACAATTTTTATTTTAAATATAGAATTATTTCATGCATGTCATAAAGAAACTTTTTAGTAATGTACATGCAAATTAGTTTAAAAGATAAATTAGCATAAAATATAATTTTATTTTATTTTTATTTAGATATTTGTAGTTATGCATGAGCCAACAGGTAGTTGGCTCATGCCAACTGGCTCATGGCCAGACTGATATTATATATACTATGGTTTGCTCTATGGGCTTTTCAAGCTTTTACGCTTACCTTGGTTTTCAGCAGATTTTCCGGAAAGGCATAAATGACTGTTAAGGAAAAAACACTATTTGTTCTGTGTTGGTAGATTGGTACAAAGGTCATTGGTTATCAAAGTGCTGAAACCAATATCTGTTTTGATTTACTATCAAGTGTCTGATAACAAATATATATATATTTATCCATGGAAATGCCACCTTAGAAATATATATTTTTTTCTGTTCAGATTCTTATTTATCAAAGCAAAAAGTAATTTTTTTTTGCCGCTCCTTAATGAATTGCTTTCCAAATCTCACAGATCAAGTCCATTGTATGGGTATACATGGGCATTTAGTGCCATTTGAAACACTGTTGGTTTCAGCTTTGAATCCTAAAGAATAATTCAAATGCCTAAACGTAGGTGGCTGATACCATTTAGTTGCCCTAGAATATCTTGCCTGGCATCCAGCTGCTGCTTCAGAAGGGCTCCAGTCACCCACAGATCTTGTGTTATGTCTGCCAGCCTTGTGTGGATGCTCTGAATATCCCAGGATGTTTTAATTGTGCTAAATGGCTATGCTCAGGCACCTGCATTGCTCCTCCTCATGTTCCCTGCACACAGCAAGCATTCCTGGAGCAAGAAGCATTTATGTTCATATTTCTGTATTTCTGAAAGCCCCATGTAGGGGCAATCCATGACTATTCAGGAGCATTTGACAGCCTGTTTTCTTGCCATGAATATTTACATCAGTCTACCTATCATACAATAAAGTAAGAAGTCTCATATTCTCATTTCTTAAACAATCAAAACATACTTGTAGATTAATTTTAATGCACATATTTTTTCCATTTGAATACATTGTGATTAAAAGTTCATGACCTTGATTATTTTATGCAATTTGAGAAATCACCAACAATGTCCATGGTGATTAAATATTCCACTTTGTAATTATTTTGTAACTTTTGTTCTGCTCTTTGCTCACTCCAAAAATTATCATAAAATTTTGAAAGATGTCCTCAGTGCAGAATATGTCCATAAAATATTAAATATTCAATTTTCCTCTATCATGGCTTGAAAAATTCATAATTACATGATGATCCACATAATAACTCATTCTGAAAAGTCATATATGGCACTCCCCCTGTGACTGAGTTAATAATTTACTGCTGTGTGGGATTTTCACTCTGCACTGTTAGTCTTGGGAACATTTATTAAGCAAATGTTCATTTGCAAAGATCAGAATGTGAATGAAGAGGGTAAGAATTTAATGAGGAGTGACAGACAGGTGAACTGATTCCATATAGTTCTTTACTACAGGAGAAAGCAGATAGCTTTATCTTTCATAGCCTCGATAGACACATGAAATGAAATATAGAAGACAAGGGGCAAAAGGGAAAAAAAGGTACTTTCCTAGAAGGGCCAATGGAAGGATAAATCAGAGGAACTCATGAACATGATTCAGACCAGTTGAAATAGTTGTTATATTCTGTACCTTTAGACTTGTATAGCAGCGTTATTCAGCCTTTTTATTTTTGAAATATTTGCTCCTTTTTTAATACAGTACTTCTGGCATTAAAGAAAAACATCAAGTCCAGAAGTACACAGGCTTATCTGATAAGTGTACTCTTAGAGAAAGAAGTGATTTTTTTTTAAATCATTTTCACATGTAAAAAAAACACTTTCAAATTATATAATGCAGAAACTTGTATTGCAACTCTATCAGCACATTTTTAGTAAATAATGGAAAAGTTTGCTACATAATAGCTGTGTAACTTCTTCATATGATTTTTGGGTATCATCTAATCAAACTTAAGTTCAATAATATTGATCCTATTTTTTCTTTGTAAAAGAAATCCAGGAACAAACAAAATGCAAAATGAAGATTTTATAATTGATTAAGAGTTCAGTTTTGCAATATATTTAGCATGTTGTTCCTGATACAGCAAAAAGCTAACACACTTATTCAAAACTTATCAACTAATCTTTTGCTTAAAGGTAGGTGAGTACATACTTTGTTTTACTGCCTACAGCACATGTAATTAAACATATCATTACTTCAGCAAGACTAAACAAATCTTTCTCAATCAAGTGCCACTGGAATGTGCAGGGATACAGCACACAGCTATACTTTTCAATTATATATAAATATATGGTAGCAAATGTTAGGATTTATACCTCATATACAAAAACCTTGTTGGCTCATATGTCCTAAATGAAAATGAGCAAAACCAGAATTTCCAATTGTTTTATTTTATGAATATAGTTTGATTCCAATACAGGTGTTCTTCAGTGGATTTTTTCTCCATGAAAATGTACTTTAAAAATAATTTTTTGGGGACCTCCAGTGCTCTGAAATATCCTTTCTGAAAACTGCAACATTTAATTCTGAATTACTGTTTGGATGTATTATGTTTCTATTCTTTTATGTACACAATTTTTCTATATATATATGTATCTATAAAATTTTCTGCATATATATATATATTTGTTGAAAATAACTACATATGTTTGTTTTGTCACTTAATTTGGGTACAGTTTATAATTTTCCAAGGGTAATCCATGACTGTGTTGAAAATGAGACAGAGACTTTGGCCTGATTTTCTGATGGGGAGTCCCAGCTTCCATCCTTTATTAGTGGACAGTTACCTGACAAACTTACAGAAACAGAAAAGCTTTAGCTTAGTCATTCACTATGCTATGAGTCCCACCTATCCTTAAAAAATGTAGGTAATTTAAGGAGAAATTTAAAAATGCCTATTTCTCTCAATTGGGTAGGCAAGGACCTGAGTGTTATAAGCTCTGGTGTAGACATCTGTGTTGTTTAAATCAATATGGGGCCAAATGAGTCCAGTCTCAGTTACCAGAGAACAGAAAATAGGAGAGTTTGAACAGTAGTTCAGAGAAAGGATTTGTGAAATATACATCCTTCATTTCCCCTTCAAAGTTATAAGAGAATGTCATGAAGATGACAGGGGTAGCAGTAAAGAAGACTGGGAGAAGGAATGCAAATGGATGTCAAATCTGGCAGAAATAAGAGTAACAACTTCATGGTAATTATTTACATGTTTGAAAAAATCAAAAGATATCAAAAGAAAGACAACCTTTGCAGACTCCTGATGCACATGGGTATATGGAGGTGGACACAAAATTAGAAGTATGTAGGCATTTGAGTACAAGGACAAAACAAAGTTTAAGTCCTCCAACTGAGGAAACCATGAAACTGAGCTGGACAGTTTAGACAGGAGCACTTGATGAAAAGGAAGAAGACAAGACTAGCTAGATCCACAAGACAGAGAAACAGTGAATGTAGCTTTTTTCCTTTGCATTAAAATATTGCCAGATTCTTCTTGGGGTGGACCACTAACTGATTTAACATGCTGGAGAAGATGATCTGGTGCGAAATGGAAGGAAAGGGGATCTTCACTATCTATCTTCCTATCCTAAGACAGAGGACAAAGATATTGTAAGACAATAAAACTAAGTTCCTTGGACACTGAAATTAAGCAGACAGGATTTAGAGGCCTTCAGAAACAGTTGCCTTAATACTTTGTTGCGTAAAGGATGCAGGAATGTTCTTGAAGAGGACAGATACATTTAATGTATGAAATAAGGATGCAAGTTATGTAAATATATTAGGCAGCTGGGATCCTACTCTTTGTTTAAAAAGCTGTGTTTTAGAGAAAGAAATGAAATTATAGTATATTATATAACATTATATAGTAAATTATATGGTAAAAATGAACCACTGGGAAATTAGGAGTAATGGAAACATGAAGGTAACTATCAAAATAAAAGTATTCACTGTAAATGAAGAAAGAATAGACAAATATAAGAATATATAAGAAAATATAAGAACAGACAAATAGACAAATGGTTGAGAAATAGTATACATCACTGGCACTACAAACAAGAGAGATCAGATGAATGATCTTGAATTAATTTAAGTTAAAATCTCTTAAGTTAAAATCTCTTAAGTTAAAAAAAATGTAATAATGTCAAGTTGATATGGTTCTGGGAATTTGTTACAGGTCTTCATAGATTTGATTTGAATATAATTTTATTAGAGACAGAAGTTCCACTAGTGTTTGTATCAGTGTCAGAGGGTTGGAATTCTCCAATTTATAGAAAAGAAATATATAAAAATGGTAGGTCGAGCCATGATTGTTAAAATACGGTGCCCATCCAGCAAATGGTGCCGAAACCTATTCAGAGGTGATGTTGTTTAAAACTTGTTTTTAGCGAGTTTGAGGATACTGTGGAAAAAAATGTTTTTTTAGAAAATATACTATGGTGAACAGAGCATATCTAATATCTCTGGACTTCAGAAAAGTACTTCATACAACACAGCATGGTCTTATATCAGCTGAAAAAGATGGCAATTGATACAAGAATGAAAGGTGGGTATAAAAAATGCTTAAGTTGCCTTGATATAGGACCCTGTGTTCTCAGCAAGTTATTCCATTTTTTTTCAAGGATCAGCTTGGAAGGATCTTATTTAACAAAAGGATTATGGACAAAGTTTGTTTATAACACAATTTCAATTCAAGGAACTGGGATATCATAAAGGGAGAATGAAGTGGCATTAAGAACTGGAGAAAAAAAAATCAAATTAAATTTAGTAACACAGAATCAAGATACATAAAGATTATTATTATTATTTTTTAATCATCTATTGGTTAAATATGACAAAGACGAGAAAGACCTACTCTCTGATTGCAAGAAAAACTCAATTGACCAAAGACAGATGTGTGCTATTACAGGCAATTGGGAGGAATAGGCAGCACTGTTATGGTACAGTCCATGTCATGCTGAAATAGATATTTGGCCAGATTAGTGATTCCTTACTGCCTGTTTCTCTAAATTAAGAAATAAAGAAACCTTAGGTTGACTATTCTGTTACAACTCTGTGAGATGAATTTCATCTGATGAAACTATGAGCCTTAAAGGTGATGTGACCATGAAAAAGAGAAATGCAGTCCTTTTGGTGTGTCTGTTGTGATATTACTCAGTAAAGATAAAAGTGTTAATACCTTTGTAAAGAGAGGAAAATGCTTGCTTGCAATAGCCTTGACTGATTTGATTATTTATTTTCCAGAAAGAGTAAGTTCACACTGGAAAAGTTGTAGTAAAATGTTACTATGACAGACAAGGGAACGGGGAGTCTGCTTTATACTAATTTTAAGGCTAAGCATCAGAGGCTGACAAACACTTCTGAAATGGAAACATGATGTTTATCAAATACTACCATCAGCATCATTTCAACAAAGAAAAAGTGAATGAGAAAGGAGTTAAGAATGTCAGCCCTGTCTGGGGGTGGTGTAGTGGGTTTACGTGGCATGGTTCTGGTAACAGGGGAGCCCTAGGGGTGACTTCTGCAAGAAGAATCCAGAAGCTGCCCCATGTTAGATAAGGGCCCCGCCACTGGCCAGAGCTGGGCCAATAAGCAATGTTGTTTGCAGCTCTGTGAGAGCATATTTAAGAAAGGGGAAAACAAAAACAAAACAAAACAACAACAACAAACAACAACAAAACAACACAACACAGCTGCTGGGAACAGCAGCTGGAAGTGAGAGGAGTGAGAAACAGCCTTGCAGTTCACAAAGTCAGTGAAGAAAGAGTGGGCAGAGGTGCTCCTGGTGCTGGAGCAGAAGTTCCCCTGCGGCCTGTGGTGAGGACCATGGTGAAGAAGGCTGTCCCCCTGCAGCCCATGGAGTGGGGCAGGGTTACATGCTGGAGCAGGGTTACATCATGCAGCCCATCAAGGAGACCGAAGTGGAGCAGGTGGACCTGCACTGACAGAGGCTGTGGCCTGTGGAGGACCCCCACCAGCGCAGGCACCGGGCTGGACCTGTAGCCCGTGGAGAGGAGCCCACGCAAGAGCAGGTGACCTGGCAGGAGCTGCTGCCCGTGGGGGATCCAGGTTGGAGAAGTGTGCTCCTGATGGACAGATCCCGTGGCACGGACACATATGGGAGCAGTTCTTAGAGATGCTGCCTGTGGGAAGCCCATGCAGGATCAGTTCGGGAAGGACGGCATCCCATGGGAGGGACCCCACGTGGAGCAGGGACAGAGAGGGACCGTGAAGGAGCAGTGGAGATGAAGCGTCAGGGACTGACCACAGTCCCCATTGCCCAATCCCCTGCACTGCTTGGGGGGAGGAGGTGGAAGAGGGTGGATGGGGAGAAGGCGTTTTTGGTTTCTTTTCTTTGTTTCTCACTTCTCTAGCTTGTTAGTAATAGACAATAAATCTTACTGTCTCCCTACTCTGAGACTGTTTTGCCCATCACAATTAACTGTTGAGCGATTTCTTCTCATCCTTATCTCAAACCTTGAGCCCTTTTCATCATATTTTTTCCCCCTTTCCCTTTGAGGAGGGGGAGTGAGAGAGCGACTGAGGTGGATCTTGGCTGCCCACTCGAGTAAAACCACCACAGGTGAAAAAATTTCTTCCCCTATCCTCCTATGTGAGGTACTGATGAAAAGTGACATGGTAATGACAATTCCTTCATCTTCTTCCCAGGTCCCACTCTCATTATACTTACTCAGCTTACTACACTGTACTTAATAATAAGAGCAACAATACTTTTTGCTTGAAGACCTGTATTACTTCCCAGCCAGGGAATCCTAACCTCTTCTATTCTGAAGTCCCTTTATTATCAGACAGAGATCATCTATATCTATTCAGTTATTAACATTATGAGAGAAAAAAAGTCTAAACTGCATTCGTAATCATAAAACATTTCATACAGGTGGGAAAGAATAACGCATTCAGGAAGATACAAGTATATGGCTGCCCTGCAAAAAATAGTGGGTAGAAGATATAAAAAGGGATAGTTTGATGTCACACATACCTGATAATGGGACTCATTGACCCAAGAATCCTAATCCAACCTCATTTCTTCATTATTTATTTTAAAATTCACTCTTACATGTACATATTTCTGAATGTCACTGAGCCAGAAAAGGTTGTTGTAAGGACCTTGGATTAAAGGAAACCAACAGGATTTGTAAAGTGTAAATTAAGTGCCTGGTAGTTTTGATGGGTAAACATTTAAAAAAGATGATTAAATTTTATGTAGCCTTATTTGAAGATTTTTAACTGAATTGCTTGAAGAGGCTTTCTCAGACATAAACATTTCTCCAGCATGTCCCTTTTCTTCAACTGCTTGCATCTACAAAGAAGATTAAATCCAGGTGTGTTTCGTGGTTTGCATCTTCTGAAATAATTTTGATTATTTGCTTTAGATATATTTTCAATGTAACTTTACTGAAAGGAGATTGCTTTTCTTGGGCACCATTTAGGAATGGGAGAAAAGAAAAAGATCAGTTCAATCCTAGCACTTTGTTATAGGTACTCTGTGTGAATTATGCCAAGCATTCACTCTTCTTTTTTCTGTATTATGGGACTATGGAAGTCATAATAACTACCAAGCCAAGCATGGGTTTTGCAACCTCACTCCTGCTATGAGAATAATGTTCAGAATAGCCAGACATCCTGTCTCCAGAATCATAAAAATTGTCTTATGTTACGATTCAGTCTTTTGCCACAGGGTCTGAGATCCAGCTCTACATTAAGACACCTGAGTTTAGGTGTCTATGTGAAGGTGTCTGCAGTGGGGTAAGTAGCTAGCTCCTATTACAGTCAAATGAGATCTAGAGATTCAGTCAGTTGCCTGAATGCAGCTTTTTACAGATGGGACAATTATGAGGCAGGTTTATAATCTTCTGGAGTAACAGCTGAAGACCATGCCTTGAGGCATTCCACATCACTGCCTTCTGCCCTGTATAAGGGCAGAAGAATTGACTCCCAGGACAATATAGTCAGTGGAGATTGCAAGATAGTTCAACCCACTCTGAAGTAGCTTTGCACACTCTCTTTCCAGACTTCATGGAGTTAGCTCTCCATGCTTAGCTTAGATATTATCATCCACATCCAAACTCCTAAATGTAGTGGTCTTAATTTCAGCTCCATTTCTGACCCCTCAGGATTGATACAGTTGTTTCAATACAAGTGTCTAATCAGCAGTGTTTCAAGCTGGACTCTGCATGAGGTACCCCAGTATATCTTATCTAGACTCCAGCTTCCACTCAAGTGGTCAGTGTCTTCTCTAAGTTCTTCTGTATCAGGTTTACAGTCTCAATGCAAGTAACTCTAGGTTCAAAATTTAAGGTTGTATGGAGTGACAATAAATAGCTACGTTTAGACAATTAAATCAAACCCTAAGTGTTTCTCGGTATTTCAGAGTAAAGAGGAAAAAATATCCTTGGAAGAGAGATTAACGTGAATGCCAGGTGCCATAAACTGTGAAAATAAGGACTTTTTCAAACATTTTCAGAATTTTTTTGTTTGTTTTACTGCTACCATTAAAATGAAGTATTACAAATTTCCAAGAAATGTCAATATTGAGTGTTTTATTCTAGATCATGACTTGATAGTACACTGTCATAAACCACTGTAGGTTTTGTGTTTTGCCTGTAAAAAAAAACATTTCCTCTAAACAACTATAAAATGTTCCTTTCAAAAGGTTGACTCGTTATGCCATTCATGTATTCATGTAGTAAAAAAGAACAGCAACTGGTCAGACCTCCCTAGAAGGGACAAAACCACTTCAGTTGTTTCTATTCCATCTTATAAATGGCTTAGCACAAAGAGTCCCTGCCAGAACTTAGTCCTGTGGGCTTTCTGCATCTAGTAGTGGATATTCCCTTGGGGTGAGAGTTCAGAACATCACTACTGAGCTTTAAATTCCACTGGGGTCAAAAGATAAAAGTAAAATGTCACAATTAGCATTTGGCAGATCTAATTCTTTTCTAAATGTTAGGAAAATCTGGGAGAAGCAGGAAAGAGTGAATCATATCTGCTTTTGTTTGTTTGTTTGTTTTCTGTGTTATTTATTTATTTATTTATACCATAGCATTTTTCGGTGACACATATGTTTTGGTTGTATGTTTTGTAGATATAAGAGTATATGAGTATATTTGTAGATATAAGTAGTATATAAGAGTATCCAGAACTTGGACATAAGAATGAAATCATCATATCATAACTCACTAGAATTAAAAAGCCACTGCTGTTAATAGGGTAATAAGAGCAATAAGCTATGTAGTATAGTTAGGCTTTAAATATTTATAAGATAGATAGTGAAAATCTTTTAGTATAAGCTGATCTTATATTAGTGAAGCCACAATGAACTTTGCAAGATATTTGTCAAGTTAGTCCCTAACAATGATGATTCCCATGATGCTATAACGATAAACAACAGATAGGTTTATTATGGATATTGTAAAGTACCTAATCAATGGATTTAGTTTACAAACACATGTGAAAGTTACATAGCTGAGGGAAAAATATATCTAGGGAGCAGACAAGATTATTTATTCAGAAACTCCCTCTGACCTCTGCTCTGTAGTTTTTTTCTAACATACTGGATAAGGAAACTGTTATCAGCATGGATTGTGCCAAGCATTTTAAAAGTTTATTTGTGGATTAGTAGTAAAGGGTGGTAGAGATGTATCTTTTCCTTTCTTAGATGCAGATGCAGTGTCACAATAGTTTCATGAAGATCTTTAACAATTATCATTAGACTATTTAGACCAGTAAACTTTTACACCAGTAAACTAAAGGACAAGTATCTAATTGGCCTATCTTTTTCACCGCTTCAATCAAACAAGATACAGGTCATATGATTTAAAATTACAATCCACTTTCAAGCTTACAACACACTTTATCTATACAACAATTAGAATAAAATCATCACTGAGATTCTAAATTTCCTTTTTTTAAAAAAAAAAAAAGCTAAATAAAACAGTAAAAGAATGAAGGAAATTGCATTCAAATGTTTCAAATGTTTTCAATCACCTAATAAAAATATTCATGACATGATGAAAAACTGACAGTTAGTTCTGAAGTACAGTAGAGAAACTCTTCAAATTAGATTGCACTAAATGACTGTCTGACAACATAAATCTTGTTTTCCTTTGATCTTTTGATAATGCCAACACATACTTTTGAGGGGTCTGGCAAGAAACACATGGAAGGTTCTCACTTGCCAAAATCAATAACATCTGTTTCCATACCTGAGAGACAGAAATGCTAGCTAATAACAGAAACATGCTCGCTGGAGGCTGGAGGAACACTTGTTTGTGCCTAGTTCAGTATAGCAGAATGACTGCTGAAGAATGATTCAGCCCAGTAAAACTTTTACATCTAGCACTGTCACAGCTGGTTTCTGTATCTGCCAAATCCAGTAAAGGTCGATTCTGCAAGTCAGCCCTGCCTGAGGGCTCGTCTATCTTGAACATTCAAATTTCCAAAACAGCTTTATTGCTTTCTTTCATGAATAAGTATTTGTGCTGTATTATTTCAGTTCTACTCTTTGCTTCATTCTTCGTCTCCTTTTTGGTTTGTAACATCTCTTTGGTGCATGCAGATTCAAACATATCCTAATGAGTCATGAGTTAAATCTATGCATTTAATATATGAAGGTTAAGTTGTATTGTTTCCTTTTTGTATGTAGATCTTTTTTTCTGAGTTAAGCACGGAATAAGTCCTGGGAGAGGGAGGACACAAGGGCTCTCTTTTTATTTTTGTAGCAATTCGTATGTTCTGTTTGGGTCAAGAGCTATAAGTGGGACTCAGTTAGGTTACCACTTTTGAAAATAAAGAATGATAGATAGAAAAAGCCACCTTATTATGAATAACATAAAATAAAACCCAACAGCTATCAAACACCTGAAAACTCTTGTGCATGTTTATTAAGAAGTAGCGCGTATGTGATTACTTGCTACCTTTTCCAAGAAGCCCAGACTCATTGTGTGCATAGTGTGATAGTGCTCAGGCAATGAAGAGTCTAGTAATTTTTCTTCTCTTTATGTCATATCCACTGCTCAGAAGGTAGAGTTCTCAATTTCCTTGTGGATTTTCTTATGTTGTTCATTCCTACATGGTGGCATACTTTGAAATATGTGTTTATTTATATTCGTAATTTCCCTCTGAATGGAAGGACATATTAAAATGGAACACCTAATTAAAGTATCCAGTAATGTGAGATGCCTAAGACCCGCTGTTTTAAAACCTTTACTCATTTTGTTACATTCTATTTTCTAAGCACAGTGAAATTTGGTTGTATTTGTGACCAGTCAGCTATTATACAGATGTTTTACAGCCTTCTTTCCTCCTCCCCCTGAAGAAGGACACCTTCTTCATCTTCTTCAGATTGTCACCCAGTCATTGGTGTCATTTTCTCTTGTCTCTTTCTCAGTTTCTCATACCTGTAGCTTTTCCTACCCAGGTGCGCCTCTTCGTATCATAGAATCATAGAATCATTCAGGTTGGAAAAGCCCTCTAAGATCATCTAGTCCAACCTATAACCTAGTACTGAAGTCCACCACTGAACCATGCTACCAAATCTGCACATTTCCATGCTACTAAATCTGCACATTTCTTGCAGACCTCCAGGGATGGTGACTCAACCACTTTCCTGGGCAGCATATTCCAATGCCATACAACCCTTTCGGTAAAGAAATTTCTCCTTATATCCAACCTAAAGCTCCCCTGGTGCATGCACCTTGAGACCATTTTCCCTTGTCTATCACTTGGTGACTAGCAAGTTCTCAGTTGCTCTAGCCCCAGCGTTAGTTGTTCTTGCTTTCTTTCTACCTGATTTGCCAATATTCATTCTGCCTCCAGCTCTTGACCAACCTGTTTACCCACTTCATGTTTTTTCACCACTGCAGTTTTCACTAACTGCTCAAGATGTCTTGCCTGAACAAGATATCTTGTCTTCAGCCATCCAGCTCTTAAGTCAATTTGCTAATTAAATCCTTATAGCTCTTGCTTTCTTCCTTTGGCTTAGACTAATAGAGTTTGCTGTTCTGCTGGGGGCTTCTCAAACAAAATCTGAAGAAATCTAAGCTGGTAATTCCTACTGCAGCTTTTCAAAAGTTTATAAAATGCCCAGATGTGAATAAATGTTCACAGAGAACACTAAAGACTCCTTAACGCTGCCTAATAATATATCTTTCTTAGCTTTGCTCTTAAAAATGGTTAAAGCATTCATCACAAAACAAACCAAAAACTTATTCTGTGGCTTTCACTACTTGTGAACACATTTAGTCTGAACAGTTAGATGCTGTCAAATTTTATACTAACAGATTGAACTTTTGCAAGAAATGTGAAATCACTTTCCCATTTTAAAAGTGACTGTTTCTCACTACAGTGACTAGACATAAACAAATAAATAAATAGATAAATAAGTTGTGCCCACTTCTACAAGTGTGAACAGTCTCACTGGCCATGGAATTGCAACACAGGGACAACCCAACAAGAAAAATTGTAGCCTTTATGTACTATAGAGCTAACTTCGAGAGGGACTGCAACAAAATCCCTCACAATGCATCAATGCATTTGATATTGCTCACAGATTTGTGTTGATGACCATCTTCAAAGCAAATCACAAGCAACATGTAGATCAACAGCCAAAGCAACTCTTGCTGTCCTAAGTACTAAGTGAGCACTCCAAGCAGGTCATGGTCTAGGAAAGGACAACTCTGTAGCGCTCTGTTGTCTGCAGATCTCCCTTGAGTAAATCTGATTTTCTCAAGATTGGCACTGCAGCCAGAATCAGATCCCCATTGTACAATATACGGTACCATTAAATGATCCATGTTTTATTTCAATGATTGTTTTTCCAAGAGTAATAGTAAGTTGGTCATAACTTTATGACTAACAAAATACAAAAATAAATAAATTTCTTCCACATAACTGGATAAAGCAGCTCTGGTGAGTTAGAAGCAAGTTGTAAAGTATAGAAAATCAATATAAATATATTGATGTAATGGGTTGATTGTGTATGTTATAATGAAAAGTATATTTTGAAGGGGATGGGAATATTATTTATATAAGTCATTGTGGGACAAATTTAGGAACTTGATAATTATATTTATCTCATATTTTTAGAGAAAGATTTTATTAGGCAAGTCCAAATATATTATTTAGAGAAAATAAAACCACTTATAGAGATATGATTCACATTTTCATACAATATTAAAATTTTATTTTCAGAGTTCTAGAGTTTTGCAAAGTTACACCTAATTAAGAACTTTGTGATAGGATGATTTTTATGTATTTTTTTAAAGAAATATTTCCTGTTCAAAAATGTAAAGCTTCTGTTTTCTGTGGAGTCAGCACTGCCTTCTACAAATCATGTGGATATAGTTGTACACCACATAACTATTTGCAAGAAAACTGCTCCCCGAACATGTTATTGGAGACTCCCTACCCCTTTTTGTTCTTGCAGATAACCCATCTTCGTATTCCTGGAGTGGCTGAGGCAGACTTTCTGCAGAGAACAGTGTGATTCACCCCCGAAAAATAACTGTGATATATTTCTTGATCTTCAAAGGAGGGAGGGGTTCTGTAAAAACAAATAATAATAATAATAATAATAATAATAATGGGAAATAATTGTAAGCACATTATCGATTATCCAATTCTCCCTTCTTAATGAACTGTTGGTATGTTTCTCTCTATATTGACTCCCAAATAGGCAGAAATAAATTCAGTGTCAGCCAGACTGGTTAGGTAATTGAGGTTAGAAAATGTATGCACAAGTGTTAAAGATCAATAACCTATGTACAAAGTACAAATAATAAAGTTTATATCTCTAATGAAAATATAAAATACGCATAGATTGGATGCCTATATGTACATAACATATTTACATAAATGCACGTGCATATGTGCAACTGCATGTATATGTTCATATACATGTAAATGTTTCACCAAGGATTTTATATAGAAAATTGTCATAAAGTAATCTTTGCATCTAAAAGGAAAATATTTTGTAAGGTATGTAAACCGCAGTCAAGGCTGCATTGAGGTACTCAAAAATTATTTGGTTAAAGGGTAAATACACCTTGTAACTCATAATGAAAATCTTAAAGGTAGGGGTGGAGATTAACACTTCAGGCTGTCTACAGAATATTAATAAAATTCAATATATTTTCTAAAAGGTATAATTTATATTTTGTGGAAATGAGTCTCTTTTCTAATAAAATTCTTCTGTCCTTCATTCTGTTCATATAATTTTTCTATAAATCATCCTGTAGGATTTTTTTTTCTAAATATTCATCTCAGATAGAACTTATTTAAATAAGCCCTCTTAGCAAGATATTTCAGAATTAAAATTACACCATGAGCAATACTTTATCCAATATACTTTCTCCTATAGAATTTCTTTGTGGCTAAAACAATATTTTGTAGAATTACATTACATTAAAATAGCTGAACTGAGGTGATGCTTCTAGTATATAAATACTGTGTAAAAAAAAAAAAAAATCAACAAATTATCTTCAACCATTTTAATTCAACCAGTCCCTGAACCTGTGAGAAAGTAGCTGATTTTCTCTCCATATCTACATATATAGTGAAAAAAACCTAAGGGCATTACACTCAGCTTCACCACAAAGAATAAGAATGAATAAGAATGAATAAGAAAGAAGAAATGAAAGAAATGCTGTTGGATATACTTTATTTTCTTGGATTTTAAGTAAACTAGAATATTATGCTTTTCATAGCCATGCAGAAATAAAGTCTGTGATGTCCCTGGAATTCTTAGGGAGGTTTCATAAAAAATAATAAATAATAATAATAATAATAATAAAGGCTAAAGTGCATTTTTACACAAACACACACACACACGCACAGAACCAAAGCAAAAGAGGAACTCTGGCACCATTTGTTAGACTGAGGAATCTTATCTTCCAGTTCTGCACCAAATTTCATAGTGTTTTAGTGTTTCCTCAATTCTTGGGTTAGCTGTTTGCCCAAAGCAGAAGAGGGCTTGCACATATACCTAAGTGTTTTTGTAAATTTGGATTCACTAATGAACCAATAAACTTCATTATTTTCTTTGAAAGGTGGAAGACAGATAGTAAATAAGAGTTGAAATTCCAGAAGCAGGCATCATTTTCTTTCCTTCTTTCAATTCTCACTTTCCTAATACATAGAAGATGTGCACAAAAGTTACTTTGTGCATTTCTCTTTAAAGATCATATGTAGTGGAAGAAACAGCAGTTTTCCTGTGTTACACATAAATCCTACTGGAGAACATATTTGTTGCTGAGACAAGTTTCTAGGAAACTTGAAACTGAATATAGTAGTTCTGTATATATATTACTTTGTGCCTACAGAAATCTGTTAAATCTTGCATAGAAACTGACTCATACATGAGAATAAGCAAACACAAGTTTCACTCTAAAATTTGCAGTGTAGTTCAACATTTCTGCTGAAGATACATATTTGGTCAATAATAATGTCATTACTAAGCAATATGCTAATGCATTATGCAATATGCTATGTTTATGTCTAGTTTACTATATATAACAATATATAGTAGTATGTAATGATACAAACATAGACATATATATTTGAACAGGTTACCCAGAGAAGTTGTGGATGCCCCATCCCTGTTCAAGACCAGGTTGGATGAGGCCCTGAGCAACCTGCTCTAGTGGGTGGCGTCCCTGCCCATGGCAGGGGAGGTGGAATAGAATAAGCTTTAAGGTTCCTTCCCACATTCTTTCTCTCTACTTTTCTTTTATTGAGTTTTAAGATTTAGAATTTAGTAGCATGGTCTAGTGGTAGATGGTACTAGGTTAAAGGTTGGACTAGAAGATCTTAGAAGTCTTTTCCAACCTGAATTATTCTATGATGATGATTCTATGGAAGATATAGTCTCATTTGTCTAAAGTAGAATTTTACGTCTTTTTTTTTTTTCTGTCTGAATTTTAATAATCAAAAAGTCCTTTTATGAACCTTATTCAAGTTGCTATCCTTCTAGTGCTGCCAGGAAACATCCTATCTACATGAAACTGGGAGATGTGACATAGGAATGAGAACTGAAAAGTTGGGTTGGACATCTCAGATGACAGTAGATGTCACTGTTTAAGCAAAAGCAAATGAAAACCAAATATAGAGAGTCAAATCTGTTGCCCATGCACAGGAATCTATATCTTACATGCCATAAAAAATCTCACATATCCACATATGGCTAGTAGATATGACATAAGATCTGCAGTAGATATATCCTCCTCTAGAACAGCAGCTTGAGGTGAGGTGGAACACACACGGTATCTCAAATGTCATTGAAATACAATATGTTGACAACTATACTGAACCCAGAAACCCACACCTAATTTAAAATCAGGTAAATACTGAGTAGTTTAATTTAATTTTCTTCCAATATGCTTTTCTCTTCAACACACCTTCCTGCTAGATTTTTGCATCAGAAATGTTAATATTCTGCTTCCTTCTCGTTATGACCATAAATGGACGAAAATATGACCATGTGGTCTTTCAGAGAAATTGATCAAAATATAGTGAAGATCACAATAGATAACATTGTTAATTGTGGGAAGCCTAAAATGCTTTAATAATGGCCTTGAAAAATATTTAATTATTTCAAAATTTCATAATTTCAAAGTACGTACTGCCTAAAGGAAAAATATTGTACGTACAGCTATTTCATCCTTTTTTTTTTTTTTTTTTAATACTTCAGCAGTGAACAGTAACAGCCTATTCTTGAAGGTCTTCTTTTTATTTTCATCCTTATATGTCAAGAGAAACTATTATGGCTTTGATACGTTTAATCTGGAAGAAAATATTTCTTCTAGAAAATATTTTAGCAGTTCTTTAAGATTCATAGCATTTCAGTGACTGAATATTCTTCTTTGTTTCAGAATGCAATGTATTCTTCAGTTTTTCACTGGCTCTGAATTTTAGATTTGGAAGGTTCCAGTTCTTTTGTAAAGGGTATTTGTCCTAGTTATATTATTTCAGTTTAAATAATAATACTTAAGTTGTTAGTTTAAAGTTATTGTCTTATTCTTTAGGAACTAGTGCAAAAAAAAATCTGTTTTTGAAATTTCCATTAATATTTTTGTTATTCATGGTGGATTAGAGAGTTCTGTGAAAAGAAATTGCGTACTTGATTTTCTTTGGGGTTCCTATTTACACTGCGTAGAATTCACCATGATCACTCATAGAATAGTACCTTGCCTGCCACAAATTCTATGCCCTTTAATAATTTCCTTCCTGGAAGGCATCTTAATAAGGTCATCAGTATTTGATGAAATACTTCAGGATCTGATTAGCTTATATTCCAAAAGGTGGTGGTAAAAAAGTACCATTAGTTTTTCTTATGTTGGAAAACTGCCAGCATGTGTTACTTCCTAAAGAGCTTAAACTTTAACAACATAGTCAATATTCCCTCTCTACATGGAGACAGAAATATTCCTACTTCACGTTTTCCTTTGGGGACATGTTATGGGTCAAAAAGCCAAATTTTCTAAGACAGCTGTTAAAGAAATAAAACCTTTGGCTCTTCAGGTGACTGAAAGAAACCTTCTAATACCATGCTTCAATTCTTTCAGCTTCCTTTGTAAGTTTTGGCTATGTTTGTAATATTAAAAAAAAAAATAAAATAATAAAATATAAAATATCCACCTCTAAAAGTAGGCACTTCATTGGAATACCTATGCTGAGAGCACTAATACTTCGGGTGTTATATATAGGTATTTATTTTTGTTTTTCCTGAGATCATACCAGATGCTGTATCCATCACCCTGTACATTGTGCACTGGCCTCTGTTCTGTGGCTTCTCTTCTCTTTTCTTCCATTATTTGCCATTGTACTGGTTCATCTGCAGAATTTACCTCTTTCTCTTTCTGTTTTTTTTCTGTCCATGAGTACAAGTGACACATATCGCCCCAGTCAAGACTGCAATTTTCTGAGCAATCCTTCATTAATTTTGTTGTTGTTGTTCTGGTTACTTCTGAGAGGAAGAGAACAGAAGTGATTACTGTGTAGTGTCTTTAGAAAATAAGTAGAAAGCTTGACTTTCTGAGACCTTTGAAAGGTACTTGCAGGAACACAGCACAAATGCCTTTAAAGAAGAAGGTTTAATTTTTACTAACTAAGTGCAGTTAAAGTGTGTTTCCACTTATATGGACAGTCTAAGAGGTAGGCCTTTACTGCAAAACACCTTCTACAGTCAAAAGATGGAGATAGGTGCTCATATAAGACATCTCATCTTGGGTAGGTGCACCTCAACTCAGTTGACCACCTGTAATTCAGATGCCCAGGGGTGCTCACCTGGCCTCCATATGCCATTTCAAAAGAGTCTGGGTCTCCCATAGCTTCTACCTAGTCAATGTTGTGCAGGCAACTCAGGGCCATAAAGCATTTCAAACAGTACTGGTAGCCTGTGTTGGTAACTTTTGTGTCCTCTCTTCTACTTAAGGGTGATTCCATCCCCTGGAAATACCAATTCCTCTCTATTTACTATAAAGAAGATTCAACAATGACATTAGATTAGATATTTCAAATGGTAAAATATAGTGGGGCTGACACGCACCTTCAGCCTGTGGCACTGATGCCCCCAGAAAGCACCAAACTTAAAGGCAGTCCCAATTTTTAGATGAAGAATTAAAATTATCTTAGAATGCTAACACACACATGACACTTAGAAGGAACTGAAGCCTTTTTATTGTAGGGTCTAAGATGAGTTTTAGGCACTGGGAGTTAGAGATACTGACTGAGCAGATTAGTTTACAGCTGTGTATTACAAATGTCAGTGACAACCTTGGCTTTTTGTCCCGATTGTTTAAGATAGGATTGTTTTGTGATGCAATCTTTAATTATCTTATTTTGAAGAAAAATTCAATAAATGTGACAGAAAGGGCAGTACAAAAGAAATGGCACTACAAAACAAGACCTCGTTCCTTAGAGAAAAGTATTAGACCAACGATATAAAGGTAAAGATACTCTCAGTGCTTATGGATGCATGTAGATTGTGTGGACAGTTTTCCATATGTGTAGTTTTCAATAGAAAGTTATTTTTCCCTCTAAAACCCATCAGTAATGGGTCCAAAAATGGGTCCACTAATGGACCAAAATAAAGGCATTTGGACTGGTGTTTGCTTCTTTAATGTTTAAACTAGTTTAATCTCTAGCTTCTAGAGTTCCAGAAAAGGCTTAATATGCCCAGTTCAACCACCTAAATGCAGATGTCCTTTTAAAGCCCACGTTCCTATTTTTCATATTGGACCCATGAGATGCTGTTCTCCAGTGAAATCGAGCTATTTCAGCTAGTTGCTAATATATGGGGTTGGTTTCTTTGAAGTATAAAACTGGTCTGCCTAGATTTTTGGAGGTATTCCATAAAACTGTTCTCTCACTATTTCTGTCTCCCCCTTCTCAAGGGCTTCCCACAAAACGCATGTAGTTCTTACCGAGTCCCATTTTCTCTCTGAGAAAACTATTCAAATATATATACATGTTCTTTTCTGAGTAGCAGAGAACACATTAAACTTTGAAGCCGAAATAAGAACTTGAATTAAATAGGGCAACATTTAACAACTTAGCTTTTGCATGCTTCCTATGAATTTTATAATTTTATAACTACTATTTTGCATGGTTTCTTTTATCTTACTGACATCTCTTAAACACTGATAGATTTTTGTTTTCCCCTGATTATACTGTTTGTTCACGTTATACTTTGACATACTTGCTCTGATTTCCTTTCTGCAAAACCTTTCCTCTTTTACTCTGCATCATTAGCAAAATACAAAATGCCTTAAGTGTAGATTTATTCTGATTTACTACTAAACATAAATAAGTGTTAGATTCATGTCAAGAAAGACATGCACTACACTCATACAATAGCTATCAAAGAACACATTAGAACAGAATAAAAAAAATCCAGTGCTGTTTTCTGTCTAGTTCATGGACATATATTTAATTAAGTTATGCTACTCCTAAAATTCAAAAAGCTTAATCTTTTTCTGTCCTTAAATTAAACTCCCTGTGCTCTACAATGACCAAAACAAATAATCTATGACCTACAAACAAGACACTTGCATTCCCTAAAGACTTACTTCATCTTCTTCTCTAGGTTATACATCTTTGAACCTCTCTTTTCTATAACGACCTTCTGGTGCTCATTAGCATGCTGATTACCATTAACACAGCTATAATGCAGCAATTTTCTTGGTGTATGTCGAGGCGAAATGCTCATCTGAATGCAGTCAAGGGACAAAATTAACTGCGTAAATCTACAGCATAAACTGGATCCAATCCAACTTTACTTGAGTCTTCCTCCCTCTGCCAGGTGTGACATCATCATCTTGCTCCCCACTGATGGCTTAATAAGTATCCCCAGGTTACACAGTATTTAATTCACTTTTTTCCTAAATTTTAGTTCCTGTGATGGCTGACCAACTTACCTTGCTTTCTCTTAATATATTTTTACATTTATTTTTCCTTATGTCTCTCCTAATTAGTCCCCAAGTTACATATACATTTATTAAAAAAAGCCTATAAAAATGTATGTGTATCTATATATACACCTGTATGTCACTACTTTTATACGTTGTGAAATGATTTACAGTGCAATGGAGTAGGATATTTTGTAGCAAAGAATGTATTTGCAGAACTAAGACAGCCTGATATATACATGTTCTAAGTGTGAAATAATTACTTCATGTTTAGTGAATTCTTATTATATATTTCAGTGATTTAAAAAAAAAAAAAGGTTTAGTGATAGGAGCTGCACAAATTAACTTGCAGTAAACCTTTTTGATACTCTCATGTAGTTCTTAATACTAAAAAAAATAATCCAAAATTGAACAAAACATTTTTTTGTTTGTTGGCAACTGTGTGGTAATTCAGAGCTTACTGAACAACCTGTTGAAGCCTCCTATCAGACCAGTATTGTCAGAACCAGGCCTTCTGTATCAGTTACTATATATCTGTGCTGTGTATCATAATATTACAAAATGTATATATAATTCAAAGGTAAAAAGCAGTTTAAAGGAGATAGTACCTAGTACAAGGAATTCCCTTGCATTACATTATTTGGCCTGTTACAGAGGAATTATTTTTATACCAGCACCTCCTAATCTTTCAAGTAGTACAGTGACTCACAATCTCATAGGTATCTGATCAATCCATCTCTCAGCTAGCAAAGCAATATATGTTAATACATTATTACTCAAAGAAAAGAAAATCCCTTCAAATAAATAAAATGGGGACGATGAACCTTAAAAATAATATGCTACAGAAAAGTTTGTAGGTACTTAATACAATTTTCCCTTGAACTCGAGTGCTTTTGCCATATCATCTATTTTAAGTTCCTTAAAAATTTGACTGAAGGATCCTTCTCTGGCTTGATGTTGGGACTCAATGCTGCCAATTTCGGTTCTTTAAATGCATGGAAGTCCAAGACTTAAAGCACCCAACATTACTCCATGCACTTTGTGACGGAAGGTCAAAATAAGGGTCAGAAACGTTTGGAATTTTCAGACCTAAGGCAACACATTACCTACTTAAAGCACACTAGTAGTTTTAGAAAGAATAAAGCATTAAAATGAAGTATCTGTATATTAAGATCTAATACGATTAACATCTGTATATTAGTATCTAATTCATTTTAAAAAGCATTTTAAAAAGTTGATAGCACACGGTAACGGAAAACAAGAAGACCACTGAGAAAAGCAGTGTGAGATTATTCTAAGTCTCATTAACAGAAGAAAGCAGAAAACAAATTCAAAGAAGATTCAGTTCTGCAAAGGTTATAGGTATATTTTAGTTCCCCTGTGTTAGGTCCGTAGTTGTTAATGTCTCAAGTATGTCCAGGGACTTCAAAGAGATGGTAACTATACTTTCAGACTGAGAGACAACCTTTTCTCAGAAGAAAGCCAGAACAGTTTTATAACTTGATCTCAGTTTTGTTACAAAATGACCAAACCAAACCAAACCAAACAAACAAACAAAAAAAAAGCTTTTTTTTTTTTTGTTTCTTTGTTTGTAATGGGGTAGTGTGGTGGACTGCAGAAGGGAAGAAGATTCAATAGTATAAGTTTATCTAATTCAATCAAAGGCACATTTTTTTCTAAGTATTGTAATATATAACAGTAAACTTCCACAGCTGTCTATATTTACATAGATCTTACTTTATTTCAATTACCCTAAACTAGTCTAACTTGGAACAAGAGGATTTAGTTTTGAATGAGGAAACATAACTGAGAAATATAGTGGGTCTGGATAAAAGGACATGTTCAAAGAGAGAGAAAATGGGGAGAGAAAAAAAAAAAGATAAATGGCAAATGAGACAATTGTGAATAAATAGTAGGGAAAAAAGAAGTCTATCGCGATAGGCTTGAAGGAATACAAATCAAATGAATGATAAGAAGGAGAGAACAAGAAAGAAGGTGGCTTCATGATTATGCAGAGACAGACAGGGACACAGGGCAGCAACATAATGAAATCCTACTGAAAGGTACCATGGTCTCAGCACCAATGGTGTAGAGTGAGAGACTCAGTGGGAGACTCAGTCTTCCTTGTTGACCTTAGGCTCCAGTTTCCAGGGCAGAGAAGGAAAAGGCTCTCATCCTAGACCTGAGTAAAGGACATGGCTGGAGAATACATCCAGATCTGAGAAATGGGTAGTTTCCCAAGCCAGTTACTTAAGATATGGCCAGAGCAAATAGTCGGAAAGATTATGTATCTGTAACGCACCAAAAAGTCTTGCCCACTGTGCAGAGTACATCCTTCCTCTCTGACTCCACGCTTGCAGGGGCTGCACCGCTCTCTGCTTTGGAAGGAGAGAAGCTAGAAGGCAAGAAGGAGAAACAAAGGCATAAGAAAGCAGCGTCTCCTGATAAGCTTCTACTGCCTTCTGCTATGTGTCTTTTGCACCGTACTCTTGTGGTATTAGTATAACTTCTGTGAGTGGAGACCATAATTCACACAAATTTAATAGACTCCTCAGGGCAGGATCAGTTAAAACTGTACCAATCCTGGTAAGAGTTTTGTTCAACCTGTTCTTAAAACTTCCATTGATGGAGATCTTACAGCCTTCCTAGGCAACTCAATCTGCCACTTTACTGCTACAAATGTTTCCCAGACGTCTAACTGGAATCTCATTAATTTAACCCCATTGATTCCTGACCTCTTTCAACACCTTTTATATAGTATAAAAATATTACTGCGCATCTCCTCAGTTTTCTCTCTAATTCACAACTCAGTTTTTCCAAAAAAATGGAGCTGCTAATATACCAAGAATATCAACAGTCAAGGGGAACAACAAACAGGGGGAAAAAATAGATACCACTGAAATTTTGTAGGATGAATCTATCCTATGAATTTTGGAAGCATCAGATGGCCTGTGTGGAAGTTACAAGTAAGAAGGATTACATATCTCCAAATAGGTCAGACAAGTGTCCCTAATGGGAATTAGAAAAGCAGTGGATGAGCATGCTCTCCTTCTAGGCAGACTCTGAAAGTCATTCATAGGAGTTTCAGTTAGGAAATCTTGACTTTTACAGCAGTAGTCTTCTGAAGAAAAAAAAAATAAATCCCCAAATAAATAACATTTTTCAACTAGTTGAGAATCCACACATCTTTCAGACCACCATTCTTTGCCAAACTAAGTTAAAATTAGAATCACAGAATCACAGAAATCAACCAGTGGGTTCAGAAGTTACCAGTGAATCAGAGATACAAAGATAGTCAGAGCAACACACGTGGGGCATATACCTGGTTTCCTTGAGAAATCATCAGCATTGCCCTTCCCTAAACAAGAATAGTATTAAGCTCCACTAAGTTTAGGTGTCTGCAGCTGAGACATCTGTGTCCAGTTCAGTCATGGTGGGCTCTCGCAGTTAATGCAGAGAAACAGATTCATTTGGGATGTATTTTCTCTCACCTAATTTTAAAGCCTACATTTGTGTTAACAGGAATCATTCTCTCCGTAGAAGTACCTCTTCCTTTCCAGGAACAGAAAAGGAAGACAGATAATAAGCTCCAGAGTGGATATCTGCAGCACATTAAGTTATGTGAGCTCTTTGTAATTGTGTACTTAAGCTGCCCTAGTGTCCATTTTCTGCCCCCACACTAGACAAAGTCAGAAGGGAGGCACTGAGACTTACACTGTAATTAAAACATTGTTAATTTCATCTTTGTGTTGAAGGTATCACACTTACCTTTAATACCCACGAGTCAAAAAAAATTTCAATGTTAATTTGGCTGCTCTTTGAGACATATTCATATGAGAAAAATATCAACATAGTGAAAACCGTGTCTTTGGAAATGAGGTAACCAGCTATGTCATCAGGTAAGGTTTATATAATGTTTATCTCGTACTTATTAGCATCTTATTGAATCCATCCTTTTGTTTTATTTTGTTTTCAGTGTATGAAAAAAGTCCCATTATTGAGCGCTCTGTGATAATATCTAGAAATTTCTGCAGTTGTGTTTTCCATGTAACTAACTAAGAAATATCCTCCTGACCAGGTATTAAAGTTATCTGTTTACAGATTTATTTATTTATTTTTTAAATGAAGTATCGATTTCAGATTTTCATTAGAATAGAAATTTCATAGCAGTTTCTCTTAATTTTCTGCAAAATCACCTGATTATTATTATTTTTTTTAATCATCCACTATAAAAGAGATTCACAGGAACATGCAGTAATAAATATGGTCAGACTTTCTGGTAAATAAAAAACAGAAACAAATCCAGAGAAAAACAGAACATCTTTACCAAATATTGTTGTTGTGTCATGTTTAACAAGAAGTAAACATGAATAGCTTATTTTCTCTTCCTCTAATGCCTAATGATAGCCAGCAGGTAATACATTCCCTCATTGTTGCTAATAACACTGACAAATAAAAATAACAACCAGTTTAGTGAACTATATGAAAAATCAGAGATCAATATCATATTAAGTCATCTAGAAACAAAAGTCCTTTAAGCATTTTCCAAACACAGAACATGACAACAGGAAGATGCTGCTGCAGTGATGAATTGTACACCATGCTGTCAGTTAGATGAGAAGATTACAAAGTATCTTTTATTCTAGTTCCTGTGTGATTTGAGTATAAATGAAGATCTCATGAAAGTATAGGCTATGAGTTTACACCTTTAATAAGGATCCTTGCTATATATCAGAGTATGTACCTCCACTGTATATCCAGATGAAGCTGAAGGATGAAGCAGCCTCATTAGCTCCTTGACTTCCAAGGAAAGGAAATTCAACACAAGGCTTGACCAGAACGTAGCTCACAAAAAGGGACCATAGGGAGTCATGGAAACTTAGCTGCGCTGTGGCTTGAATCATGTCCTTCACTGTAAGCTCACTGCCTTTCTGCTGATGTGATAAAACTGAGGGAACGATGAAATCTTTGATCTCCAAAATAATTTCCTACCATGGAGCTCTGGATTCTGTGATCCTTGGGTGAGCCCTAGTTTTAGATAGCTAGGTCAAACATTATGAAACAGAGGAAGATATCAAAAGTTCAGAGGCAAGTTGAGAAGTAGGATGAAAATAAGAGGAGGAAAATGCAGTCCTACTTTATTTTTACAATAGCAAAAACAAGAAGCAGTGCACATAGGGTAACAGAGAGAAAAAGGCACTGCTAAATGACAATCAGCTTGTCCTACTCATCCAACAAATCCTAATTATTACATTTGGAAAAAGCTGTACAATACTCTGGAGGACCTAGCTACTGCAAGCCTAGCAGAAATATTTGCTGAACAAATGCTGGTAGCTCTTCTGTCAGATCCATGCAGCTGGTGGATACAGTCCTACCAACACCAGAAGATAAATTCAGCAGACTTGGGTGCCTAGTTCCAGAAGCGAAGGGTCATCCAGAAAAGTCCACAGAAACTACAGAACTGTCTGAGACGCTAAGCATGCTTATGGTTTGAACATAAAATTTACTTGGGGGGGAGGGATAATAGCTAAAATCTGCTTCCTGGGCATGGTTGAGTATCCAGGTATCATAAAGCCATTGAGAATTCACCAGATGAGTTTCCTCTACATTAGTCCCTTGCCGGCCTTAATCATCTAGATGGAGGATCACATCTGATACACATCAACAACCCAAGAACCAGTAATCATAATCACACTTTCAAAAAAATGTGTATGTCTCCCTCTTATATAAAGAAGTAATTCTTACAGTGCTAGTTTAGAAACTGGAAGATCTATGTTTAAACCCAAGCATGGCTTCCGGGTGTACACCTGTATCACATCCTGTATGGATAGGACTTATATGGAATGGTGCACAGACCTTCTTCAGCTATGATATTGAAATCATCTCAGTGTTTAGTAGAAAGGGAGTAAAGGGGAAGGAAGATGAAAGCAATAGTGAGAACACAGTGCTGTTGTCTCTCCATGGAAGTACATTGGGTTATTTCATCCTCCCATAGGATGGGCTTCCCAACTTGTAAACTGAGAAATACCTACTCCCTTTATCCCAATTAGACTAAGAGAGAGTTGTCAGTCTGGGCAAACTGGGACAGTTCTGGCATGAGGAACTTCTTGTCTATGAGCTGGTTTCTGCTTTTAGCATTATATTATTTGATGTTTTTATTTGGAGGATCATAGTTGTTGAAGAAATCACTTTCAGAGGTAGATGAAAATGGATTTAAAGGTCTTCCTTCTGCCTGTCCTTTACTGCCAACTGAAATAGGGTATACATTTCCACATCATATGAATGCTGGCAATTGCCCTGACCAGTATAGGGTAACAGCTGGATTGTGATGCTGAACAAAAATGTCCTTCAGTCTCGAGGACTCAGCTCCCTGTTAGCCCTCCAGAAGCTGCACCTCAGCCTCCAGACCGTCATTCGAGGAACTCATTTCAACGAGGAGGCCATTTCAACGAGGACCTCGCGTGGATCGGCTGCAGCGAGGGCTCCTGGCAGGGAGACGAAGGGAGCCAACCCTTAAACCCCCCCCAATAACGCGGCACAGAGCCGCTCGGTCAGAGCCGCAGCCCCTGCCCCCTGCCCCCGAGCAGGCAGGAGCTGTGCCTGTGCCGCCGCGGGCGGACAGGATCAGGCAGTTAGCGCGGGCAGTTCAGGCGGGGCGGGGAGGAGTACGAGGAGGATCCTCTCCCCCAGTTCCCGCCTCCCTTTCTCTTCCCCTCATCGCCTTGGGGAACTCTGCCTCGTTCCACCTAGAATTCATGGTGGGCACCCGTTGCAGCGGCCGGTCCGAGGTGGCAACCCAAACGGAGGAGATGCTGCCTCACTGGATTCCTGTGGGCACTCAAGTGGATCCCCTGATGGGGGAGGTGGCAGTCCAGACAGGTGACTGCGGTGTGACAAAAAAAAGTGACGACAAAAGAACGGAGAGTCTTAGTGATCGGAGACTCCTTGCTGAGGGGCACTGAGGCTCCCATTTGTTGCCCAGATAACCTATCCAGCGAGGTGTGCTGTCTTCCTGGGGCACATGTCAGAGATGTTAGGAAGGCTCTGCCACAGCTCATTAAACCGGAGGACTACTATCCTCTTGTTGTCATTCGGGTAGGATCCCAGGAAGCTGCAACTAGAAAAATGAGGAATATTAAAAAGGACATTGCATCCCTGGGAAGGTTGTTGAAGGGATCGGGGGTGCAGGTAGTGTTCTCCTCTGTCCTCCCACTGGGTGACCGGGACCCAGAAAGAAGGATGAGGATGGGACAGGTAAATGACTGGCTGAGGGGCTGGTGTCTGGACCAAGGATTTGGGTATTTCGATCCTGGGCAGTCCTTTGAGAAGCCGGGTATGTGGGCTGCTGACTGACTCCAACTCAGCAAGTGGGGCACAAGTGTGTTGGGGAGCAAGCTCTCTGGACTGGTTACCAGGGCTTTAAACTAGGTTTGATGGGAGAAGGGAGGGGAGCTACAAGTGACAGAGAAGGGCTGGGGCAAGTTGTCACTGCTGTCACTGTTGAAGGCAGAAGGGAAGCACCTCTGAGTTGTCCCACAGGATTTTCTGAGGGCTCCTTAGAGAAGGTAATGATCCCGATACCCCATCCGGAATCTTCTTGCATCCCTCCAGGGGTAACTGCGCCTGCTGCTTCCCTAAAGTGCCTGTATACCCATGCGCGGGGCATGGGAAATAAACAGGATGAGCTTGAGATCTGTGTTCGGTCACAGGGCCACGATCTCGTTGCGATCACAGAGACGTGGTGGGACAGCTCGCATGACTGGAACGCTGTCATGGAGGGCTATGTCCTTTTTAGGAAAGACAGGCTGGGGAAGCGAGGGGGTGGGGTTGCCCTTTATGTGAGGGAGCAGTTAGAGTGTACCCAGCTCCACCTGGGGGAGGGTGAAGGACAAGTGGAGAACTTGTGGGTGAGAATTAAGGGGTGGGCTGGTATGGGGGACACTGTTGTGGGGGTGTACTACAGGTCACCAGATCAGGAGGAGGAGGTCCATGAGGCCTTCTACAAGCAGCTGGTAGTAGCCTCACGATCACGGGCGCTGGTTCTCATGGGGGACTTCAATTATCCAGACATCTGTTGGGTAAGCAACTTGGCCAGGCATGCGCAGTCCAAACAGTTCCTACAATGCGCTGAAGACAATTTTCTGACGCAGGTGGTGGAGGAGCCGACGAGATGGGGGATGCTTCTGGACCTTGTCCTTACCAACAGGGATGGGCTTGTTAGGGATGTGAGGGTTGGGGACAGCTTGGGGTGCAGTGACCATGAGATGGTGGAGTTCAAGATGGAACTTGGTGGAAGAAGTAAGGCTAAAAGCAGGATTGCTACCCTGGATTTTCAAAGAGCCAACTTCGACCTCTTCCAGGACATGCTTGGGAGTATCTCATGGGCTAGGTTGCTAGAAGGCAAGAGTGCTTGTGAGAGCTGGGCTACATTTAAACAGCACTTCTTCCAAGCTCAGGATCAGTGCATCCCTAAGAGTAGGAAATCAGGGAAGGGGGGTGGGAAACCTGCGTGGATGAGCAAGGAGCTCATCGATAAGATCAAAAGGAAGAGGAAGGTCTATGAAATGTGGAAAAAGGGCCTGTCCTCTTGGGAGGAGTATAGAAGTGTTGTCAGGGCCTGCAGGGACGCGACGAGGAAGGCTAAAGCCCACCTAGAGATGAGGCTTGCAAAAGAGATAAAAGATAATAAGAAGGGTTTTTTTTAAGTATGTAAACAGTAAAAGGAAGACTAAGGATAATGTGGGTCCCTTGCTGAACGAGGGGGATGTCCTGGTAATGCGAGATGCTGAGAAGGCGGAGATACTGAATGCTGTCTTTGCTTCAAGGACTCCCCTCCAGGACTCCTCGACCCTGGCGGGGGGACAAAGGGTCTGGGAAATGGAGGGCTTCCCCGTGGTTGACGAGAGAGTGGTTTGGGAGCGTCTGAGTGGGCTCAATGCACACAAATCCATGGGTCCCAATGGGATGCATCCACATGTGCTAAGGGAGTTGGCAGAGGTGATCGCTGAACCGCTCTCTATCATCTTTG
Organism: Anser anser; assembly: GCF_964211835.1. Lineage (NCBI taxonomy): Eukaryota > Metazoa > Chordata > Aves > Anseriformes > Anatidae > Anser > Anser anser. The sequence continues at coordinate 166,036,791 of NC_139720.1, forward strand.
AAAGGTCCTGGAGACAAGGAGAGGTGCCTGAAGATTGGAGGATAGCCAATGTCACTCCAGTCTTCAAGAAGGGCAAGAAGGAGGATCCGGGAAACTACAGGCCAGTCAGTCTCACCTCTGTCCCTGGAAAGGTGTTGGAACAGCTCGTTCTGGATGCCATCTCCAAGCAACTGGAAGAGAAGAACGTTATGAGGAGTAGTCAGCATGGAATCACCAAGGGGAAGTCGTGCTCGACCAACCTCGTTGCCTTCTATGATGGCATCACCAGCTGGGTAGATGGGGGGAGAGCAGTGGATGTCATCTACCTTGACTTTAGCAAGACTTTCGATACTGTCTCCCATGACATCCTGATAGCAAAGCTGAGAAAGTGTGGGATAGAGGAGTGGACAGTAAGGTGGGTTGAGAACTGGCTGACTGGCCGAGCTCAGAGGGTGATAATTGGCGGCGCAGAGTCCGGCTGGAGACCTGTGACTAGCGGCGTTCCCCAGGGGTCGGTGCTGGGTCCGGTCTTGTTCAACATCTTCATTGACGACCTTGCTGAGGGAATAGTGTCTGCCCTCAGCAAGTATGCGTATGACACAAAGCTGGGAGGAGTGGCTGACACACCAGAAGGCTGTGCCGCCATTCAGCAAGACCTGGACCAGCTGGAGAGATGGGCAGGAAGAAACCAAATGGGGTTTAATAAGAGCAAGTGTAGAGTCCTGCACCTGGGAAGGAACAACCAGATGTACCAGTACAGGCTGGGGGACGACCTGCTGGAGAGGAGCTCTGAGGAGAAGGACCTGGGGGTCCTGGTGGACAACAGGTTGACCATGAGCCAGCAGTGTGCCCTCGTGGCCAAGAGGGCCAGTGGGATCCTGGCGTGCATTCAAAGGAGTGTGGCCAGCAGGTCAAGGGAGGTGATCCTCTCCCTCTACTCTGCCCTGGTCAGGCCTCACCTGGAGAACTGTGTCCAGTTCTGGGCTCCCCGGTACAAAAAAGACAGGGATCTCCTGGAAAGAGTCCAGCGGAGGACCACAAAGATGATACGGGGCCTGGAGCATCTTCCCTATGAAGAAAGGCTGAGACCTGGGTCTGTTCAGCCTGGAGAAAAGAAGACTGAGAGGGGATCTCATCAATGTGCGTAAATATCTGAGGTGTGGGAGACAGGGGGATTTGACCAACCTCTTTTCAGTGGTTTGTGGGGACAGGACAAGGGGTAATGGCCACAAGATAGAGCACAGGAAGTTCCGCACCAACATGCGAAAGAACTTCTTCACAGTGAGGGTGACGGAGCACTGGAACAGGCTGCCTAGGGAGGTTGTGGAGTCTCCTTCTCTGGAGATATTCAAGGCTCATCTGGACGCCTACCTGGGCAGCCTGCTCTAAGACACCTGCTTTGGCAGGGGGCTTGGACCCGATGATATTTCGAGGTCCCTTCCAACCCCTTCAGTTCTGTGATTCTGTGACTCATTCATTCTAAAATGAATGGACCCCTAAAGAGCTGCTTTTAATGTTTTTGTTTCCTTTACCTCATGAAAACCTCCCCAGGTGGAGATTAATAGATTCTGGTGAACCATCAGTGTAAAGCGAGACAAATCAGCATTTCCTCAGAGGAATATCAATGTTGTGCATTGATTACATACATACTAAACATACAAAATGTATTCTCTCTCTCTTCCCCACTTTTTTCTGCTCAGCAAAAACTAATCTTAGCCTTTTTTTATTATTATTCTGATGAAGACATACACATTTAAGATCTCATAATTTATTAACCACTTATTTAATTTCCTTCAAATCTGGTGGGAAATTCTACCTCAGATGCAGACCTCATATGATATCATGAAGCAAATATACATTTTTTTAACTTACATTTGAAGATGTGGACCAAAATCAGACACACACTGGAAGTGAATTGCGATTTTAAATATGGATAAGCTACTGTTTCTCCATAATTTTTTATTTATTTATTTATTTATTTTTACTAGTATCAAAGGATTAGGTACTTGTGGGATGTAGGAACTTCAAAGTACAGATTATATATATAACACATGGTAAAAAGGAGAAGTTGATATGAATTGAATATACATAAAGATCTAGGAACTGAAGAAAATTGATAAGAAGCAAAAGTACACCATAGAAGTGGGAAACTGACAGAATTAAAGATAAGACAGAACATTTTGAAATGAATTAACAAAAGAAATGCTAACAGTAATAATTGCCTGGTACTATGAAATGTCAGTGGTAATGCAGAAAAGGCAGAAACATTCATGAAGCACATCTGTTTACAGAAAAAGAAAAGCTATGTGATGTAGTCTCTTTAGAAGATGATGAAACACTTTCCGGTCCAAAAACAATTTGGTTAAAACAGAGACACTAGAGTTAATCTATGATAAATCAACAGGTGATCTGCGTGTAAAAAATGTAGTATGTTGCTAAAAGAAGAGCTTCCTGGGCCATAGATTTTTTTTTTTCAATAAAAAAATACTTTGAAGATCAAAAATCTTAGAGGAAAATCTAAAGTAAATGACTGAGATAATAATAGACTTATTGTCTTGTGCAAAATAACAGAACAGGTTATATGGAATTCATTAACAAAGAATTAAAGAACAATAATATAATTAATGCAAATCAATATAGGCTCTTGGAAATTTGGTCTTGATATTGTAATGCGATTAGAAGTTTAGTTACTAAAGGTAATTGTGTGAATATAATACACTGAAATTCCTGTGAGGCATTTGACTTGGTGACTCGTGACATTTTGATTATGAAATTAGAACAATACATTATATAGCACCAATTAAATAGATTAAAAACTGGCTAATTGGTAGCTCTCCAGATGTAATTGTAAATGACTAATCATTGTTGACTGGATACATTTCTAGCTAGGTTCTGGTGGGTTTAGTTCTATTTAACATTTTTGTCAATGACCTGGAATAAAATATAAAGTCATCACTAATGAAGTTTTCAGAAGACATAGATTAGGGGCAGTAGTCAATAATGGAGAGAAGAGATCACTGATGCAGAATTATATAAATCCTGTCTGGTCTCAACCATAATGCAAGAAAATAGTTCATATTTGAAGACAAGCAGGTATGAAATTGCAACAAGAGGAGAAAGTCAAATTTGGATTATCACAATTGAGTTAATTAAAGATCGGAACATGTTTTGTGGCTTATGTTGTATGGAGGGAAAACAGTGTATACATTGTAAAAGATTAGGTACAACTAGGCACCTTGTCAAGCCACAGTAATGGAACTGAATGTGCAAAGTGCGAGTCTTGGTCATCTTTGATAAGGCACGAGGAACCCTAATTCTGACTGTGATGAGTATGCATAACAGTCACTGATGGAACCAAGTTCTGTCCTCTCATGAATGAGAAGTATACTGTTTATCCATCCTGGACAATTACGCATTGACAATGAAATGACCACTCTCCTCTAACACATCACTTGTATGATTCATCTGAGATTAAAAAGGACAGAGAAGCAGATTTCCTCAGTTAGCATGCTTACTAGGTCAACATATGGGAGTTACTTTGATCTTGGTTCATGCAAGATATCAGGAAAAAGAAGCCTCCTTTTAAAATTTAATGGCTTATAATTAATGATCCCTTTCATAAAATTGCCTCTAATATCTTTGAATCTTAGACAGGCTGAGTCTACCTGCAGGGAGAATTTTCTTTGCAGAGATGCATGGAAGATCATAAATTGCCCTGTTTTAGTAATTTATTGGGTTTTCAAGGGGCTAAAACTTCCTTTTTCTAAAGAGCAGAATTCAAAAGAAATTTCCTGCTGTAATGAAATTAAATATGGAAATATTAAAGATCTGCAATAGAAGCAAACATTTTATATATAATGTCTCCCAAAGAAAATTTGGTTCTAAGGAAATTTGTTTTTATCCTAAACATTTATTGTTCAGGATTAGAGGGAGGGAGGGAGAGAGGGAGGGGAAGAAAGGAAAGAAAGGAAGGGAGGAAAGGAGGAGAAAAGAAAAGGAAAGAAAGAAAGAAAAGAAAGAGAGAAAGAGAAAAAGAAAGGAAGAAAGGAAGAAAGGAAGAAAGAAAGAAAGGAGAAAGAAAAGGAAGAAGGAAAGAGAAAGAAAAAAAGAGAAAGAAGAAAGAAGAAGAAAGAAAGAAAGAGAAAGAAAGAGAGAGAAAAAGAAAAGAGAAAGAAAGAAAAAGAAAGAAAGAAAGAAAGAAAGAGAAAGAGAGAAAGAGAGAAAGAAGGGCACCCACAAATAAAAAAAGAGAGAGAAGGAAAGAAATAAGGGCACCCAGGGCTCAGGATGGAAGGTGGAGGGCAGTCCCTGTGGCCGAGGGGCAGCCTTTCTCTCTGGCAAGCCAAATGTCCGGGGGAAAGCAGGCCCCAGAAAAGGGGCCCTCAGCCCCCCTCACCCTTCTTCCATGTGAGGACATCTTCCAGGCTGCTCCCAACACAGCCACCTTTGGCCACGTGTGGGCCACTCCATCACAGAGGCTTGCTGAGGTCACAGTGGCCACCACTGCCCCACCTTTGCTCCAGGCCCTATAAAATAGAACCCCTGCAGCTGGCCCACCACTCTCTGAGCTTCTAGGCACTCTGACAGCCAGCTTGTGTGGCAGGAAGAAGTCCAGGAGCAGGAAGGTGAGCGGCAGCCCTCCTCGGTGTGAGAGGACAGCGATGCAGTCCAAGGAAGCACTGAGAAGGAAGGCACCTAACAGCAGAGGGATTGGTGTACACACAATATACATTGATGTACACAGCATTGCAGGAGTGCCTGGCGAGCTCCCTACTCGTCGCTCAGGCTCCATCGCAAGCATTAGCTTGGAGCCGCCAAACACCATGGACGTCCTGCAGGCTCACCTGCAAGATGTCCCGGCGATAAAGAATTCTGTTGCAGATTCTCAGGGGTTTCATGAGTGCTTCTTTCCCATCCCTCAGCCCTTGTGCAAGAGGTGGCATCCCTTCTGCACAGAGCCTCAAGGAGGAGCACAAGAGAGGACCCAGCTTCCTTCTGGCTGCTGCACTGGGGTGACAGGAGGAGTCCCCAAGGGCCACTATGCACCTTTAACATTTGTGAAAATAGACTGAGGGGTGAAAATAGTGTGTAAGGGATTATAGGTGGCTAATTTCTTACATTAAGAATGAGTTTCTATATATGAGTAATTGGTAAGGACAGACATGGAGAAGGCAGAGGTAGTCAACAACTTCTTTGCCTCTGTCTGCACTAGTAGACGGGCTTCCCAAGTCTTTCATTTCCCTGAGCCTGTAAACGGAGGCTGGAGGATCAAAGTCCCACCACTGTAAGTGAAGAGCAGGTTCAACACCACCTGATGAATCTAAACAGGTACAAGTCTATGGGACCTGATGACATGAATCACAGGGTCCTGAGGGAACTGGCTGATGTAGTTGCCAAGCCTCTCTCCATCATAGCTGAAAAGTCCTGGCAGTCGGGTGATGTCACTGGTGAGTGGAAAAAAGGAAACATCATGCCCATACTCTTCAACGATTAAAACAAAGGATTGAACAATGAGCACTACTCTTCAACAATTAAAACAATTAGGAGACATTTCTTCTCAGAAAGAGTGGTCAGGCATTGCAACAGGTTGACCAGGGTGGCGGTCAAGTCACCATTCCCAGGGGTGTTCAAGGAAAGGTTGGACGTGGTATTTAGGGACGTGGTTTAGTGGGTGACATTGGTAGTAGGGTGATGGTTGGACCAGATGATCTTGGAGATCTTTTCCAACCTTAATTTTTCTATGATTCTATGATTCGAAAGAAAAAGAAAAAGAAAGAAAGAAAGAAAGAAAGAAAGAAAGAAAGAAAGAAAGAAAGAAAGAGAAAGAAAGAAAAAGAAAGAAAGAAAGAAAGAGAGAGAAAGAAAGAAAGAAAGAAAGAAAGAAAGAAAGAAAGAAAGAAAGAAAGAAAGAAAGAAAGAAAGAAAGAAAAAGAAAGAAGGAAGAAAGAGAAGGAAGGAAGGAAAGAAAGAAAGAGAAGGAAGGAAGGAAGGAAGGAAGGAAGGAAGGAAGGAAGGAAGGAAAAGGAAGGAAGAAAAAGGAAGAAAAAAGAGAAAGAGAAAGAAAGAAAGAAGGAAAGAAAAAGAAAAGAGAGAAAGAAAGAAAAGAAAGAAAGAAAAAGAGAGAAAGAGAAAGAAAGAAAGAAAGAGAAAGAAAGAAAGAAAAGAGGAAAGAAAGAAAGAAAGAAAGAAAGAAAGAAAGAAAGAAAGAAAGAAAGAAAGAAAGAAAGAAAGAAAGAAAGAAAGAAAGAAAGAAAGAAAGAAAAGAAAAAGAAAGAAAGAAAGAAAGAAAAAAGAAAGAAAGAGAAAGAAAGAAAAAGAAAGAAAATAAAGAAAGAACAGGAACAGAAACACTTCAGTGTATCATAACATTCTGGTTATATTCAAACCTATCCAGACAGTGGTTATAAGAGTAAATTTAATTAAGTAATGCTTGCAATATATACCCACAGATAAAGAGAAGGGACTGCACATAACAACACAAGGTAAAGCTTCAAAATATCTCTATGCAGCTATGAAACCCCCTTTCTTAAACTGTATTTGTAAGAGAAGTGCAGTAAAACTCAAAATAGCTAGCAACAAAGAGTGCAGTGTGCAGCCACCCAGAGCAGACACCTGAGCAGTGCCTCAGTGTTCGAAGTGCAGTAAAATCATCCAACTTTCTGGGCCCAAGTTCCTATGCTGCCAATGAAGTAGGGACTCAAATACAGTGCACTGGATAAGCACTCAGGATCTTTCACAGCAGTCTTTCCAAAACAATTTCATTTCTCTCTTTACCTATATATATATATATATTTATATATACTTTAGAATACATAATAATTGTTGAATCCCTCTATATAATCAAGGAGTAGCCTTTAGGGAGAAAACTGCTTAATTTTTGTCTATTTATTTTGTCTATTTATATATATTTTATTGTCTATATATGTCCCTAGGTTTCTTGACTGATTATAATGCAGGTTAAACAATTATGCTAAGGATTTTCATCTGCTAAACACAAAATTTAGTTGGGAATCATAGTTTGATCCCAGGCTGCCTCTATCCCCCATGCATTCAGAGGTCTGAAATTACTTCCTGCTAATACACTCTGCTGCTGGTTCTCATAATTATATAAGCTCTTCAGAAAGCTCTTGTTTGGGGAAGATCTAGAATGAAATGTTTGTTTTTGATAAGTTACAGACAAAAGTTTTGACTTTCCTTATTTTATTTATTTATTTTTTAATGAGATTAAATGATTATTAACTCTAGCTTATTGCAGTTTCAGATAAAGTAAGGTTCCCCTTTTCCACTATCAACTCATTGGCCAAAGTATAAAAAAATACCAGTACTGGTTTTATTTCCAGATATTAAAAATGTAGAGATCATTTTTTTCCTTTTTTTTTTTTTTTCTTCTTCTTCTTTCAGATTGGGTACAGTCTCTAACTACCAGTACTATTGGAGTCAATGAGATTTTTCATTGTTGCCTCTCAAAGGCAGGTAGAATTATTATTCCAGTTATTTTATTTTTTCATATTCCCTTAGAATAAAGAGTTCTTAGAACTTTTTCTTGTGATTCTAAACATACAATGACTTGTGAAGAATTTATTCAGCTCAGATAAGGCCGGATGTATCCTAAAAATTAATGTTGTTATTTATACATTGTTTTGCATTGTGTAATTGAATTCAGTGGTTGTGAAAGCCTTGGAGATTTAATTCATTTGTTTATGTTTTCACAAAATGAGTGTTGGAAGTGCACATTTGCCCACCTAGCCTGAGTAGCGGGCCTCAGGAGAGGCCTGCTGCAGAACTCAAAGGAGACTGTTGTCTTCAGATCCAGTAATTTCCTGGGTTTTGTGAGATTAAGTGCAGAAATCATAACCAGATGCTCATAGTAATTCTTCCCAGTGTTAAGCATCTAACTTAGAGACATATTCCCATTAGTCCACACTGTTATAGGAGTGGAGGATAGGCAACCCAGGAGACCATGGGCAGAGTCACCCTCTGTCTCTGTTGACTTTACAGGCTATTTGGACTTTTCACTTTACACACCTAGCATCATATCTTGCACCTTCTCTGTCTGAGTGTACAAGAACCTACTTTGTATGTGCTGAGGAACAGCCTCCAGATGTTACTGGGTCTGAACTACAGCTGAGAAGGGCAGAAGACACTAGAGCCCATTATTGGTCCCCTGGGCCAGCTGATCCCCAAGAGTTAGCTTAAGCTCCACACTGACCTTTTCATTCAGACTACCAGTTTCTCAGAGCTGTATCAAATCTGGTAGCTGAAGTGGCAAACTAATCACTTGCATATAGTGCATACTGCTGCAGGCACTGGTGTGATAAATTGTCCAATTTTACTAAGCAAGGTTGCTCAGATAAAAGAGACTCACAATAAGGGTGTATACAGCTGTCTTTGTTATGGACTAAACAATAATAGGCATGGTTCTGGAGCTTTTTTATTTTTATTTTTAATTGTCAGTGTTTCTCAAAAAGGGAAAACACCTTCAGTGAGACGATTTTAAAAGCTGTAATTTGCATAAATATTTTAGATCATTTTTGAAGTAACAGCTGTCATGAAAGGCTGTATTTCCATTTGTTTACAAAAATAGGAAATCATTACCATTTTGATGTCCCCTGAGAATTGAAAAATACATATATAAACACAGAGCAGATTAACACAGGGGGTGAATATGTGTCCTTGTAGTCACTATAGCTGAGCTGCCCCTGCTGCAGCTGTGAGACATAAGTTTATACTTTCACATTGGTCCCCATGATAATCTCACGTCTATATTTAAATTATTTAATATTTTAATTTTCTCTCAAGGAAATAATGGGAGCTGTACATTCTTTTCTAACCTAAGACTATGTCCCTTAACATTCAGGTGTTCAGAACGTTTGCAGATAGTCTTTTTTTTTTTCTTTTATAGTAAATTTATTTATTCAGAATGTCAAAATGGTTTTCACCCGTGCAAAATATACATAATGTATAGTTTAGCTTAGTTGTAATAAGACAACAAAATTATATGTGCTGAAGCCCCAGATATGTATTACTGAGCATTACATATTGATATTCAGTAACAAGACATTCTGGCATATGCAATATCAAACTTAGTTGAACATCCTCACATAAAAGTGACAAAGCAGACAGGTTTCATTTCAGGTTTATGTGAGATCTAGCGTTTTATTCAGAACAGTACATGGCACTGCATGAAGTTTCTGTTACATCTTTTATGGTCATCTAAAATTAGATATGTAGTCAAACTGGATAATTTGTCTGCTTTTATTTTTGTTGTGGATAGTCACCTATTGAGGACTATTTCTACCATTATTCCTCACTTACCAGCTAACATCAATCTAATTTATGTCCAGGGAAGATGTTATTAGAAAGACAGTATAAGATTAATATAGTCATTTGAATATTTTGGTTTCACAAAATCCCTTTTGTTTTACTGAAACAAAACAATCATTTTATTCATACACTCATGCCGTTTGAGCTCTGGAGAATAGTATGCAGCACCAATAAAATTTTTAGGTCTGTCTCAGCTGCTGATGTTACAGTCACATCTATGGGACCTTAGCAGTCAGCTTTGTTGTGATTGGTTCAATGTCTAAAACAGCCAAGGGGAAATATGAAAGGGAAAAATATTTGAAATCCTGTCTATTCCTGGAATAAGGCACCTATACCAAGATGTGACTAGGGGCACTTGAAAATGCTTTCTCACTCCTTAGTCTGCATTGCATAAGTCCCTCATGCGAATGGTAGCTGGCTGGCTTTTTTTCTTTTAAGAGCAAAGTGAAGGAAGCTTCAATCTATGCTGGTCAGGGAACTCACCCTGGAGAGGTTCTATGACCTATTCAGCTCCCAACTGACTTTTAGCTCCTATGGAAGGTGTAGCTCAGTGTAGCCTAATGTGCAAGATTCAGAAACATTTAAGATGGATGTCAATCTGAGTTCAGATGCAAGGCAGAATAAATCTGTGACTGGTGTTAAAAACATGCCAAATAGGGAAAAGATTTAATTTTTTTTCTATGCTTCTGTGCCTGTGGCTATACAATGACTCTTGATGCACAGTACATCAACAGTCATCAAGCTACAGAGGCCCATCTTGTTTGCTCTCTTTCTAAAGTTGATACATCAATTAAAGAGAAAAGTAGAGAAGAAGCTCTCCCAGTCTCTGAGGAAAGGAAAAGCTGCAGAAAAAATGGACAGGATCTGAATCAGCTAACTCCTTTCTAAATGTTTTGTAACTACTACTTACTGAAGCAACATGTGCTGTAGTTCCTTATACCGTCACTGGAGAGAGACAGATGTCTTTGAAAATACCCAAGAGTGTGAACCACATGGACTTTACTCTGCTCCAAATAAAGGAATAATGGAAACATTGTATTTTCCTTTTTTTGTTTGTTTGTTTTGTTCTGTTCTACTGGTATCCACACTAGATTACATCCTTAGGATCCCACATCCACAGTAAGTTCTTCTTCACAACAGTCATGTTGCTGTTTACGTCCTGAGCTCTTAAGAAATTTCTTACTCAAAATATCTAAGATATATCCTGGAATTTCAACACAGAACTGAAGTTCAGATAGCCCCTCTGCTGCTCAGACTCTTTCTGCAACACAAGAACATGACATAGAAAAATCAAGAACGGAGTCAAAATCCACAAATGTTTAAGGTAGAAAATTGTGCACAAGAGAATATGGAAAACTATAAATATCCATTGAACTACTGATCTAAACCAGGCACCAGGCTTTTAGCTGCAATATTTCAGATGTTTCCACCTCTATGTCTCTATTAGGTTTCACATTGACTCCATTAATAATGGTTTTACAGGCAATGTTCAGGGTATGTAGGAAGATGGAACTGGTACAACAAAGATAACTGAGGGCTGAGAGGTAAAATGAGTTAACCTGTAAAAAGGCATTGAGGTAAGTTGAGAAGTTAAATGGGGATATAACAGTTAGTGTGTCAAGGGAGAACAGATATCCTACAGGGAAAGAGAACAGTGCATGGGGAAAGGAGACAAAACTATGAAGGACAAAAGGGTGAGCTGATGGCCCATGGCCAAGATGAGTGAGGTGTTCATTTATGATAACAAAGTACAACCTACAGGCTAGTGGTAGTTTGGGATGCTTTGCTGTGGAATGTGTTTTTTGGGGGGAGATTTTTTTTTTTTTGTCATGAGTCTCTTAAGCCAGTCTACTTAATATTTCAGGCCCAAGAATCTACTTTGTAGGGACAAGGGTTTGGTTCTGAGTTCATTTTATCACCTGAATCCCTTTCACAACACTGTGTAACCAAGGGTGAATCTAGCCTTAATCACTGAAACCGGAACAAGAAAATCTGTTTTGATATTGAAGTCACATTGCAAGCAGTTTCCTGTGAAGGAAAACTTTTCTGAGGGGACAGTTGCAGGTAACATGGTGGTCAGAAATGAGTGGTGAGGAAAATTGCTGACTCCAAAAATATATGTATTTTTTAATAATAACAAATATATAAATTTGGTTTGTGTTTTGTTTTTAGCTGACAGGTTGTTAAAAGCAAACAAACAAGAAAAGAAGCATTGCTCCACATTTAAATATTTTGGATAGAAAATTGCATAGTTTCGAGTTTGGAAATTTCATATTTACTTGGGAAACTGGTGTAAAATATAACAAGAAGAGCAACCTTTCACTACTTTGTTAGTCTTCAGGATAGTTTAAACATAATATGTTGGTGTAGCAACACTGCCAAGTATTTTCAAGTGGTTTAAGTAAGCCTAATTCATACACATTATAAAAAGCATATGATTTCTAAAATATATAGAGTTTGAAAGGATACATAATTAACAGACAGGAGGCCCGAAGAAAGCATAAGTATGTCTGAAGTTGGTCAGTAGTCTCTTTATCTATATAGACTTCGTAATACTGGCACATCTTACTTAGAGTTTCTGTTAGAAATATAAAAATATGACACATACTGTGGTGATAACATAGTGGAGTAAACAAATAATTGGATGATACAGCCAGTTTATATTTACGACTAAACTTCCCATAAATGTCGGCATCGAAATATTATTTTAGCATTATTTTATGCTTTACTGTAAATAATAATGTAAACCTGGCTATTGTACTTTAAGAGGTAGATTAAGTCTGCTAGTGCAGTATTTTAAGGAAATCGATATTGGGGCAAATTTTGTTCACATTTACAGTAGGATAAATCCAGAGTTAGCCTGGGAAAGGGCTACACTGACAGAAAACAAAATTTGATCTCATTTTAAAAAATACAGTTTAACAGTTGAAAATGACAGAAAAAAAAAAACCAATTTGATGTAATTTGGATTATAACATATTACATTCACTTAGAAAATATTAGGAAATTATCTCACAGAAGCATGATGAATTAGTATAGATTAGAATGCTAGAGAAGTTACAGTTTCTTCTGTCCTGATATGTTTTGCTATGATAAAAGGCTGGCAGGGTTGGTAGGAAAAACTTCTTTGCACGTTGTATATAAACTGCACAACCTTTGCTGTATCAACTTTATGCTCCAATAAACAAGACAATAATGACAAATTATCAAAGCAGGCCTCAGATGTGACCCTCAATTGGAAGAGCAGCAATTTAATGAAGACAAAAGCTAGGTGAAAGCTGCTAATATCATTTACTGATAAACAGATTTTCTCAAGAGGCTCCTAGCTCAATCCCCTGAGGCCCCATAAACCTGCATAATTCCATTTAAAATATTGTGCAATTCACTAAATTAGTCTTTGAACATCCTTACTATCCAATTACGAAGCCCCAGCATGGACAGAATAATGAAATTTTTCAAACTGTGGAATGCATGTGGTCTTAACAAACTTATGACAAACACTGAAATTAGCTTTCAGTTTTGAAGCCAAAGTAGACTATGGCTAATGCTTCAAGACAGAAAGAAAACAATAAAACACTATTGCAGTGGTTAAGCGGGATGTACAAAAAATAAATCTTTGACTTATACAGAATTCTCAACACAGCCTACCTTCAGGAAAAAAAAAAAAAAAAAAAAAAAAGAACTTGAATAATGTTTTTGCATTTGCAAGCTATTTGGCCTGCTTAAGTTCTAGTAAAAGCTTTACTGAATAAAGGGTACAAATACCTCCTGGACAATTTTATCTTCCAGGCAGACAGAAAAAGGCGAGAGTTTCAGAAGTGAAATTTATTTCTGTTCAAGCATTGCAAGCTGCATTATTAAAGTCATTTGTCATGGTTTGAATATTTCTGCCTGATTCACCATTAAATTGGCCTTCTAATTACAAACTTTGTCATGAAAAGCAGTTGGCCTGCTTCATTCACCAGAAAACTTCAATCCCTTAATAGCTGCTTGGTTCAAAAAGTAAGGGAAACATTGCTATTTTTTAAATATAAAATTGATAGGATAAACAAAGACATTACAAAAAATAAAGAAAGAAGGAAAGAAAGAAATCATAACAGAAACAAAATCCATTAATGACTTCAAAAGCAACCTAGAAAATATTCAGAAATTATTTTTAATGAAATATTTATTAATGTGGATGATAAGTATTCTGCACTTTCAAAATACAAATTCATTTATTGTGAATGTATACACAAAACAAATGAATCCAAGGACCATGTATAGAAATGCTTGTGCATTCTTGTGCACAAATTTGGTAAATATGTGCATTCATTTAGAATGATTATGCATACTGATGTTATAACTGCACTTGTAAAAGGCTGGGCAGATATCAAACTGGGTTCACATACCAGATATACCCATGAAACTGTAATTGTGACATTGTGCATGCAATTGTGGATGACTTTCTTTGATAGCTGTGTTATGCCAGACACTTTTGCTTGTGGTTCTGTACAGTGAGCTCTCAGCCTCACTGTGTTCAGCTTATATGTCAAATATTACATGCTGCTTTTAAAGGTAAATATTGGCTGTTTAATAGAAATTTTGATAAAATAAAATGTTTTTTCTCTGTGACAATCATTTTAATCACATGAATCCATTAAACAGGCCACAAATAATATATTGCTTATACACTAACATATATATCTGTTTATATTTTTTAAGACTTTAATTATTATTATCTATCTCAAAAATTTAGGAAGCTGAGGCTTTGTGCCTTTCTCTGTAAAATTGATGTTGACCCTACTTTCATTTGCAGAATAAGTATGGAAAACTTTTTAGTGTAGGCTTTTAATCAAGACTTGGTATCATTCTTTTCTCTTTAGGCCCTTCTTGCCCTAGTATTAAAAGAAAGATTTGTCACACTAGATTATGTCAGCAATTCCAGCAGTTCCAATAACTCACTTTCAATATTTGACAAAAGATCAGGTGAAAAACCTTCCTAGTGTATCCAAACAAAAGATGTAAAACTTTGTTAGCTATATCTAAACCCATGCTGGGATATCATGTTGACCTTGTCTTCTAAGACAAAAATGACGTTTGCTTAAAACAAACATGCTTTAGCAGGAGTTTAGATGACTTGGGTCCTTAAAAGTCAGACCAACCTATTACATTACTCAGAATTTTACCCTTGTATCCTCCCTTGACAAATGACAGCCTTTCAGGCATGTCCAAAAAAGCCATGAATATGACTATCAGAAAAGGTGATAAGATGAGGAACCAAAAGGCAAAGTAAACTGTAAGGAGTTTCTATCTTTATTATTTTCCAGGACTGCTATTGCCAACAGAATGATGTGTCTGAGACAGCTGAACAACAAGAATCAGCAGAAGACAGATAGGAACAGATACTGAATACGAAAATATATAAAATAGGAAGATGAAGAAAACAATGCAAAGAATGGTCCTCTGTTATTTGTTACTATATATTTATTTTTTTTTAACAGCTGTTTTTTGAGACCAATATTCTTATGAAGTACATTGCACTCCATTTACCGAAACAACAATTTCCTGAAACTGTTGAACAATACTGTCAAACCTATGGTTTGATTTTGGATGGTCTTGTGTGGAGACAGGAAATGTAATCAATGATCCTTGTGGGTCCCTCCCAACTTAGGAAATTCCTATGATTCTATAACAGTCATAGGAGAAATTAATGCAGGAAGGAGCAGCAAACACATTTACAAAGATGATCGGGATCTCAGTCAAAATAAGTTAAAGTTCTTCATGTTTCAGAAACTTATGAAATGAAAAAGCCTGCAAGTACAACTTCCAGATCAGCACGTATAAGTAATTGACTGGCTAGTGCCCTAGAGTGTTACAAGAAACCTTAGGTCCCTCTGCAGCGTATCTGAGAAGCCTGTGGGATGAAGCATTTTGCTTTGACTACAGCTATACATGGTCCTGAATCTGGATTTCTCCTAAACTACAGACTGTGAATCCAAATTCACTAATCACGACAATATCATGGATAACAGTGTTGCTGAAAAATCCTTCTGTTTCAATACAAAAATATATTTAACTGCAGGATAGTTGGTTTCACAGAGGATGTTCTCACTGACTGTAGTACGTGACCCAGGTCATGGTAGGGTATAGGATGTGGTAGCAGCAAGTCTTCACAAAATGACAGTGAGATACTTGCAGAAAGGGAATGATAAATAGACCAGAATCCTACATCTCTGAGAACAAAGGACTTAGTTTATTGGATTTCTGCCTGTCCTTTCCCGGTATAATCCTTCTTCATAGTCTTCTTCCCCAGTCCCACTGTCTGTCTCCACGAAATACAAGTTACAGGGCTACCTGTAAGTTGGCAGGGCTACCAAGTTACAGAAGCTGTAACTTGGTAGCCCTCCTAAATTGGGCTTCTCCTACTCAGAGTGAAGTAGCTCAAGATAATTGTTTCTGGGTTGCCTATGGGACCATGATGATTCCAACATTATCTGCCAGCTTGTGTCAGCATCCTTGCTAGGGAGGGCTGTTGGGCTACTCTAGACGAAGGTCAGCACAGGAGCCAACTTGGGGGTCCACCGGGGAGTCTGGTCTAGTGTAACTTTGAGACATCAGCTGCTACTGCAGTATATACAGAGCCAAAGAAACTAGTATCTCTGCCAGCAAAGAGAGAAGGCAACATCAAAACATAACTTGCTGCAGGCAGATTGCTAGCATACCTGACCAGATGGTCAGAGAATGCCTAGATTTTGTCTCCTTAAATACAGGGATCTGGAGGAAAATCAGGGGCTGTATTGCTGTGAGAAAAATTGCTTTATACTTTTTCTTTCCTATCATAGCAAAACTATCATATCAGCACCCTGGATGAGATAAGCTTGAGGTCTACTTGAGGAGAGGGAGAGAAAATACACACACAGATATTTCAGGCACAGATTCTATCTTTGAAAAGTGTCGAGCACAATGGAGTTCTGACTATTTTCTCATTATCAGCCTAATAAAAATTATAAATAAAAATTATAACTAATAAGAGTACAATGGTGGAAGGAAGACGTTCTCAGAAATAAAACATATTGCCATGATTGTAAAAGAATAACATTTTTCTTGTTAAATTATGAGCTTGCTTTTTAATATCAGCATTATAATAGACTATACTATGAATCTCTTTATCATACCTAAAGCACTGTTAATTCATCTTTCATGAATATATTAGAAGAGAGAGTTTTCCCATAGGCAAACACATCATACATATTTGCAAATGTCTTACATAATGATGCAAACACTATGCATAGAGAGTAGCTGTATTATGGTGAGAGGGAGAAACAGCACATGCGCACACACACACACACACAAAAAAAAAAAAGGACTTTCATTCAATTTCATTAAATACTTAAACCGACAAAATAAAGTAAGTCCAATTTGCTGTATATAAATCTTGCAAGCAAGGAAAAGGCTGCCATTTAAATTTATTCTTTAGTTTAAATTCAGCTGTTCATAATACGGAGTTGACGACTGTAGATAGAACAAATGATTTGTTAACATGTCGATTGCATTTGTTCTTAAAATAAAACACTGCTCATTTTCCACTTATATCTACTAGCAGATTCCTAAATATCTTGTTTGGGAAACAGTGCATGCATGATACTCTGTTTAAGAAAATCTTACTGATATACTACTGTATGGAAATGAAATTGGAAATCACAGCCACAGACACAAAATAAATGATAGTCATTTTATTTAGCTTGTTACCATCTAGTCTAGTCCAAGAATATTACCTTAACAGCAGACTCTGAATTCATGAAGAGTTACATAAGAACCTTGTTGTCAAACATGAAAACAACCCATTTAGTGGTTGTTTTACATCTACACTGGAAGTTTTCTTTCATTATCCACCAGTTCCTGGATCTTATTATAGCCATTGTTTAAATTGTGCTCTGTTTTACGAATGACACTTGTACAGGCCTCATGGGGCTGCTGATAGAAGTGTGGTGCTCTTCTTCCCTTGTGTCAATTCTTTTGCAAACCTTTATAATTAGCCTCTTAACAAATTGAGGAAAATGAATCTGTGGTTATGAAGTGCTAAGTCAACCATACAACAGTCAAAGCAGATACATAAAATGTCATTGCACTCAGTTGTCCAAAGGGTTAACAAAACCTCTATTATGGTGGGTTAATACACTGAAATGAGGTATACAATTACCAAACGAACCTACAAATGTTAGATACATTTTCTTCAGTTAAAAAATAGTTTCAAAATGAAGAATTTTAATTTCAATGTCTTTCTTGAAGGAAGAGTTAATGAAATATTAAAACACTGAGTTAAATATCATGGCTTAAAGCCTATGCCAGCCAACCTCAGTGCTTTGTCTATAGGACTTTAAGGGCTGAGCATCAGCTCAGCAGTAGTCTCTTGCAGAGAAAATGTCCCAGCTTTTAGTATGTCACAATTTTCCACATTCCTGTTAGATACACCATGGTTAATTTTCTGACATTAGCTTAAATAAGTAATGCTGTTTGTAACATAAATATTGCTTGCACTCACACATTTTTTTTCCCTACTAAACACCTTTTTACTTATTTTTCCTCTTTTTTTTTTTTTTTTGTCAACTGAAATACAATATTTTCTTTCAGTTTTTGATCTGAAGTTTTTCAGATCAAAACCTTACATTTTATGCTCTGGGTTTAGCTTGTTTTATGTATGATTTCATTAAAAACATTTTTAAAATAAAATAATATTTTCTACTCAGTCTTTTTTTAATTATATTTTTATATAATGGTTCTATCGTTAAGATAGCAAAAAGATTTTAGTGTTAATTTCATATGCATAAATGAATATATATGTACGCACTTAAGTGTTAGTACATTTCTGTAGATGTCTACCCAGAGTTCACCACACTATGACAGCTATCAGTCTGCCTAAATGTTTGCAAGCTTATTTACATGACGTATATTTCACTTATTGCAGAAGCAGCCTTTGAACCAGGAATAGGAATCAGAGACTCCCCATTCTCAGGTGAGTGATTTAACTACTGAGCTCAATTAGTCATGACATCTTTTTCCTATGTAGTGGGAGGACACCAGTAAGGCAAGTGGAACAAGTCCTCCCCCTTTACCCTGAACAGATGGTTGCTCATTGATTAGGGGCTCCCCTGAGATGTGGGAGTGGTGGGTTTGAACCTCTGCCAATGGAAAGGGAATTAAATCCACATCTTTAATTTGAGTCTGCCTGCCGCTGAAGGGGAAAGCTGCACCATGAAGACATCTTGAAAGAAAGACTGCTCTTTGAAAAGGATATAATGTAGTTAACTAAATCTGGAAAGATGATTTCAGACTGTGAATTCAGCCTGATGTTGCCCCTTTGTTAAGTAAGGTTCCTGAACAATTGGAATATACAACTGATTCCTCTAAGCATTTCAGATTAGCCAGCCAGGACAATGTGACTAGTAGACTGGCTCTGGTGAGTGTTGTAGTGATGGCACGTTGATCCGAACTGTCTAACCCCATCCAGGTACTCTTCAAGAGTTTTAAATCCAGAACACAACTTTGTGGATTTCACTTCAAGCTTTTGTATTTCTGAATTTTGCATTTCCGAAAGGGTTTCTATGCTACGGAAAAGCTCCCCAGCAGTGAAGTCAGTAGTAGAAATATTCACCTTTTTCTAGGCCAGCCCCATATCAATGCAATATACACTGATTTTGAGAACAAAGGCCTGCATTTGAGTATGGTGATGAAGTAAGTGTTTCTCTACAAAGTTCCATCTAGAGCAGCTAGAGTTGTAAATGTACAAAATAGGAGTGTCTTTATGTTCATTGGGTGGTTAGAAAGAAAAAGAAGAGGTACTTCTCCTACACAGTAATCGGTGATGAAAAATAGTTTTACAAGATGAAGGAGCACACTTCCCACTCCACGTGCAAATTCTAACACTTGTGACTGCACAGCTCAGTGGCTGAGGTATGCTACTACAACAGACACTTGATTCCTGAATTCATGCAGCAACAAGTGAGACTAGGGGGTGTGCATGTATTCAGAAAGCCAGCACCTAACATGCAGCATGTTGGCATTCTTCAAGCCTCTCAATGACTTGCACTGCTATAGCATCAACACCAGCCATGGGACTCTTCCTTCCTTGATCTGGGCAGCCCTTACAGGAAGGCTGGAAAATGCTTATGACAGGATGTGGTGCAGTACATATCTAACATGAAAGGAAGGATGGTGGACAGAGGAAACACATAGATTAGACTGTGAACATGGTAGGGTTGGTCATGGCAGAATGGACACCTAGAGAGTTTGATTGCATATTGGTAGGTATCGCTACTGGTTAGAGCAGTGAAAATGATGGAAATGGCTTCTCATGCTGAAGATGTGAAACTGGTGAACTAAGGTGAGCAAAAGTTTACTAATGGCTGAAGAGAGTAGCTTGATATGGGCAGCTGAGGATAGGTGCAGGAGTGCAGAACCTGAAGCAGGAGTGAGATAAGACACACCTTGTGCTGTAAGTAGAGGTACATACCAGTGAGCTGTTTAGGGGATAGCAAGTCCCCATCTTTACAGAAAAATCCTGCCTTACAACCCCCTTTTGGAACACGGTTTTTACTGTGAGTGATTCCCACTTCCTTTATCTTCCGAGTCATAAACTCCACTGAGGCTAATGAGGGAGACAGCAGTATTATTTTCTCTGAATGCAGTATGTACCTACATTTTCTAGCTTGATATTATTCCACCTGACTACAGAGAATTAAATCAAAGAGGCTGCTAGGGAAAACCAAGCTAGAAACAAAACAATGACAGAGATGAGCTATCTCTAGAGAAATGTCAAGTGACAGGAAGAAATGCAGGGAGATATTAATGGCGAGACATTCACCTGCTTGTCTCCAGTCAGGTTAACAGGTGTGTTTTCCCTGACCAAAGCCTGAGAGAAAAAGAAAATTAAATTGTTTAAAAAAGAAATAAATCCCTGGATAAATAAGAGGGGAGGGGGGAGTACTTAGTTGCAAGTAAATGCTTCAGAGAGGCAGTGAAAGGAAAGTGGGGAAGCAGCAACTGCATCTGTCTCCTAGGCTAGGAAAGGGGGTGTCCACTCTGAAAGGAAGTTAACAAAACTCACAGGAATAAGCATGATTCAGAAACTGGTCTTCTTCTGTTTTATCTGCCTTCTCAGAATGCTGTGTACTTTGCAATGAATAAAAAATGCTCTGTTTTGAAGAAGCGGCCTTGCAGACACCAAATGCAGTCAGATTTGCTGCTTTTTCACAGGTGGAAAAATGGAAGGCTGTAGCCCAGTGATCTAGTCTAGGGACTGTGCAATTATATGTGGAGTGGGACTGTGAAACCTCTCACTAGTAGGATGCACTCAGGAGAGATGAAAAGGTTCTAAAATGTAGCTCACCAAAAGTGATAGCCACTATGTTAGGACTACTGGAAGTTTTACTCTTTTGCTTCTCTCAAGCTGTGGACCCAAGAGAACAGATGCTCAATATGTAGGGTGAAGCAGGGTCTTCAATGGTTTTGTAACTGTGCAAATTGCTAGGAGGAATGATAACATCACAAAAATAAAGAAGACGACAAAATAAGGGGTTGGTATCCCACCTGCTTTTGAAATAAGTGAAGAACTCATCCTGGACACTTGCAAATATGTGGGACCCTGGAAGATGAAAGATATTTTGATGAGTGTTCATTAGGGTTGCAAATGTTCTTTAAAGTGCTGATAAGTATTTTCACTTCTAAGTAACAGTGGAAATCCATTGCAAATCAGTAATAACCAAAAGTGGCTGCTGGCTTAGTGCTGTGTATTGCTTAAAAGATACATATACATCATAAGGGCTATTTCCACGCTTACTTATTGGAAGCATCAGCAATGAAATGACACTTAAAGGAAGAGAACAGTAACATATGACTGTTAAAGGTGTTCTCACTAGGAGAAAAAAAAAGCAAAGTATTTCAGAACAATCCTTAAGCTTCTTCTGTTATAAACTCCATTGCCCTTATTCTATGACTAGAGATGATTTCTAGTGCTTTGATTCTCTATCTGGTACATCACATCACACTGAATTCCCTTCTAAATATATATATATATACACCTATAAAATGTCTACACATACAAGCAGACCTTAACTGTAGTTTCCTTTCCCCATCTAATTGTTGTGCTATTGAGCCATATTGAATTATATCTCTTCTAAGCATGCATCATACAAGAAACTTACAATTTACTCTGTATATTAATTCCCCCTGGCAAGTTGAAATTTTAAATAAAATGCCCTAGAATATATGACCATGATGAATTGAAACAAATTAGATGTATTACTCTATGTAGGAGGCAGTATTGACCTATTCTAAAATGCATTATTGGACCAATTTTAAAACAGAAGAATCACAGCAATTGATTAGCAGCTGCTGGAATGCGTCTTACATCAATACATAAGTGTATTTTCAACAGTTTTCAGTGTGCTGTTACAAGAACTGATCCGCAGCTTAAATTTTGCTTCCCCCTTCATCCATCTAGCTTTAACATTTATCTGTTAATGCTGGGGTATAAAAGGCCAAATTCTCTAGACTTGATCCTACTGTCAGTGCTGCTGCTGGTGTAAATCACTTAGAGGGAAATAGGATTATTTAGGATTCACAGTAGTAATCAAGAGATAACTATCCTTTGTGTTTCCTTTCAGAAAGAACTCTGTTGTATTGGATAAGATCACCTTGTGATGACATACTTCAGGAATAACTTCAAAAAGTCAAGCAAGAAGGAAGAGGAAATTTGAGCTTTTTCCTCACTGCTCAGCTACATGTGCTCTGCGATCAATTCAATTTGTGGGACTACTCAAATCAAAAAGGAACTCTTTGAAAACCTTTGGGCCACAGTTACTTAAAAAGGAACAAATAATCAAAATCAATATTTGAGAGTGAGACGTCTTCCCCCAATACTGAAGAATAAAAGCATTTAGAATATTCTTTAGTCAAATGCAAGGTAACAACAGCAACAAACATTGCCCATTAATCTCCTTATGCAGTTGTGTTAATGGTGTTAATGGTCTTTTATATATATTTATGGTCTCTAATAAACACACAATAATTTCTATCAGTTTCTGTCTAATTTCTATCAGTTAAAGAGCAAAGGTTGCTTTGCTCATAAGGGTAAAACAGAAGTAAATTCTTTAGTTAAATATTAAAAGGCATCTGTGCTACAGCAGCATTAATAAATGCATAACATTTAAATACACTGGATTCGATTTTATTTCTCATCCTTTTACATACAAATAAAATCACTGTGTGTGCACATACTATTTTAAATATGCAATAAAAGACATTTTTCACCTAGAATGAATTGTATTTGTCATTGCGTACAAAGCCTCTTTCAGAGAATTTGTTGATTTTTCGCAAAGGCTCCTATACTTCTCATTCCTTTTGTATTATTTCAATCAGCAATGGATATACATCTTTGTTAGCCTAATTTGGGGGCCTACAGAGCAGGAAGAAGGAAAGCACAAAGGAACACACTTGACATATTGGTCTATTTGCTACCTCTTTTAAGCTCAATGCATACTAATGAAAGTGATCCAAACTATTCTTCTCCGCTCCTCACTTAACAAGCATAATAATAAATGAATATTTAAACTAGCTGCAAATATATTAAGTGGAAACAAATAGGTTTCATTTGTAACAAGTGCACACAGGTTAATTAACAAGAAGGAGCTTTTGTGTTGAAACAAGGCTCCCTGATGCTGTACATGCAGGTGCCGTTAAGGGCCAATTGAGCTCTATAGGATAATTATGAAGTACCATTGTGCTCCACCGTTTGTTAACAAAGTGCTGCCTGCAATTTGCCTAAACCTATAAACCATCATCTGTGATCCTCAGCAGCAATTAAGTGACAAACATCTTCTCATCGGAGACTTGGGAAAACAAAAGAGACATGATAGCATTTAAGGAGCCAGATGGATATTTCAGAATGTCAACTCTGACAGCCTCCCTTTCAATAACAAAATATAAAACAGGAGCCGGTTTGGTT
Organism: Anser anser; assembly: GCF_964211835.1. Lineage (NCBI taxonomy): Eukaryota > Metazoa > Chordata > Aves > Anseriformes > Anatidae > Anser > Anser anser. The sequence continues at coordinate 166,060,078 of NC_139720.1, forward strand.
CCATGCTGAGGGGGAGAAGTCACATCCAAATTATTAAGAGGAGGGCAGTGTTAATAATCATAGGGATGCTCATTTGAACGGCTCTTAGTGGGAAAGCCTTGGATCAGCAAACAAGAGAAAGGTAAAGCCCTTTCTCCTCTCAAAACAGTTGTAGCTGCAGCTTTTTTGAGTCTGGTCTTTTTTTTTTTCTTTGTAATTTTTCCTTCCTTGTAATGTCTTATCTTCACAGAAGATGAGTTTAGTCCTGTGAACAAAAGTGTAAATTTATTTTTTATTTTTATTTTTTTCCTAAGAAAAGGACAAACCAACATATGGAATTTTCTCCAGGGCGCAAGTTACTAATTAGTTCTGCAAAAATAGCCTATATTAAGAAAAATGATAGATCAGCACAAAGAGGCATTTTAAAACTAAAAATCTACCCCTACTGTAAAATAATTGATCTAGAAGTTTTGAGGATGTAATCTTTAAAGTGCTTGTGAAAGCTCAGCAATAATTCCAGAAGCTATAAACTTTATAAAAGCATAGTTGAGTTAGTTCAATTAATTTCCTGTCTGGGAGACCCTCCAAAACTTGTGGAAGCTCTTGTTTTCATAGAGAAGAATCTTCTGGGCATTTTGTTGCCTACATTAAATTATGTTGTCTACCTGATCTGTGTAATTACACAGCTAAAAGGTAGAGCTAAAAGGTCCAGTATTCAGTAATATGAATAAAAACAACAACAACAATTATATATGTATGAGTTACCCTAGCTCGTCTACATTTTTTTTCCCTATTGCCAAAACAACAGCATTTACAAATCTTTTCAGGAACCATTTTGAAGCCACAGCTGAGTGTGTTTTAATATACCATCAGGTTAACAGCTCTCTTGAAAGAAAAAATCAACCCAGGGCCAAACAATCAGACAGGCCTAATTAAGTACTTCACTGGTAAGAGAAGTGCTCAGATAACTACAGCTGACTTGACCCTTTTCTTTGTACTTCACTGGGTTCCTGTATACCTTTGCCACTTTCCTCTGGATTTATGTTTTTATGAATTATTTAAAAACTGTAACTTCAGATCTACAATTAGTTTTCAAGGAAACAGATGTGAGAAAATAATCACAACTTAAACAGCTTAAAAACTGCTCTGATCTTGACAGAATGCAAAATGCCATGTTTCCAAGCCCACAAAATTCACTTGGCAAAAGTGTCATTAATCTCTGCAGGCTTTCTGGCCCTTCCTTACTGTGTTCTGTCAAATGCCATGGATCACCGAGAAATCTGAAAGTCATGATAGAGATTTTTTTTCTTTAAAGAGAGAAGGAGAAAAAAAAATGATTTCACATTTTAAGAAAAAAGGAAAGATAAAAAAAGATGATGAATGTAGGCACGCTTTACCTTTGTATAATATTACACCATGCTAGCTCACTTACAATGGGTGGAAAACTGATGACTGTATTTTGCCATGCTTAGGATTTTATGTTTGTTTTCCCACTGTATGTATATACTTTTAAATGGAACAAATACTAGACTGGCTAAATCTAAAGTACTGAGCTCTTGCTGACTCCAATGGCATCCCCAATGACCCATGAGCTGATTCGTCTTTTCCCTCACTAAAATTGTCTCCTTTACCTTAAGAGATGCCCCACGTGATGCTTGAAGACGCATCCTCTATCTTTTCTTTAGGCAGATTGATAGGGATCTACTCCAATCATCCTGAATGTCATTAGGTAGCCTTCTATTAATTCCAGTAACTGCACCACCTTCTAACAACTTGTACAATAAAGCTTTGGAGTTTTATTTAGGGACATTTTGACTTCAAAATATGTATAGAGAAAAAGCCAACACCACATAAAAGGAGAGAGTTGAAAGTACAGCATTTGTATACTCATGAAAATATAACATGCAATATCTGAGACTGAGAAATATAAGGACAAAAAGTGAAACTCTTGAAACAATTCATTCAATATATTTTACACACTTTTCAGGGGAAGACCAAAAATTCACTGCAATTTTTAAGATGCAGTGAGGTGTCATTTTGCCATTAAAATATAAGATCTATGGGTGTGAAGTTAAATGAACACATCTGATCTAATTATTCACTTTGTATTAAATGGTAGCTTGCACTACAGTAAGCACAATTGACACTTCATATCCCTGTGCTTATGTTTCTACTCATTCTGATTGTGTTTTCTTAAAAATGATCATATTATGATTCACAGTCCTGGTGGGTTCAAAATGGCTATGGATGTCTCAAGCTTTTGTTGAAGCTTAGATAACTAGAAACAAAGCACTTCAGGGCAAATCTGCAGAAGCTGATTCTGTATTCAAAGTCATAAAGGAAGTGTATTCACTATGAAGTTCTGACTTCCTTTACGAGTCTTCATCTTAATGACCCTGGAGCCTATCTCTAGTTAGAAACAAATTCCAGGTGGGCTTTCAGCTGACCTGACTTTGTGTTTAGTGAAGACTGAACTCTAAATAAAATTTAGGATTTCACACGACTATGCAATAATTTCCAGTTACCTCAGCAAGCCTTGACTAAGGATACACACAAAAAAGCATATCACTGACTTTACGTTCATATGTAATCATCTTTGAGAAAGAAGGAAAGAGAGAGAGAGAAAGAGAGAGAGAGAGAGTGAAAGAGAGAGAAAGAGAGAGAGAGAAAGGAAGGAAGGGAGGAAGGAAGGGAGGAAGAAAAAGGAAGAAAAAGGAAGAAAGGAAGGGAGGAAGAAAAGAAGGAAGAAAGGAAGAAAGAAAGGAAGGAGGGAGGGAGGGAGGATAATAACTTTTTTACTGGATCAAAACTTTTCCTGAGCAAGAAATCTCTGTGTTATTTAAATATCTTTTCAGTATTTAGTTTGCTACTCTACTCAAATAATTAACTGCCAGTTATGCAAATTCTATTCTGTACTTACAAGATTTTTTCCACTGAAAATAAATTAAAAAAAATACCAAACATTATTGTTTTATTCTCCACTGGCTAGACCTTTTACGAATATTACATTCTGTTATAAACACGTGGATTGTCACAGCCTATATAAAATAACTTTCAAACATTGTGAAAGAAAAATACTGCTTACAACTAGAGGCTTTTAACCTAATTAGCATAACTAAGCATAAAAAATAAATGATCAGAGACTATAATGTGAAAAATAATTGAAAACAATGGCTATGTTTCAGAACTGTACAAATCAGACCAATGGTTTGTCTTATATTATTACGGTCCAAGGAAGAAGGATGGTGAATAAATGGGAAATAAGTACTGTAAAGATGTGTTTAGGGAACTTATACTGAGAGTATGCAATCCAAATTACCCAAGTGGATTTAAATATTTGAGTTTTATTTAGCTCTCCTGCCTGTATTGGCTAGAAGGAAAGTTAATAACAATCCGTTCATGCAGTCTTTATCCGTAAGAGTAGAGGGCTGAAGACAGCAGTTCTAGAAAGTGATGTGGAAGTCAATTAGTGCTAACATGCATAGGTACAGTGCTTCCCAAGGGAGTCCTAACTTATCTCAAAAAGCAGCAATGATAGCAGGAAAGGTGATCAACATGGACAGAGGAACTTTCAAAAACTGGGAAGCTGATATAAACATAAGAATACATAGAATTTGAAGAGGCTAGAATTATGGAGAAAAGGAAATCAAGACAAAGGATGATCCACATGGCTTTCCATTGCAGATCTGAGCTGGCTCTTATTTGAGAGGATGTATAAAGAATCTCTCCTGTACTGCAATCCACCAGGCTGAAATTGGAGGAAGTCCCCAAGGAGTTTTCCAAAGAATCCAGCCTTAGAATATCAGTTCTGGAAAGGGGATCTATATCAGAATCTACTACTGTGCCTTAGGGTTATTTAGCAGAACACCTAATTCAAACAGATTTTAATATAATTTGCTCTGAAAAAAAAAAAAAAAAGAAAAAAAAAAACATTTGTTTCTAGGAAAAAGAATACATCATCCATTCTTCCTTTCTACTGCTACCAAACAATACTCATTAGCTGACTTCAGAATAGAAAGTTAGGCAGCTAACGTGGAATTTACCCAACTTTGAATTTGTTGAGAATATTATGCTTAACGTTTATCAGGGAATTAGAAGTGCAGGATTGCCATGTTGTACACAGTCATAGCAAGTTCTTCCAGTTTATTTGATTTGAATATAACACGTAGACACCATACCAACATTTGGTAGAGTAAGCATCCCCAAGATTAAGAATTTCATGGAAATTATCAAAAAAAAAAAAAAAAGGCTATCCCATGTTTGTCATTTCCACAAAATAAAATGTCTTATATTGTATTGTTTTCTGTGTTGCAGTAATATCAGACATTTGGTTTCAAGTGGTCACTAAAGAATATTTATGAAACTTTCTCCCAAGGAAAAAACAAAACAAAACAAAACAAAACAAAACAAACAAACAAAAAAACCGGCATAGTACTTGTGGCAAGTCTTTTTATGTGTATAAAGCAAGTTTTGCCTAAACCGTTCATGAATCGATCGGTCTACAAATACAATGAGCTGTCATCTATGTGACGACCAGAAGGTGGCATAATTTCTACATTGATTGAAGCCTGTCAGCTCCACTGCTGAGCGCAAAAAAGCAGTTTATTTGTGAGTGAAGATGTTACCGGTGTTCTTGGTTTACAGATGATCAGACCCGATGTTCATGTCGGTCTCAGTTATGCTTTTTCTTTGTTTCCTTGTTACATAGCCATTAAAATCACTTGTTGGCTTTATGCATTTTAACAATATCATATATTTGGGTTGCAGTGATAATGTTTAAATGCACTGTGTTATTTTACCCTTAGTTTCTACTACTTAGTTAGATTTGTGGTTGTTGGTTGTTTTTATATTGTTGTTGTTGTTTTCTCCCAGGGGAAAATAATCAAAATTGTCTTTCATTGCTAACTGAGTTATGCTATATTTTAGTCATTATGTACCTGATCCTGGACCTCTGAAGTCAGTGGAAATTTTGCATAACTGTTCTCTAAGTGGTAAGATGTATTCTAAGAGCCTTTTGCTTTCCCTTTATTTGACTTCATATATGAGGAAATTTTGTGAGAGAGATTTGACTGCTTTCTTCAAAGCTGCCACCCTATCTGTTGTATACAGATTATGCTATTCTGTTAAAGAGGTCTCACTTCAGGGTAACAAGGCCATTACTATCTTTCTCAGATCTCAGGTGTTCCCAGAGAATTTCAGGACTGATTCATAAAACTCACCATCAGCTGCATTCACCTGTTTCTTTGACCTTTTCTCACATCTTTCATTCCTCACTCTGATTAGAATGTAAAAATGCATCCGTAGCTCTTTCTTCACTTATCTTTGGATGTTTTGCATGAAGGGTGCTATTTACAAATAAATTGAGTTGACTGCTCAATAACCCAGTCTATTTCCTATAGAAATATGGATCTTTTAATCTAGAGTTAAATCACCTTTCAGTGAAATATTGGATTACTTCTATATAAGAGACTTTTCATGCAGGGAATGGCTTTTTTATTTTGCCTGAAAATTTGATATCTGTAACTCCACATCTGTGATTTTAAATGCTTTTATGTTTTACTACAGCACTTCTAAAAGGAATGAGAACATGACATAATAGTGCACTGACAAAGTTAATCTTCAGCAAGCGGAGTTTGGGTCATACCTCTAAATTTATTTTATTTAATTAATTAAATTGTTAGAAAGGTGCCACCTTTAGTTACAGCATTTTTATTTTCAGAATTTATTATGTCTTCATCTCAGCAAAAGCAGCTTCACTGGCTATTGTGCCTTCTGACATGGCTTAGCTGTTGGCATAGCCCAGGTCAACCTGAAAGTAGATGGGAAGTCTTCTGCATGTGGGAACAGAGGAAAGGCAGCACAAGGGGTGTAGCAGACAGCAGAAGAAAGTCAGAGGCTCAGTATTGCTCTGCTACCCTCCTGGTTTCAATAGCATCTGCATAGATGTCCCCTGCAGAGTTCAGCACAGAGTCAAGCCTTGGGCTGGGATGCGTTCAAGCACAGGAAAAAAAAATCATAATCAACTGCCACTGTTGGTAATGATGGAAGAAAATTAAAGAGAGGTTACAGGAACGTCTGCTCTGCCGTATCTCTGCTCACACAGACCATGTGAGCAGAGCAGCACAGACAGTGATCAGTAGCATTGCTTTTAGTTATCTGTATGGACAAGGCACAGACTAGGACTCTGCTGTCATAGATGCTAACCAAATAGAGAATGCCTGAAAGGGCTTATACTGGACATTTGAGTCACATTTCACCAATTCCTCAGCTGCCCTGAATTTTCGTTTTGTTTAGAAACATCAGAAACAAAAGTCTCCCCTTAAATATATATATATTTCATAGATGTTTCTGAGAATCTTTTGTACAGCTTTCCTGTAGTTATTTGTCAAAAGCATAAAAAAATAAAAAATAAAAATAAGCAAACAAATCCGAGTTTTTATCAGCATTTTTTTTTTCATGTTGCTTAGCTAAAGACACATGGTTTGATTTTAAATTTGAATGTTGAAATTTTAGTTAAAAAGTCCATCATATCAGCTGGTAATTTCGTATGTGCAGCATTTTAACCAACTAATGGAAAGAAATGTTGAAAGAAAGAAAAACTACTTCTAATCTTTAAATAGCCTCAAATACAGAACTATCAAGATTAATAAAACTTAAACTTGGAAGGAAAAATTGGTAACAATGTAGATGATCTGCTTTAGAACTAAAATCACATTCAAGCAGTCATAATCAGGTAGAGATTGCATTAAAAAGCATTAAAAAACTGTCATACAAATTTTTTATTAATGCTTATTCTTCCAGATATTGGATCTATTAGAGATGTGAAAAGGAAAAAGTTAAATACAATCTGATTGCAAATATTCAAAAGTCAATCTGAATTTTTTGTTTTGAAACTGTAATGCCTGCCATAGGAGTCCTTTAAGAAAAACAAACAAACAAACAAACAAGAGCTCCTACAAAATATAAGAATCTAAATGAGTCATGCACTTTCAGACCTATGTCTCACTCACTCAGTTTAACGAAATCTATTTAAACCTTGTAAAGCTGTGTGTTTTTTATCTACTACAGCCTGTTGACAGGGATTGCTTCATATATGAGGCACTAAGTCAGATATTCAGATGTGCTTTACCTTCAGCTCTGCTTGGCTTAATTGGAGTAAGGTACCTTTTTTCTCCATATAATCAAGCAATCCCACAAGTAAATCCAAGTGAAAAACCTCTCTTGTTCTCCAAATATATCTTGAGGGTTCAAACTGTGAAGTGAAAGCAATTGGACATTTTTTATTAAACAAACAAACAAACAAACATACAAACAAAAACAGATAAGTGAGCATATTAACTAAATGAAGTTGAGGAAGGAAATGAACTATTTCCTATCAATGTCTTTTGGAAAATGCAGTTTCCTTCTCTCCCTTTATTCTAATACAAAATTCAAACTACTGCTGAGAAATCTCTTCATTGAAATCACTGGACAAAAAAAAAACTGTGAAATATTTGGATTTAATGAAACAGTTTTAAAAAATATATCAATGAATAAATATCAGGACTGATAACGTCTTCCAGTAGCATCTCCAAATTCATTACTCTTCCACTTAATACAGTGCAAGTGCCTTACTGCCATTATACAGATGTGTAACTCCAGGCTCACTGGAAAATTTCTGACCATACAGACACTATTTTGTTTTTATTGCAGGAAAATGACCTAGATTCTTAGCTTAAAAGAAGTAAAATTGTGTCGACATTGATAGTTATCTCCCCTCTTGTTACACTTCTTTCCATGGGCCGCAGCCTCCTCCAGGCCACAGCCACCTGCTCCACCGGGGGCTCCTCCATGGGCTGCAGCGTGGAGATCTGCTCCGTGTGGGACCCATGGGCTGCAGGGGGACAGCCTGCTCCACCAGGGGCCTCTCCACAGGCCGCAGGGGAACTGCTGCTGCCTGCCTGGAGCACCTCCTGCCCTCCTGCTGCACTGGCCTTGGGGTCTGCAGGGCTGGTTCTCACTCCTCTCTCCCAGCTGCTGTTGAACAGCAGGGTTTTTTTTCCCCCCTTTCTGAAATCTGCTCTCCAAGAGGCCCAGCCAGTGTCACTCACCAGCTCGGCTCCAGCCAGTTGTGGGTCCCTTTTGGAGATGGATGGAGCTGGCTCTGATCTGACATGGGGTAGCTGCTGGGCTCTGCTCACAGAGGCCACACACACAGTCCCCTGCTACCAGAACCTTGCCATGTAAACCCAGTACATTATGTCAGACTTGTAGCATGAGAGGAAACAAGATCCTGATAGCAGATGATACTTTGCTTAATATCTGACGCTGGGCCAAAGAAATTTAAACTGGATTCTCAGCCCACATTTATCTGAACCATGGGAGTATAGGACTGTGGAGGCTGGAAGAGATCTCAGGAGATCATCAGGTCCAACCATTGCATAGGGACAGTATTAAGTATGTCAAGGAAGAATCCACAAAAATATATGTATATATATTTATTTACCTTCTCTTATCGTGTTCAGATGGTTGGGCAAAAGTTCCATGCACTGTAAAGTTAAACTAGTGTAAGCCTCATAAAATAACAAATCCTCTTTCCCGGGCTGCCTCCTGAAAACTGACTGGCCCTTTTTCATACTGTGTTATCTATTAGTTTTCTCACTAGAAGTTACATATGAATGTATACACTGCACTTAGTATAATATCCAGGATAATTTATACAATATAACGTAATTAAAAATAAGAAAAAAAATCAATACAGAAAATAACATATCCTCGTAAATATATAGTTGCCAAACAATTTGCTCCTAGAAAGCTGGAGTTAATGCATTATCCTGACGATGAGATTATTGAGCTACGCTGAGCCAGTGAAGCAATGATCTTCATGCAGGAGATGAAGTTTCACACCTCTGGACCAGCCAAGAGCCACCTGTCAACAGTTGTGTGCTTTCATTTCCTCTTACCACTTCAAACCTAAGGATGGTCAGGAGCATCCTTAACTGGTTGCCACTTCTGGGACAAAGGAGGCCAGTAGTCATTAATAAGTTGAACCAAAACCAGTGAGAAATTCCCTGCACATGGTAAATGGCTTAGCAAGCAGATCACCACCTATCACAGAAGCTGGTGTTTAAGAGCAGTTTTCAAGGTTGCCCCATATCAAGTGCATTGGAGCAGTCAAATTGGGAGGTACCAAAAGCACAAATCCTCTGGGACAGCTCATCAAGATAGGAAAGTTCCTATTATCTGGCAGCCTGGGGCAACCAAAACCCTGCTTAATTACTGCTCTTCAGACAAGGTGGAGACCTGCATTTAAAAACTGTGTGTGCACTGAGAGAGCAGCACATAAAGCTGAAATGGAAAACTGGCTCCCTGCCTCACAGTTTCCAAGTACATGTCCTTGAACAACAGAAAACTAATGGGGGAGGATGCCATCCTGCCTGCTATTTTCCTAACTTTGTTAAGTGCAGACAGCCAGTCACCGTTGCGACTCTGTTTCAGAAACTGGGGATATAGCTAGCTCCCCAAAAGGAGAGCCATTCCTATCTTCCTCCATAAGAAAAAATCTCTACTCCATAAACTCTTTAAACAGAGCACAGTATTTCTTTTTCTCCTAATCCATAACAATTGTATTTCTATGACCTGATCTTTTGGCAAAATATTCCAAGCTGGCAAAAGGCAGTCTGTGCTCAGCTTAGGTAAGGGACCTATAATTGATGTCACTGCATATTGTCAATTGTGAATGCCAAATTCTTGTCTGTACAGCAATGACATTGTTTGTATATGTGTCTCATACACAGTAGCACCAATGAGTTTTTCAACTAGTAGGAAAACAGTTATCAGAATCTGTTTTTACACACTGAATAAGATGTTCTTTTAGCACTGTTATACCACATTGACTCTACAACCATAATTTCCCATACTGCTGCTCCTCCTCAGATGTATGAATTAGGCAATGAAAAAGAAAACTCAGGATAGTTCTGAGATCCCTGCCATGGTATTTTCTGTCCTACCCCCCTGAACCTCCGTTTCAGACTGGAGAAGGTCTGGAGTTATGGCTACAGCCACGCAAGATAACTAAGGTCAAAAGTTAAGAACAGGCTTGCACACGCTCAGAAAATTGTCATCTGCTAATGTTCGTCCTTATTCATTTGTCTCTTTAGGAAAAGAAAACCATATTTGGATTTTGTACTTGGTAAGCACCTCCAATCCCTTCTCAACCCCAAGGCTCCTGGTTAAAACATTATTAGCTTCCAAATGGCAGGCTTTGCCCGTTGTACAGGGGCGTCTCCAATTATCTCATGTAGCCTGACACAAATGCTCTTCATCCTCAAAGCTGCAGATATGAGCCTTAACATCTTGCTCTGGGCATATGAAGCTATATGTAATGATGGCAATTGGTAATGTTGAGTTTTGAAACTTGAGTGACACCACTATGAATCTGGGAAAAAAGAATTAAAGGGAAAAGAGCATCCATCTCGGTACAGTATGTTACATTGTCCACTTTCTCTTTGTTAATTTAGAGCCTGCCTTAAATTATTAATCTCTTTTTTCTTATGAAACAATGACTTCTTTGTAATACTGCTGACTTTCATATTAACATTTTTGACTGTTAACCACTGGTTTTAGGAAGAAAGATTTTGACTGAGACAAAATACAAGAATATACTCATCAGTCAAAGCTGTCTTTGCTGTGGAAGGGAAGCAAAGATATAGAATAAACAGACATAAACAATTTTGGGGACAGAAATTAAAATGTACAATTTCCTCTGAGAAATTCAGAAAATGCCATTATTATGTATGTGATGCAGACCCTCTCACAAATGTAAGAAGTGATGTTTTGGAAAGGATGTTTTGATGTGTTATAAAATGGAATCCACATTTTTTTGTAATGCTTCCAGCATTAAGGTCTTGCAAAACAGCTTTTTCTGGGCAATAAAAAACAAACATTCCCTCCTTCTAAATAATTAGTGTCATTTGAAAGTGAAGTTGAGTTGTCAAAACTGCTCTATTCTTTGAGAAGAGCATAGAAAGACATTTATCTCCCAACTACACAGTTGGTTTTCTGTGTGATTTGAGATTGCAGTGATATTGCTTCAGTTATCCCCTACAAACTAGCATTAATTATTCCTCACTCCACTGATTTAACATTGCTTCTCTACGTGTACCACAAAAAGGACAAGCACAGCGGGATTTTACTCGGTCTCATTTCCACCACTGTAATACATGTATCTCCTTACTGCAAGTGCTTACTCCTTGATTTAAATGCTTCCTTTCTTTTCCATGAAGTGGCACGTGAACAATAAATATAAGGTGGCTAGTATTTTCAACTCAGCGTATCAGCAGCCAAAGGAACATGCTGCAGACCCAATTCAGCAAAGCACTGTGACAGGTATACAGGACAAAGCACACAGGTCTACCATCAGTAGGATCACTTCTTTTGCACTTAAGCAGACTCTCAAAGGCTTTAGCAGAGTACAGCTTTTAGTAGTAGACATATGCTAGATGTATTAACATATAGCATATGTTAGATGTATTTTTTTTTATGTTGCAGTGAACATAGGCTGTTATAAATCCATGTCCTCTTTTTTCATCATTCAAAAAACACCTACTACCATCCTCTTCTGATGTCAAAGTATCTATTGAAGTAGAAGAGAAGAGAGAGATTTGAAAAGAAAGACCTTCATAATAACTAGAAATCATTTTTCTAACAATGAATAACTTCTCAAAGACACTCATCTCTGGGAATAACTTATTTCTACCTAGTATCACAGAAAAAGAGCAACAGTGTTAGGTTTTATTTTACTAAGTGCCTGCGACATAGCAAAAGTTATTCTAACATAAAACATATGTCTGCTTGTAAGGGGTAATTCTCTTCCCTTCCAGCTACTGCTTGCACTGTCTGCAGGTCTAGGATTTGTCTCACCAGACATGGACTGCAGTGAGCCTTTCGGCTCACCTGAGGTGAACTCGAGGAGCATGGGATAGGTCTGACATGTGATTCCTCCCCTCTTAACACAGATATCTGCAGCAGTGCAGGTGAACTGTGTGTTAGGAGTGCCTATTTCCTTCCTTGATGTGCTCATATGTAGGCATGCACTGTACATGCATCTATGCATTAAATGAATTAAGTAATTCCAGTTTCTGAGTCTGGCAACGATGTGTAGCCATGCTGTGGCCTTAGTGATTCTTTTCTGAAAAGTGACATGACTAGACCAAAGATGAGTTGTTTGTAGTCTTTTGTTTTAGTTTATCTTAATTCTCATGTTATAACAAAAAATTAAAACTGCAGCAAGCAAGCCACAGAAATTAGTTATAACTACAGGACATACAAAGAATATGCAATAGTCTGACAAAAGGCAGATGATTTATTATATTTCCTTGAGTTATTGATAACCTTTAACTCATCAATAATGAGTGGGATGAATGATGTATTCAGAGAAAGACTCTGTGTTCTGTTTATGCAATACCACTTGATGATGAATGTGTTGTAAGGAGTAATGTCTAGGCCTTCAGAGCTAGAAAAGTTTCTGTGAAGTACTTTGTGGAATAATGAGAGAATAATGCATTTTTTTAACTGAATACCTTATGTTTTTCTTCTCTGGAACAGGTGTCAATTTTCAGCTGTCAGTAAGTTGCAAGTAAACCCCACTGAAATTCTCTGTAACTACAGAAATGGATCAGTAGGGGAGTAGCCTTTGGGGCAGGTGAAAATGTGTTTAGTTTTGAAAGATACTTGTATTCTGGCTCTGTGCATCCATTTTTCCCTCACTCTGAGCAATATAATTAGAAGTATGGATAAGAAAAAAATAAAATAAGATCATCTCTGATGGAAGAATTTTCTATCAGAAAGAACTAGTTTGTTGAAACAAACAAAAATCCTCGGAGGGGGCTAATTAAAGCACTTGCTTCAACAGACCAAAATCACTTCATTTTGATCTCTATCATTTTGACTTTCAAATCATATATTTCATAGGATTTCAGATTACATTTTCCTGAGCGTCTGAATTCCTAGGAATTTATTTAAATTCTAGCCTTTCACTTGAGTTGGAAAAAGAAGGAAACTGAAATATAATAATCCCTCATAGGACAATTCTGTAATTTCATCTGTTACTACTGATTGACAGGTTTTCTTCTTAGGAATTAGATCAGAAGCTGCTTTAAGAGCAAAAAGAATTTCTAGTGAGGGAAAGAACTAATAATAATACAATTTATTTTGAATACAAATTTTAATTGATGAGGAAATCTGCATAAAGTAAACTATCTCTGTTGCTTTCAACAGAGCACTTTCACTCATGCTTTGGATCCTCTTGGAGCATTTGAAATGAAGAATATGCACAATTCCTTAACTGAGTAAAGATCCTTCTATCTGAATTGTTGCCATATGTTCTTGCAAATATTAGCACAGTATCATATATTTCCTACCGTAGAAGTGTCTAAATAAAGAAAACAACCAACCTAGGCAAAAATACTGAATTAATAGCAGTTTTAGAGAGAGATGTGGAGTGGTGTGGAAACAGTCCCACAGGACAAGTTTAGAAGTGAAAATTTTAGAAGTGAAAAGCTGAGCTCTGTATAGAAGTGTGCATAATACTATTAACAACCCATGTGAAAAAAAAATATGTTATGTCTACCATGACTGAGTAGGAATATGTTATCTTAATTATATGCCTGCGTGTACTCCTGTTGTCCACAGAGCACAAAGTACTTGAGAAGCAAGAGTGATTTAACGCTCAGCACATTTAACTCTCAGCAGACAGAAGGATTCTATAATCATTGCACATCTCATAGCTGAGGTGCAACAGATGAAATCCTTAAGGTATACGTACCTCAAGTCAGGTAGTCTCTCAGATGTAGATAGACAACTAAGGAGTTTGATTATATATCAAGCTCAATACTTCCTCTTGGACCCAGGTACTATGCCTTGGCCCCATAATGGACAAGCTTGAGAAAGAACTGAATACCCAAACACTGATATTTATGGGAAGAAAGCTGTATTTTTTCAGGAATTTTCATAAATATAATGTTAGGGTCTTTTTACAACTCATTACAGCTTGTAAAATAACAACAGTAAGAAAAGAGTTCGCATTTTGGAATTAGTAGAAATGAAGGAGCTAAGAAATGAGAAGAGAAAAAGTATCAAACATGCTTAATTTCTCCAATCTCCCTAAAAAGTGAAAATCTCTTTTGTCTGAATTCTGAGAACCAGTGCACTCTTTGCTTATTTCATCCAAACGATTTTACACAAAATTAAAAATAAATGAAAAGTTAGAAAATACAGAACCCAACAGTCACAATGATTATAAATCACTAAGGGATTATAATGATTTTCTCCTATTGTGGCTTGCAGCCTAGAAACAGGATATACAGTAAGTGCTACTCCTGTTAGCTAATGGAGATTCTCCTTTAGCTCAAGTGGTAGCGCTGTTGCTTTGGGATAAGAAGGTTGTGATGCCTTGCCTAAAGGGATATAAGTGTTGCAATTCAGGTCCCAAATGAGAAAAATACTTCACATTGGTGCCCAATTAGTGATCTGATTCCTGGTGTTAAGTCTAATGCAATTTAGCACGCACCTGCTGAATGGCACGCATGCCAAATACCAACTGAACTGCTACAGCTCTTTGTCTTTGTTCATAGAGAGTTTAATGTTTTATTTCAGGGTGGGGAGTAGAGCACAGGGGCAAGGGGTATTTGCAAACATTTGTGGGAGTGAAATCTGCAGATTTTCTTCAGCAGCATTTCAGCGCTGCTCACATTTGCTCTGTAGCAAATAGGTATGGATATTCACTGAGAGCATGACCTGAGTATATAAAAGTTAAAATAACAATGGGGTAATACCTTATTATCCCAAGTGATAATAATATGACCTATTGACCTAAAAGACACCAAAAGAAATAATTTCTGCCTTGACTTTACAGTTTTAAATACAGACAAGAGAGGGCTTTACAGCCCTAGCCTATCTTGTTTTATTCTTGTGATTCCGAATTTCTTGTGGACGTTCTGGAAAAACTGTAAAGTTTGGAAAGGATTTGAGTGAGAACAAGATAAAACCTTTGTAATATGTAAGCTTGTAGTGAGCTGACATGGTTTTCTAAAGGTAGCCACAATAAATTCATTTAGATTAAAATAATTAAAAAGATGCCTGTCTAAGGCTCTAAACTCCCTCACATATCATTAATAATACAATAAAATCCCAGAAGAATGAAAATAATCATACCAACAGGAACTCAGCCAAGCAGCATCCTACAGAGACTCCTTTCCACCCTTTTATTGTTGTGGGAAACATACCTTCAGCCCTGTTAAAGAATTCTATTAAACAGGTGTCATTTGAAGATAACCCTATAGGGCTATTCTGAGTCAAAAAAGGGGGTGGTGATGAAGCTTTAGAGTCTCAGGGACCCCCACCCCCCAAAAAAGTGCCCAACTACCCCCCCAAAGTGGAATAATAGAGTATTCAACCTGGGCATAAACTGCTCATAAGAGATAACAACCCTTATCCATGCAAAAAAAAAAAAAAAATTAACTCCTATTCAGGATATTTTCCATTTTTAGAGGTATTACAGTTTTTAATTAACTTGTTAAGCTACAGAAATCAATGGACAACCATGAAAATCCAGGGTGCCTATATATATATATATATATATATTTTTTTTTTTACTGAGAAACCCTACTCAGAAAGCTAGCAGTTACATTTTGTTTCTGAAGCTGTACTAACTTCAGTCTTCACGTGGTTTTATAGTACATCACAGTATAAACTAGACAGCAACAAAAAGACCTCAAAGCATCCAAAGCCTGGATAACAATCACAAGAATGTCAGTCAAAAGAAAAATTTATAATCTCTTAGCTGCATCTCTAAATGCATCTGGCAAAATGGATTGACGAGATTGTTAATACACCCTGTTGTCAAAAACTGGTGGAAGATCTCCCTAGACACTTAAATCTGGATCTTACATGGAAACAAGGCTACACCTAGCTGCCATAATAATTTTGGTAATGTTCCTTGACCCTTTACTTGTGCATCATTGTTATCTGTATCTTTTGTGGTTTGATAAGATTTTGTTCATCATAGAATCACACAATCATAGAACAGCTTGGGTGGGAAGGGACCTTAAAGATCATCTAGCTCCAACCCCCTGCCATGGGCAGGGATGCCACCCACCAGATCAGGTTGCTCAAAGCCCCATCCAGCCTTGAACACCTCCAGGGATGGGGCATCCACAACTTCTCTGGGCAACCTGTTCCTGTGTCTCACCACCCTCTGAGTAAAGAGTTTCTCATTTAAGTCTCCTGTCTTTCAGTTTAAAACCATTTACCCTATTCTTATCATTATCTGCCTGAGCAAAAAGTTGCTCTCCATGTTTTTCGTAAGCCCCCATTAAGAACTGAAAGGCCACAATGAGGTCTCCCAAAGCCTTCTTTTCTTCATGCTGAACATCCCCAGCTCTCTCAGCCTTTCTTCATAGGCTCCAGCCCTCTAATGTACCAGGACTAGTAAATAAGTTTTTTTTCTGACCTTTTTGCATTAATTATCTCATGAGAACAGATCTGGGTTGAAATTGGAGAATGGACTAGAATGGAAAGCACGTCTATTGTGTTTTAAGAAATGCAGATTAGGCCTAAAAAGGCCTAAAAAATTAGGCAAAAAAAAAAAAAAAGTTGAAAAAGGCCTAAAAAATTAGGCCTTTTTCAACTCTAATTTGCAGTCCAGAAGGAATTCCAGGTTCGAAATGGGAGGTTCTGAAGTTCTGCCTCTGTTCCGGCACCCCAAACGTCTCTGAAGACAGTTTTGTCCTGTCTGCAGTAGGGCCAGGATGACACCTTTAAAGTGAAAGTTACAGATATCTCAGAAAACAAAAGCACTCCACCTGATAGCCAAAAAAGAAACTAAACTCTCAGAGCTCCATGTAGGTCTTGCCATTCCGCAGTGAGACACAAAGGCTGGAATTGCCATCAGTTCAAAGTAGAATAAGATAAGTATTTATGACAAGGAGTACCTATTTCAAGAAATTACTAAGGGACTTGTGAAATTATGGCAAAATAAAAGTCTTTGTTTCCTTCCTGGAAGATATGTTTAATCAAAGTTACTGGCTAGAATGTGCATGTGCTTGGTGAAATATAGCAGACTGGTCCATGAAAGAATTCAAAGTAAATTATTTTAATGATTTTACTATGATCTTTAAGCCCATGAAGAATGGATGTATTATCTAACTATCTGATATCTATTGATTTCTTTAATCTAAATAATAAAATATTTGATATTAACATGACATTCTTGCATATCAGATGCAAACTACACTTGTACATTAATTTTTAAACAGCATTCAGTAAAACTCAAAACTTGCAAAAATATTAACTTTTCATGCCATATTTGAGAACTTCTTTTATTCTTCTGTACCTCCACGAGGGCAGCCAACAATATCTACAGTCACCTTCTGTCTTACAACTAGGACAAATGGTTTTACTAGTGCTTTCACTTGTTCACTGGTTTCCAAACAAAACCAAAATATCCACATTAATTAGTTGCTCAAAATTCATCACATAAGCTTTGAGGAAAAGCAACTTTTTCTTTAATTTTTGGACATCTTTTGATGAGCCACCCAGTACTGACTCAGCGGTGCTGGACCTTCACTTGGGGCCCAGAACTCTGCAGCTGCTCTAGCTCAGAATTTGCCTAGAGCAATGTGCCAGCTGTCTCTGACTGTATTACACCACAGTAATGTGAACAACTGGAAGCAATAATGTGTCTCCCCATTTGCCTAACAATACCAACATGAACAATAATTCAGAAGACTGAAGATTTGTGCTGTAATTTAATAAACCCCATGCACATTTCTACAATTGAGTATCACATCTGCGCAATGGATCCTAGAAGTGTAATATTCTTTTATAAGGGACCATTAACCAATCTTAAGTTTATAGGTTTCCTTAAATCTTTTTCATCAGCTGTTAAACTACAGTAAAGAGAAAATTGCCTCTTATGAGAAAAGGGATAGTAAAATACAAAGACTGTGATTAAACGTCAATCAATTAAGGATTATAATATAATAAAAATGCTGACTGATGATTAAAATGAGTACTTTCTGGCAGAATTTTATAAGCAATATTAAGAATTGTTTTAAAAAGTCAATAGAATAAACCCCACTTACATCTTATTATGTACAGAGATACTGTCATAGATAGGTCTATTTGGAGAAGAGGAGAAAAAAATGTTATTCTGACAAAAATATCTAAGAAGCAGTTTGTTGTCGATATCCACATTAAATAGGATACATTTCTTTCTGTCATTTATTTTATTATACCCCTGACTCCTCCATTTTAAATCCATTTCTGAGTGGAGTAAATAATGCTATATATTTTAGTTTCAGCTGGCGTTTGGCAAGTTCATACAACTAGGCTACATTTCCTGAAAACAGGTAACAGATCATGCAGTAAACAATATAAATAAGTGACACACAAAATATTATTTCATATAACAGGCCTAAGAGAGCAGCTCAGCTGAGGGGGAAGTGTGGGAAATGCAATGTTCATTTGTGTCTCTTTACTGAAGATGATTTAGTCATCTTTTATGGAAAAAAATCATATGGAATTTAGGATTAGACTAAAACAGATTCTACAAAAACTCTTACATACAAAAATATTAATAGAAAATAATAAGATTTTTATAGTTCATATGAAACATCCAGCAAAATGCTATAGTAGGAATATAGTTTTCTATTAAATTCTACAGTTTTTTTCAAGAGAGCAATAGAATGTTTTCATTTTCTTAAGGGAAATGCCTTATAATGTACATTGTGACTAATTTTCATTTCCTCTGCTCCTGCTCCCACAATTCTTAGTGGCTGTGGATAAAAACACATTACAATGTAGATTCTTTTATCGTTACATTTTTGTTTTTTCTCCTTCATATTCATCAACTTTCAAAGCAGGATATAGTTTTTTCTCCATGCTCCTCGGACTGTATCATGTGTTTGCCAAAGGTCACCTCTACTTTATAAAGCTACCACTTCCATTTCTGCATGGGTCATGCTAACTCCTTTAGAGAACATCAGTGTTACGCCATACTTTCCCTCGTCCTAATTTCTTCCCAATTTGCTGCTTTTTTCTTGCTCCTCTCTCTTCAGCAGCAGAGAAATTCTTCTGGTTTGCTTTCTTTCTTTTCTTTTTATTATAATTTTTTTTAATGTCTATATAATCCTTGAAGCTACTCTTCTCCTCTGTACTTTTATCTTCCTTTTCAGCTAATTAAGTGGATCTTGTGCTATCATAGGTATCTCCTAAGCTTTAAATCTAAGAACTAGAGGCTGTGTGAGGACCAAAATGAAGAAAGACAGCTATCTTATGAATTTGCATCTCTACCTTGACAGAAAGTAATCAAGAAAGCAGTCTCTAATTTAAACTTTATTTGTAGTTAAGGCATCCATGAAGGATTTTCTGTTACATGGATTTCTGTTGAACTTCCATTGTAGCATTTTCCTCAGTGTGTGGTAAAAAAGATCCTTCTTTTTCTCTCACCTTTCTGTTTCACTGATTTTAGTGAAAATATGCTACTGCTGATCAGTAGCATATTTTAATCAGATTTGATTAAAATTCACCATGGGGCTCAAAATATTTACGTGTCCTGGCTACCTGTACAGACTGGGGGATAAGAGGCTGGAGAGAAGCCCAGTGGAAAGACATATGTGGGTTCTGGCTGACAGCAAGTTAAACATGAGCCAGCAGTGTGCCCTGGCAGCAAAATAGGTCAGCCATGTCCTGGGGTGTATCAAACACAACATTGCTAGCTGGTTGAGGGAAGCAATCGTCCTGCTCTGCTCTGCACTGTTGTGGCCTCACCTTGAGTGCTGTACACCATTTTGTGCACCTCAATATACAGACCATTAGAGAGTGTCCAAAGGAGGGCTACAAAGATGGCAAAAGCTCTGGAGGGCAAGATTCATGATTGGATGGGGTCATTTGATTTGTTCAGTTTAGAGAATAGAAGGCTAAGGGGTGAGCTCACGTACATCGTCCTCACAACAAAGGGCAGAGAGGGAGGAACCTCTCTCTTCCCTCTGGTGAGTAGTGATAGGACCCAAGGGAATGACATGGAGCTGTGACAGGGGAGGTTCAGGGTGATGGTTTCTCTACTAAGGGTGGTTGGGCACTGGAACAAGATCCCCAGAGAAGTGGGAACAGCACCAAGGCTGCTGAAGTTCAAGAAGTGTTTGGACAACACTCTCAAACACATGGTTTAAGTTTTCGGTAGTTCTGTACAACCCATGCAATGGACTTGATGATCCTTGTAGGACCCTTGCTACTCAGGACATTCTATGATTCCGTGATTCTTTGGTTCTAGCTAGCATAGAAAGGCACAGATAGATGCACAAAGCATAATGATTTACTTTCCTTAGGAAATCAGGCTAAAGACCATTCTTGTATTCCGTTTCTCTTTCTCCAGCTACCATGGTTTCTCTATTCTTGTTTGTCTCCACAGACACAAGATACCAAATGTAAATCTCCTTTTGCAGGTTCCTGCATTGCTTCTCCATCTTTCATCATCTGATTCCTCTTAAAGAAAGGAAGCACCAAGAATATCATAAGCACTTTGAAAAATTGTCTTCCCTTGGTCTTTTCCTTCTTAATTCTCTCCCTCTTGATCAGATTCCCTATTCCCATCTCCTGTAACTACCTCAGATGGCACTCTCCCTGCCTCATTTTCACTGTAATATCATATATTTAGTAGATGACATCTACCTGCAAGTAAACCTTTCTCCTTCTTCTGAATGCCATAACTTTAATTTAGTATTCAAAAGATAATATTTTTATTTGCAAAATCTCTACCATCACTGTTGTCAATTCTAGCAACTCTCAGTTCACCAAAACATAACATCAGTATTCTCTTTGACTTTTTAAGCTATACTCACTACAGTAGAAAAAGATAATTTGCTGAAATAAGTATGTAATCAAAATAATTTGCCATAACTCCCCAGCTGGTCATGATAGGATAGAATTTGTCTTATTCATCTTTAGACATAATACAGATATTAAGTTTGAGCTCATCACTACATCTCCTCACAGTAGATTCCTGAAATGATCAAGGTGTTGGAAAGGATGGTCCAAATTTTGGTGTAGACCTTTGTGGTGCCAGGAATTGGACTCGATGATCCTTGTGGGTCCTTTCCAACTCGGGATATTCTATGATTCTATGATTTCTAGAGCATTAAATAAACTGTCTTACTTTAGTCATTTACTTTAAAACAAGTCAACTTGCACCCTCAAAATATTCCTTTCCTCTACTTTTTCCTCACATTGACTCACACTGCAGCCGCAAGAACACTAGGCCCAATGCTAAAAAAGAGGAGAGAAGAACCTATGGCTGATGGTGCTCGATGGGACAAGGCTCTCCTTTCATAGTAGCAAATCCTTTAATCAGTTCACCTATCAGGTCAAATCCTACTCTAACTGGGCATCAGATATGAGCTGAGTATCCTGCTACAAAGGTTCTCAGAAGTTCTCATATATGGAACTTAATTATGGAATGACAAGGATGTGGGAGTATAGTCATGGTCATATGTCAACATATGTTCATTTTATGATGTGATATAATTTGACCATGTATTTTAGTGTTTAATGGAAGCTACTACACAAATGATGATCAGCTCAACTGTTATACACTGTATTTTCAGCTCTGGAAGATTTCTTCTGTAAAATCATAGAAGAGTCATACAATCATAGAATGGCTTAGGTTGGAAGGGACCTTAAAGATCACCTAGTTCCATTCCCCTTGCCATAGGCAGGGATGCCACCGACCAGACCAGGTTGCTCAAAGCCCCATCCAGCCTGGCCTTCAGTACTTCCAGGGATGGGGCATTCATAACTTCTCTAGGCAAACAGGTCTGGCACCTCACCATCCTCATAGTAAAGAATTTCTTCCAAATATCTAATCTAAATCTATCCTCTTTTAGTTTAAAATCATTACCCTGTGTCCTAACACTACACCCCCTGACAAAGAGTCCCTCCCCAGTTATTCTGTAGGCCTCCTTTAGGTACTCGAAGACCATTATAAGGTCTCCCTGGAGCTTTCTCTTCTCCAGGCTGAACAACCCCTCAGCCTTTCTTTGTAGGAGAGGTGCTCCAGCCCTCTCATCATCCTTGTGACCCTCCTCTGGACTCGCTATAATAGCCCCATCCTTCTTGTTCGGAGGGCCCCAGAGCTGAACACAGCACTCCAGGTGGTGTCTCATGAGAACCCAGAGGGGGAGAATCACCTACCTCAATCTGCTAGTCATATTTCTTTTTATTTCTTTTCATGTCTGCTCTACATATAATCTTTAGAGTTGACACCACTGATTTGAATGGGAATCCTGCTATCAAAAGTATTACAGAATGAGATCCTTATATGTATAATTTAAAAAGACAACTACATTCTGTCAAGGAGCTACAGATGCCTTGTTTAGAAAGACACTATGTAATGTCAAAAGAGCATTTACACTGATGTAAGATTTCACTGTTCCGTACCTCAACTCTTTTATAATGGAAGGGTAAAAACATCTCTGACCCTTCGCTGGATAAAAACCTTCTGTAACTGACCTTTTGTATGATGTGTCTATCTCAGTTTTGGCATCTCCTGACAGTAATAACCTGAAAATTATCTTCATCTCCTGCCACTTCTTGACAAGTGTACTAGAACTTCTTCCAGGAGAAGTTGTCAGTTCATTGAAGAACAATAGCAGTAATGATGATATAATAAAGGTCATCAGAATATGTATTCTGTGTTTGTGTCTTGGCAGGATAGAAAACAAAACAACAAAAGATCAGTTCTTGTTTTTCCTTTGTAACAGACATTAATGTAAATTTTGTTTGTGCAAAACCAACTGAAATAGAGTACTAGATTTCTAGTTTAAAATATGGTCTGGTTCCTTATAACCTTCAGCAATCACACCTCAGTGAGAAAGCAGTGGAATTTGACATGACTTGTAAAAGATCTTTGTGTCTCCAAAGACAACCACAGAACATGTGACAGTTATGTTGTATGAAGGTATTTTGTTTGTGATGTTTGGAAAGAGAGGGGAAAATACCCTTCTGAAAGAAACAAAATATTTTCCTCCATCTTTCAGTCTAAGGGATCACTTACATTGAAGAAATAGGATTATAGGTAAAATAATCAGAAATAACAATAAAAGATCATTTTTGGGATAAAATATATATTTTAAGAAGGCTGATAGTACTTTGGATATTTTCTGTGACATATAGTAAAAGTTCAACATAAAGTTGTCTCTGTCATATATCAGTTTTAATAAATAGGTTTTTTTTCCTTCTATATTATTTTATTAAAATTATTCTTTGAAGTTTTATTCATTTTATTATTCATGCACTGGACAAAGTTTAAAACTAAGGTAAAGTTAAACAGAAATTTTAAAAAAGGCTCTCAGAAAATAGATTATACACTGAATCACTCTCTCCATCCTTACTCTGTGGTCATTTTTGCTGATACAAGACGTTTTATCCAGCTATCACAGTCTTTTTCCTCTAAAGATTGATGATTGAAAATGCCGCACTAGTAGTTATCCATCACATATGCCTATGGATGGCCACGGTCTTGTCTGTGATCCATTCTTATACCAATTAAGTTTGGATCTCTGCCAGCTGCACAGCCTTGTTATGCCACTCAGAGAGAATCAGGGAACTTGAATGATTTCCTCATTATTATAGATTATTGAACTCCTTCTAGCCCACTTTTGTTGAAGGCTGGACTTGAATAAGATAACTCAGAATCCAAAAGCAAATGAGATATTGTAAGATCTGTTCCTTATAGCACCGTGCTATTTTGTTTCAAGCCAAGCAGTGCTGGTTTGATGTGGAACTGTTAGGGAGCAGAGGTTGTTCAGGAACCCACCTTTACATTTCTTCTATAAAACAAAACAACACAAAACCACCACCACCACCACCAAACAACAACAAAAACCCTCCTCAGTCCCTAAATCAACACTGCTAGGATGTATACAACTCAAATTTCAAATATTCATAAGTCTCTGACCAGATTGCGGGTGGTAATGATACAGTCTTGAGACACACACCTGATTTTTTCCTTGGTTACTTCAGCTCGCTGTTTCTTATGCATTGTTATTTGCAATGATACATCAAATAATTTCAATATCGTTTTTCAACACAGGCAAAAACAAATTATTTTTTATGAGCCAAATTTAGAAGTAGAACATACTTCTTCCTCATAACCCTGTACACTATTTAGATTAATTTATATATGTTTACTTGTGAGCATAAAAGAATGTTGGTACGATCTATTTGCATGCCAAAGTGTAGGAAGGAAGTTTTATTAGAAGAAGGCTAAGTCCTGCGCTCGGGGCACAACAACCCCATGCAGTGCTACAGGCCGGGGGAAGAATAGCTGGAAAGCTGCACAAAGGAAAGGGACATGGGGGTGTTGGTCAATAGCCGGCTGAATATGAACCAGCAGCATGCTCAGATGTCCAAGAAGGTCAACGGCATCCTGGCTTTTATCAGGAATAGTGTAGCCAGCAGGACCAGGCAGGTGATCGTCCCCCTGTACTCTGCTCTGGTGAGGCTGCACCTGGAGTACTGTGTTCAGTTCTGGGCCCCTCAGTACAAGGACATTGAAGTGCTGGAGCATGTCCTAAGAATGGTAATGAAGCTGGTGAAGAGTCTAGAGAACAAGTCTTATGAGGAAAACATAAAAAATAAACATAAAATTGTAACATCCCATCTTCCGCTTTCTCTTCCCAACGTTTTCTTCTCTTCCCTTCCATCACAGAATCAGAGAATCATAGAATCATTCAGATTGGAAAAAAAAAAATCAAAAATAATCTAGTCCAACCTTTAACATAGTACTGACACCTGAAGACCTCCAGGGATGGTGACTCAACCACTTCCCTGGGCAGTGTATTCCAATGCCATACAACCCTCTCAGTAAAGAAATTTCTCCTCATATAAAACCTAAAGCTTCCTCCGTTATGTTTTGTTCTATAACTACATGACACAGTAGGTGTGGGGAGGTGGTAAGGAAGGAAAGAAAAAGACTGTAATTAATGGAAAATTTCTGATATGTGAGAACTGGGATCTGATTTATAGTGCGAAGATGATATCAAACATAACTAGACAGCTAATCAGGTTGAATCTTTGGATAATCGTTATTCCCACACAGGTTCTAACCAATAGTTGACTTCAACTGTCTCAGAAATCCCATCTTTCAGTTCTTGTCTAGCCTTTTAGGGTAAATATATTTTTATTGCAATATTGCTACAACCAATATTCATATTTTAGTTGTTGTTTCATATTTTCTTATTTCTATCTTGAATTTCCACAATGAAAATAGTTTTCCAAAGAGATGCAGGTGATCCTTAATTTCATGTAAAATTATATTTTGAAAACACACATTTCTTTTTTTTTATTTTTTTTTTTTATAATAAAATGGCAGTATGATGAAATCTTAAAAAACAGGGTCAGGAGAAGGTAATTTTCTTTTCATTTTTTTTTTTCTTTTTTTACTTAGCAAACATGTTAGGTAATCTAACACCTAGTGTGAGATCTTTATTACAAAAAAGATTTTCCTGATTCATTTTGCTGAGGTTAATTAACACACTTCTACATATTTTTTCACTTGATTGTTACAGGAAACTGTATTTTCCCCTCCTTCCCCTGCCTGCTAAACCCTAAGACTGAGGCAAAACCCACTAACACTCTTCCTGGTTAATCAAGCTATAATGAAATACTTTCTTGGTGACTCGAACAAGTCTCAAAGGAAAACAGTAAAGGGAATGTCAGGGATGCATCCTTTTTTTTTTTTTTTTTCCCCTGAAATCTTGAGGTAGATCCTGAGTGACTCCACAGCACTGGCTGCAGAGTAGAACCCTTAAATAAAACATCACAAGTGTTTAAGACTGAAAGCTGTGTGCAGGGAGGGGACAGAACCCCATTAAGGACCAATACAATAAAAGAGACCACAGTCTGATCACTGTTCTGATTTTTTTAAACCTATTTTGAAAGGTCTTCTCAGTGTTGTTTTGGAATGGTAGATTGCATTGTTGTAAAACACACATGGATGGATGGCTGAAACTGTGGTCTGCATACACTAGGTGAAATGTATCTATTGACTTACAAGCTGGCTGCATGTGTCAAAATGCAATCCAGTATTTTTGTAATAATAGCTAGCAGTCATAGTTGTAAATTATTTATGGAGACTATTCAGTGCAAACAGGTTAGTGCACACATCCTCTTCAGCTTGACTGCCCTGGTTTTAGATCACTCAGACATTCAACTCCTTAGAGATCTGCTCTTATCATTGCAAACCCTAAAAAGGTACCCAAACTGCAGTTATTTCAGCAGCTCAAAGCAGCTCAGCCATTTGCTGAAGTTCTACCTCAAGGTTCAGTGAATAAACACGATTTCTGCCCACCTCTTTCACACCCACCCTGGCCCTGGCGATGTAAGTTAATATCAGACATGAAGAGAGATCGATCTCTAGAGCTAAAATTCCAGTGCTTCATAATCTTTGTGCAGAAACATGGAAGAATGTACATAGCAAAGGCCACCAATGATCTTAATACAAACTGACATTTCACTAATGTTGTGTTTCAGGAGACAGGAAAAAAAGACAACCATCCAATGAGTACTTCTGGTTAAATTCAAGTAAGTACAGCATCCTATTGCAATGCAGTACACTGATTTTTCATTGTATACAACTATTGACTCTCATTAGCATTTTGTTCTCACCAGTCCATTTCAAGCAGCTGCACCCACCCTGCACAGTCAATGGACTGCGGGTTACTGAATTTTATGTTTGCACAACAAGGCACCAAACAAAAGTAATCCATCATGTACAGAAAAATGTCAGTATTTGACTGCTGTGACAGGTATACTATGTTGAAACATTTACTGTTTATTAGTTTCTCTCTAGGACAAGTTCAGACAGGAGGGGCTTTGTGGGGGTTGCTTCTGCTACAAGTTATTTCTGATAGCTCTGAAACTGAGAGAGTGGTTCACCCTAGCTCTGCTCAGTCATTAGTTTGTAAATTGGAATAAAAGTTTTAAATGCATTAATAGCACTGACTCCTACACAGCTCTGAGTGGATTTTCTTTCTGAAAGTTTAAGCAATCTCAAGTTTCTACCTCAGTCTCAGGAATTTGGATTATGGATTTTTTATCATCCATAACACTGGGCAAAGAGAAAATCCTAGCAGACAAGGTTACAGGATGAGAAAAAGGGTTTGAAGAACTTGGACAGAGACAACAGACTTCATTTGTCTTCAGTCCTTCAGCCTCCTTGCTTGGTTCTTGTACAGCTTACACCACCAACAACTGCTCTGGTGTGCTCTCCTGTTAGGCAAAGAAGAAACTGTCCCTGTCCATGTATAAGCAGCTGTTTAGAGGTTAGCCATATTAACTCCAAGGCATATTCTCAATGAGAAACCTGCCTGGGACTGAGGAGGTTAAGCACCTGAAATCAGCTCTTCACAATCACTCACATCTCAGAGCTCTTCCTGTCATATGGCTAGAGTCCTTGGGGAAGCATACAGGACTGCTTATGTTTTATTCTCCCCAGGGAATTTGGTCCCATATTTGATATAATTCCCACTGCAAAGGTGAACAGCAAAAAATGTGCTTTGCCAAAGATATGGCTTGCACCAGTGAAGGATGAGCATGTGCCTAATTAACTATGCACAATGCAGCATACAAAGGGTAAACATGCAGCACCAAGTGGATCTGTTTGCAAGGAGGGATGAACAATCACAATACAATGCAGCATGCATATTATATATACCAGTGCTGTTAAAAATGCAGTATTAAGTTACTAACTCCTGTGGCATGATAATAAATCTGTTTCAGGTGGACCCTATAACAGGTCAGAGCTCATGTACATCAGGTGTTATCATTTCATTTTTTTTCTTCTTTTCTGGGTTCTAAAGCAAAATTAGATCAATGAGAATGTCAACCAGAAAGTCAGGCTGGGAATGTAAACAATTACCTAGGGCCCACATCACAGGGCTAGAAACAAAGATCTATCTCTAACTTTCCTTTGTATCACACCTTTAATACAGACTGAACAAGGAAGATGATCCCAGAGCAAAACTGGGGGGTAAATATGTAAAAATAAATGAATATATATGAAATGAATATATATTTTCATATATATATGAAATGAATATAATTCAAATATATAATTGCAGAAATTAAATGATATAATTCTCCAGTTAAAGACAGATGAAAAACTAAAGTAAACTCAACCCACTCGATACATTTTGCAGGAATATGGGACGGAAACAGACCATAGGACCTTTCTGAGGCAGGATTCAGGAATAATTGTTACAGATTGTCATTATTGTATTTTGTTCTGGTTTGAATTTTTCTTACATAATTTTATTTGAAATAAAATTTCTTTCCAACTGCAAAATTAAAGACAAACTGTTTTGAAGAAGGCTAACTTGAACCTTCATGTGATCTTCTCAATAATAAAGAGAACACTGGTATTATAAAACATTTTGTAGTTTCTTTTGACAAATCTTTCCTGTATTTTATTATTTTTTTAATTCTTACTGGACACATAGTACTGAAATAAAGCACAACATTCTAAATAGATTTCAGTAACTACTTTTAAATTAAGCAAATTCCTGCAAAAATTCATGGCCTGCTCTTGCCTGTATCTAATGTTAAGTAGCAACAACCGTAGACATCTAAATCATTTGTTTAATCTGAAAATTTAGGTTAGTTTTATAAATTCTGAAAGGTATTGGACTTTTCTGAGGTAGAAACTTCAGTGTTTAAAACCGGTAACATAACAGGAAAGAGGAGTTTTTCATATGGGAGCTGGAAAAATAGATAGATGGCATTTTTAAGTAGTGCTGAGAAGGTTAATTAGTAGACTTTAAGGATGCACATCCTTTAAGGATGTGGTATACATGCATCTAATTGTAATATTCAAATAATAGTTTAAGGGGAAGAAAAAAAAATGATTCCTAAATGCTGACAAAAATATATATAAAGTAACAAAAATCTAAGGCAACTGAAATCTTATTTCCCTAGCCAACATTAAGTCTTTCAGTCCAAGCAACTCAGCTACTTTATAGCATTCTCTGGATTTAGGTATATGTGTTTGTATATATGTACATCAATATGGATGTAGGTCTAGACATGTATGTGATAATTAGTATTTTTGGCTTTATTCATTTGAATTCATATTCATATTCATATTCATATACATTTTCACAAGAAATGTATATTATGTTGAAGCAAGACTGTACAGCTACAATAATGCAGAAAGCTAATAAGGTTAATATCCTCAGTAGATGGTATCATTTCATCAATAAGAGAACTATTCAATGACCCTATATTGGAGTGAACTCAGCATAATCAATTAACTTTGTCAAGTAAACAGATCTGTCCCTTTCACTGCTGCGTAACTTGATATTTCTTCCTGTTCTTACTGACTCTGTGAATGGAGAAATAAAATACCCTGTAATTATACCAGCTCTGACTGAGGAAAGAGATCTATTTAAAAAACTGCTTCACTGAAAGTGTCTGTCATTCTTAATCAGAGGTTTTTGTCTTCCAGCAGAGAAGGGCAGTAGAGCAAGGCTCAGTCCAGAACCACAGAATGCTTAAACAAAAGCAATGTTTTCCACGTTTTGATGAATTAGATGCAAATCAGTTGGCAAACAAAATAAAATAGCTAATGTGCCCCACACCACTTGACATATCTTACTTGAGTAATTATCCTCACAATGTACTATCTTTTGCTTGCTTTATCATTTGTCTTTCTCTTGGTTTTGTTTTGGCTTTTTAAAAAAATAATAATGTAATTTCTATAACACTAATTTGAAAGTAATGATTTCTATACACACTAGCAGGCTCTGAGACACAATCTATGATAGGTCATGAGACAGTGGTCTCAGACTGGCCCTATGTAGTTTGCATTATGGAAAAAAAAAAAGAAAAAAAAAACCATGGGAAGGAGAGATCATTACTCTGCATAATTAGCAGGCTTAATTAAAAAATGGCCTGAGATATCATCTGTAGCAACAGCTCAACAAACCCCCTAGGGCTTGTTCATAGATTCTGCTGCATTCTGATTATACTAGTATGAATCTAGAAATAGCCACCTGGAATCACTTTTTCAGATGGGCATTTGCTAAGTGCTAGTGCAGTGTTATTAAATTGGTTTGTTTGGCACAATTTGTACAATGACACAGGCTTTTGGAATTTTAGCAAAATGAAAAGAAAGCATGGCAAGGTTGAATAATTAACTGCATGATGTTTCCAGTGTTTCTCCTTTTTAACAAGTAAGGGCATTCAGAAATATATTTGTCCAAATTTCTCAAGTTCTATAAACCTTAATTAGTCTGTTTTTGTCCAGCTGTGATAGCTTTAAAAAATGAGATCAAATCAAGTTTGAACTTCTAAATTTCAAGAGGAATGAAATCTTAATTTTTAGTTACCTCAGATTTCTGATATTCATATAAAAATCATATTTAAAGCTTAACACCTCTCTTCTCAAAATCAAGACTGCATTTACTTTTGCCATGCTGGGCAATACATCATGGTTCCTTCTAAGGTATATCAAAAGCTTTCCCATACACCACTGACTACGTAAACAGACCATTCATTCTAGACAGGCCATCACTTTCACTTTTGCAGAATATCGGGGCTAGATAACAGCTAGAAACATAACCGAGCAAGTTAAGGAGTGAAGATGTTTCTGTGTTATTAAACCAGAGATTGATTTGATCCAGTATGATCATAATTACTCAAAGTGGAACCTTACTAGGACATTGGAGCTAACAATGATGATTAAAAGACAAGTCCTCCCTTGATAGGTATGAACTTTACATGCATTAAGTAATTAAGTAAAGAAGGTAAAGCTGGGATTATACCAGAAAAGCATACAACCAATTTACTTTTTCAAATGGCTTTGACAGGCTGATTTGTTTGTTTGTTTATTATTATTATTATAACTGTTATCTATACCTGTTTAATAACGTAATACTGCAAGGAAGAAACCAGAGAGGCTCTGTTTACTTAACAGTAAAGATATGACTTTGTGTTCTTTCCCCAAAAATATCTGAGTCTGTGAACAGGCAAGAAAGAGGCTCAGATCCCTCTGGTCCAGCCTGTGACAGCCTGCCACTCTGCAACACCCTGCTGGAAATGTCCTTGCCCACCTTGAGCACATTACTACTCCTGGAGGCTACTTGCGAGCACTGGAAGTAGGACGTTCTCATCAGCACCACTCGTACACATCAGGAACTTTCCTCTCCAGAGACCCTTTTAAATACAAATCCTATTAAGATATTTAGATAATATGGCAAGATGCTTCCTTGTATGCTGGGCCCTCCCAGCTGACTAGACAGAGAAATCCTTGCTATCTGTGGCTACATAGAAGCTTTCTGGCATGTTTAACATCTTGGGAGCGTATTTTTGTGTTTCTTTAGGTTAAAGATATCCTCCTAGGAACTTGTCTATCAGAGAAAGGAGCAACTAAGGAGTATATATGTCTGTAGGGAACAGACAAAAGTTTCTGTTTCATGGGAGAATCCTGAACCAACAAAGTTCTGAAAGGGAATGAAATATTGTACAATGTATTCTCTACTGTCAAGTACAAATAGTGTGCTTTTCTGCAAGAATGACAGAATTTCCCTATTCCTAAATAAAAGGCATATAGGAAAAGCAGAAATCACCAAGAAAAATGACTGAAGGATAAATCAATATGAGGTGAAAGGTCAACAAGCGGCCTGCTGTTAGTCTGCCAAAAAATATTTAATACGTTCATTTGATATTATTCACATTCTTGAAAAAAAATGATGTGAGAGAAAGATAGACATACAGCAATACAGCCTTTTTGTCTTGGTGAGAGAAAGGTCTTTGCTGAGAACCAAAAGCTGATCTAAAAGTGGTGTTTATCCCTAGAGCTCTGACACCCCTTGAGGGTTATCCATTATTGCAAATGCAATGACAATCTTTCAATACAGACAAATTAGCTATTTTCTAGAGGGCTAATTCAGTTCTTCAAGTTACATTAATTTATCAGAGTTTAATTACTGCTAAAATTGTACTAATTCAAATTAGAGGTGGCAGTCATGTAACATGTTATTTGATACCTTGTAAATTCTTGAAAAATATTTTTTTTTCTGTTAGGACAGGACCTAGTAATTTCCAGTGATTAAGATACACACATTTGACAAGGATTTCTAACAACTCCTAGCTGAGACAGTTTCTGTAAATTTCTGTCTTCATCTTACTATTTAGACTTTCTAATAAGCTGCATTTTAACTTTTTCTCTGGGATGGAGAATTTTCTCAGCATTTTTCAGTCTTGTGTTTAAAACATTTACAGCTCTTTTTAATTAAAACTATTGTTCTAATTGCTAGGGAAGAAAAGCATGGAAACTAACCATAAAATGCCAAGAGGGTGAACAGCTGACATATAGGTAAGCTTAACTGAGAGGGATTTCAGTAACAGGAGAGGAAGAGACCTCTGGGGTCAGCACAGACACTTGTGTGATACAAGACTTTTGATAAATGGATCAGATTGCTATTTTAAAACTACTGAGGCTTTTCTCACCAGTGTCTGTGCTGAAAAGCTGTACCAGTGCTCTGTTTTAATGAGTAGGACCTTTCTTCTGATTTTCAGTCTAAGTTTAGTCTCAGCAACCCTAAATACACATGTTCTTTTGCAAACACTTTGTCAGTTGTACTAAATAGGTCTCCTTTACCCTGTGTACCAGTCCTCCTGATGTACCAAAAAAAAATGCTTTCCTCTTTCACCTTCTTAATCTTTGCTCATATTTCCTTCCTTTATTCCCCTGATTATGCTGGCAGACTCCTTTGCATCTGTATCTGTTTGGATTCTTCTTTCTGAAAACTGGAGGGACCAGAACTGTATGTAGTACTTCA
Organism: Anser anser; assembly: GCF_964211835.1. Lineage (NCBI taxonomy): Eukaryota > Metazoa > Chordata > Aves > Anseriformes > Anatidae > Anser > Anser anser. The sequence goes on from NC_139720.1 coordinate 166,092,933, forward strand.
TTTCTCTCAGGAGTGTGTTGTACAAATGTCCCATTAATTTTCCCTGTGGGCAATATCTCCACCACATATTTGCTTGGCTTTACCCCAGCTACAGCCAGCTGGTGTCTTGGACATTTGGTGATCAGTCAGCAGTGCACATGGATCTTTGTTCACATGGTGAACTCGCAGCTTGTAACTTCTTCTTAATTCTCCTTTTATAACAAGATCACCCATCTAGTTGACCAAGGGAAGACAGTAGATGCAATTTTTTGGATTTCAGTAAAACTTTCAATACAGTTTCTCACAGTATCCCTGTGAACAAGATGTCCAGCATACAGCTAGATAAATAAATAATACAATGGGTGAAAAATTGGCTGACAGGTCACACTCAAATTTTATATTAAATGGGGTTATATCAGCCTGGCAGCCAGTCACTAGTGCAGTTCCCCAAGACTACATTTTGGGGCCCGGTTTTTTTCAGTCTTCTCATAAGTGACTTGGATGGAGGACTAGAAGATATATTGAGTAAATCTACAGATTATACTAGATTGGGAGGAGCTGCCTACTCCATTGAGGGGTAGGGAGGCCTTGCAGAGAGATCTTGACAGGTTAGAGGACTGGGAAATCCCCAACAATATGAAGTTTAACAAGACCAAGTGCCAAATTCTGCACCTAGGACGGAGCAACCCTGGCTATACATACAGACTTGGGGATGAGAAGCTGGAGAGCAGCTCCACAGAAAGTTATCCGGGGGTTTTGGTTGACAGCAAGTTGAACGTGAGCCAGCAGTGTGCCCTGGCAGCCAAAAGGGCCAACTATATCCTAGGGTGCATCAAGCACAGCATTGTTAGCTGGTCAAGGGAAGGGATTGTCCTGCTCTGCTCTGTGCTGATGCAGCCTCACCTCAAGTACTGAGTGCGGTTTGGGGCAACACAGTATAAAAAGGACATAAAACTATTAGAGAGTGTCCAAAGGGTGGCTACAAAGATGGTGAAAGGTCTAGAGGGCAAGATGTGTGAGGAGCAGCTGAGGTCCCTTGGTTTGTTCAGCCCAGAGCAGAAGAGGCTGAGGGGAATCCTCATGGCGGCCTGCAGCTCCCTCACGAGGGGAGCGGAGGGGCAGGCGCTGAGCTCTGCTCTCTGGGGACAGCAACAGGACCTGAGGGAATGGCATGGAGCTGGGACAGGGGAGGGTCAGGCTGGGTGTTAGGGAAAGGTTCTACCACTGAGGGGGTGGTCACACACTGGAACAGGCAGTGGTCACAGCACTGAGCATGCCAGAATTCAAGAAGAGTCTGGACAATGCTCTCAGATATATGGTCCAATTTTTGCGTGGTCCTGTGTGGAGCCAAAAGCTGGATTCAACGATCCTTGTGGAACCCTTCTAAATCAGGATATTCTATGACTCTATGATTCTTAGCAGTCCACCCCATGAATGGCTCTGATTTGAACTGTTTAATCAATGACCTCTGAAGCTTAACTGTTATATTTTAAACCTGTGTTTCAAGATTGGCATTAAAATCCACATTGAAAAACAAATTTAATGGGAACTCTAAGGAACTCATCTGATCTAAAGCCTACTGATTTATAGTACTCAAATACTACTTTTCATAAAGAAAAGTAACCAGATCTCTTTACCCTTCAAGAAAGAATTTATAATTCTATCCTCTTATCTCAAGCACAATGTTGTGCACAGTCACTTGTGCATCATTTGGAACATTGCTCGTAAAAGGGGGCAAAACCTCCCACCAAGTAATTGTACCCTTAGTAAGTTCCAGCTGCATCCTTTTGTTCACCAGATCTGTTTGAGAACAGCTGACTTGCATGCCATCTCAATGTAACAGTGAAAGTCCAAAGACTCCTTGAATTTGCAGAACTAGAATGTAAAGATAAATGAATGGAAAATAAAAAAAAAAAAAAGAAAAAAAGAGTTATTCAGGAAAAAAATATGGATTTTTTCCTCAATATATTTCCAAACTGATCACTTTTTGTTGTTGTTGTTGTTGTTGTTTTGTTGTTGTTTTTGTTTCATCTAAGTTTAGCCATTCAAAACCTAGTCATGTTATCCTAGATGATTTTCTAGGCTTCCTCTATAAACAATGGAGAGACAATTCTTAGTCTTTCCAGCCTAAAATAGGTGTTTAAGATAGATGACATTTAATGACTTATGAATCATTCCACCTATCTTTAGATAGTCTAGAAGTTCATATCTTTCTTCACCGACTATAAAAGAAGTGTATCCAATTAGTGTAGACCTCATGACTGACTTGGAGACAGGTAAGATAGACAAGATAAGATGAACCTCAATCTTTGATCTAATATGTTATTTGAAATAGGAATGGTAATTAAGATCTATGCTGGTGCCTTGGAAAAATCCAACTTTTATGAGAAAAATTGCTTGAAATGAAACAAATGGAAAATGGACTTAAAATATCAGACTCTTCAGATGGTCAAGAAAGAAACTTAGATAGCGGTGAACTCAAAAAAAAAGAACAAATCTATAAACTAAGCACTCAGAGAATTCAGCAAGTATGAATGCAAAAGATGTGTTAACATGAAATTCAGAAGGGAATTTCCCTTAGTGAGAAAAATCTTCAGACCACAAACTGAAAATAAAAGCTCTGTGAGATCTGGTAGAGCTCAAAGTGAGACTTAGATCTATTATATATTGAGAAGAAGACTTAGGATGTTTCTCTCAGACAAAATTTGAGAGGCATTTGGTCCATCAAGGCCACATTTTGTCTATGGACAAGTATTAGTAACTCTTGGTGAATCCATGGGAGCTATGCATGCTCTTTCAGAGGAGTTTCAGAAGTAGGAACAGATGATTGCAGTATGGGATTCACTTCAGGTAGCCCTCTGGAAGTCATCCATTTTAGATTAAGCTTTGTCTACTGCCTGCACAAATAAAGAGACAGAGAGAGGATAATCTCCAGAGAAAATTCATTATATATCTTAATTATTTCTTTAAAAATTTGAAGAGGTATATCACTGGCAATTACAAATGTAAGACTCAGACACAACAGATTTTGTCTCAATCTAAAGGATCAACTGTCTGATTCCCATTAAAGGTGAGAAGCTTCAAACATAGGAACCACAGCTCCTAATTCCCTGTTCGAGGCAGCATCTAGAATCATAGAATCATAGAATATCCCAAGTTGGAAGGGACTCACAAGGATTGTCGAGTCTAACTCCTGGCTTCACACAGGTCTACCCAAAAATTCAGACCATATGACTAAGAGCACAGTCCAAATGCTTCTTAAAGTCTGACAGGCTTGGTGCCATGACTACGTCCCTGGGGAGCCTTTTCCTGTGCGTGACCACCCTCTCAGTGAAGAACCTCTTCCTGATATCCAGCCTGAACCTCCCCTGTTGCAGCTTGACACCATTCCCTTCGGTCCTATCACTGGTCACTAACGAGAACAGATCAGTGCCTGGCCCTCCACTCCCCCTCCTGAGGAAACTGTAGATTGAGATGAGGTCTCCCCTCAGTCTCCTCTTTTCCAGGCTGAACAGGCCAAGTGACCTCAACCACTCCTCATACGTCTTCCCCTCTAGGCCCTTCACCTTGTAGCCCTCCCCTGGACACTGTACAGTAGTTTCACGTCATTTTTGTACTGTGGTGCCCAGAACTGCACACAGTACTCAAGGTGAGGCTGCATCAGTGCAGAGCAGAGCAGGACAATCACTTCCCTCGACCAACTAGCAATGCTGTACTTGATTCACCACAGGATGTGGTGTGGTTGGCCCTCCTGGCTGCAAGGGCACACTGCTAGCTCATATTCAGCTTGCTATCAACCACAACCCCCAGATCCCTCTCTCTGGGGCTGCTGTCCAGCATCTTCTCACCCAGTCTGTACATACAGCTAAGGTTGCTCCATCCTAGGGGCAGGACCCGACACTTGCTCTTGTTAAACTTCATGCGGTTGGTGATCATCCAGCTCTCCAATCTGTCCAGATCTCTCTGCAAGGCCTTTCCACCCTCAACAATCAACAACTCCTCCAAGTTTAGTGTCAGCAACAAATTTGCTCAAAACACCTTCTAGTCCTACATCCAAATCATTTATAAAAACATTGAAGAGATCTGGCCCTAAAATGGAGCCTTGGGGGACCCCACTGTTGACCGGCCACTAGCCTGATGCAGACCCATTTACCACAACCATTTGAGCCTGCCCATCGCCAATCGCTCACCCATTGTATGACGTATTTGTTTAGCTGTATGCTGGACATTTTGTCCATTAGGATCCTATGGGAAACTGTGTCAAAAGCTTTACTGAAAGATCACATCAGCTGGTTTCCCTTGATCGACTAGATGAGTGATCTTATCATAAAAGATAATCAAGTTAGTCAAACAAGACCTACTCCTAATGCACCCATGTTGGCTGGGACCAATGACTGCACTGTCCCCCAGGTGCGCTTCAATAACTTCAAGGATCGTCCTCTCCATAATTTTACCAGGCACTGACATGAGATTGACAGGCCTGTAGTTGCCAGGGTCCTCTTTCTTGTCCATCTTGAAAACTGGTACAACATTTGCCAGCTTCCAGTCAAGTGGGACCTCTCCATATTCCCAAGACCATTGAAAAATAATTGAGAGAGATCCCGCGATGACGTCAGCCAGCTCTTTAAGCACGCTGGGATGGATCCCATCTGGACCTATGGACTTGTATGGATGCAGGTTGAGCAGCAAATCCCGCACATGTTCAGAGTCATTTGGGAGTTCATCATTCCCACTGTCACGGTCCTCCAGCTCAGGACACCCGGGGTCCCGAAGCCCATCATTGGCATTGAAGACAGAGGCAAAGAAGGAATTAAATGTCCCTGCTTTGCCTATGTCCTTGTCTGTGGGGTGACCATCCCCATCAAGTAGTGGACCTATGTTTTCTCTGGTCCTTTATCTATTCACATATTTTAAAATGCCCTTTTTATTGTCTCCCACAGACCTGGCCAGCTTCAACTCTAATCGGGCTTTGGCCTCACAAATTTTCTCCCTACAAATGCGAACAGTGTCCCTGTATTCCTTCTACATTGCCTGACCTTGCTTCCAACAGCCATACACTTCCTTTTTATGCCTAAGCTCCAGAAGAAGTTCCCTGGTCAGCGAAGCTGGCCTACTGCCCCACCTGCTTGACTTCCAATATTTGGAATTGCCTGATCCTGTGCTTTTTTTTTAGGAAGCAGTGCTTAAAGACTGACCAACGCTGATGGATGCCAGCACCTTCAAAAGCAGTTTCCCAGGGGACCGTTTTAACTAGTTCCCTGAGCAGCCTGAAGTCTGCTCTTCCCATATCCAAGACTGAAGTTTTGGTGGCAGTTTTCCTCCTGTCACCAAAAGTTTTGAACTCAACTGGTATGACCAAGACAGCCGCCAATTGCCACGTCCTCCACAAGATGCTCTCCGTTCTCCAGCAACAGATCTAGGAGGGCACCTTTCCTAGTTGGCTCCCTTAGCACCTGCACCAAGAAGTTATCAGCAAGGTGCTTTAGGAACCTTCTGGACCTGCTTGTGTTGGCCGTGTGGTAATCCCATTTGACATCTTCAAGTTGAAGTCCCCCAGAAGGACAAGGGCAGTTGATCTCAAGGTATTTCTTAGTTCCTCAAAGAATCTAAGATCATAAGACGCTGAGGAACTTCTGAAAAAAAATGTATAATTTCATTTTTAGAAATCCCATTGACAGTGATCATAAATTATTTCTAAAGGACTCTCTTCATTGTTTAATTTCACTTGTGCCATTTATGTTGAGAAGTTTTGTTAGTGGATAAATTGATGTATTTTAAACAGACCTACCTTTCTGGTCATATAAATGCTTATAATAGAATCAGAGAATCATATCCCAGGTTGAAAGGAACCCTTGAGGATCATTCAGTCCAAGTCCTGGCTCCACGTAGGACTACCTAAAACTTAAATCATATGCCTGAGAGTGTTGTCCAAACCCTTCCTGAACTCTAACAGGCTCAGTGCTCAACAACCCCACCTCACGGTGGAAAACCTTTTCCTAATATACATATTCCTAATATGATTCTCACAGTCCAAACAGGCAACTCTGTGCAGGGCAAGGAAGAGACATTTTGTTTCTTGGGATGAATTCTCACCTCCACATCCTGCAAACTGCTTATTCTGATGCTCCTGACATTGCTGCAACTTCAGTGTTCTCCAGTGCCTCTACGTGGTATCAAGTTACCAAATGATGCATCAGTGGGTACACTCTGAAGTTCTGTATGCCATAATTAGGAAAATCTGTTACACTCTCCAAAATGCAGAGCCACAAGGTCACCGAACAATAACAGCAACTTTATGCCACTGGAATTTATAAGGAAAAGTCTACCCTGGAAATGGACAGAAAACACTAACTTGTATTCCATTAATACACATGGATAATGTAAAGATACTGAATGAATTATATTCACAAGAATGGTATTTTTGTTAGATCCGTGTTCATGTATGAAAATCATAAGGCAAAAATGAATGCTGAAATACCAAGCTCTCAAGTGCATATAAAGTGACATGAGAAACTTAAATTCAATGTCTATTTCTGACTAGTTTCCTGTTCCTTGTAAATATAAGTGGCTTTTTTTTTTCACTTTAGAAACCCAGAATTTGCAATAGTAAAACAGTCCACAGGTATATTTTATCCTGCAGTCTGTTCGCATTGAGGATGTTACAAGAAACAAAAATTTCCATAACATGTGCCAAGCTCATTGCACAGTGATAGTTAGCTTCAAAAAACAAAACAAACAAACAAACAAAAAACCTCTGTATGATTTCCTCATATAAAAGCAGTCTTTTTACATGAGTAAGAAGCACAGTTTATTTTAAGGACCTTTTAATTTGTTCTTTTCATTTTATCTGTTTTATAATTATAATATTCACTTATTACTCCATCACACAGAACATATGCCCCAACCCTCTCTATGGTTTATGAATACCATGGCATCTCAGTGATCTGTTATACAACATCACAAGTATCTCTTATACGTAATTATTTCTTCATTCCTTTCCTCAGTGGAAAAAATGATTTACATGCATATATGTATATATTATTTATACTTGTATATTTTCAGATTCACAGATTTCTAAATACACGAGGGACTACTGTAATCATCCAATGCGACCTCCTGCACAAAGCACTAATTCCTTCAGTAAACCAAGCAAGCTAAGCTGTTGTTTCTTCTTTAGCAAGATACCTACTCTTGCTTGATTACATACAAGAATACATCACATTTCTAGGTAAACATGATGCGCTATGTGCATTTATGTAAGAAAGCAAGATTAAAAATATTTTTGTATTTGTATCCAAAAGCAGGAAATTGAATTAGTCTTAGACATTTACACACAAATTTGTAGACAATCCCAATGCTCCAAGAAGTGGAACAGAAGCTTGTTACTGTGGTTCAAGTGTGGCATACTTGCAGTCAGAACATTACAAGACTGAATGTGAGAAACAAAAGCTTGAATACAAACATTATTCTTCAGAAGGGCAAGCAAAGCACTCCTTATTGTTTTAGTGAAGGCCCTGATCTCTGAGGACATACAATATTGGGGAATGGAAATTTCTACTGGAAGTTTCTTCAAGGCACAGATTTTTTTCTAACCATTTGAACCATTCCACATTTGAGACCAAACAAAAACAAAAACACACTATTAAAATATGTTGTGAAAATTACATCCTCTGCAAAGATAGAGTGCAACCTCATAGCGAGCATGAGAGTTCAGAGAGTGCCAGGACACCATGAACACTCCCAAATTGAAAAGTGTCTTGTCCTATTTGTGCATACAAATATTCCACTGGTTAGCAGTCTGTCTTATATAACACATTAAAATAAGAATACTGTCCAGTTTGTTCATGTTTAGCCTGTTTTTCAGAAAATTTCTGTTTTCTGAAAACAGTTTAGTCTGTTTTTCTTCATCCAAGGCCAGCTGTGTGGCAATGGTGGTAATGAACATCAAAACAGCAGAAGACAGCCACAGACCCTTTCAATTTTCATAAAGTGAAAGTGAACCTAATCCTTTCTGTTGATGTATTTGATGTGGTTATATTAATAGTTCTCATGACAATAATTCACTTGTTTTTTTTACACATCAGCTATTAGGAGGTAAAAAACTAGCCATAGAAAATTGGAAGCATTTGAAACCCATGTAAGAAGGACTTGATAAGAATCAATATGACCTAGTAGAACTTGGACACCAAAACACTGTCCATCAGGAAATCCAATTTTTGCTCGTAGGAACATGGCAGTATAAAGAGATGGGAGGTTAGATGATTAGGAGTTTTTAAAAACATGCTTTGAAAACATGCCATAAGGTCCAACTCTGTTCACAAATGAAAGTGATGAGTACAGACCCTAAAGTATCGTTGATTTTGATGCTCTGCAGAAGCTGAAGTGCTACACTCTGTGGGGAAGCCCCAGAAGCTTAGCAGGGAAGTCAATGTACAGGAGCAATCCCATGCAAAAGAAACGAGATCAGTCTTCCTAACCACAATTTTCTAAAATTCAGAAAATGTTTTATCAGCACAGTAGAAATGATGATTAAGTGCAATACCCACATCTACTGCAGCATTTCTGAAATTCTGAAATTTTCTGAAAAACTTCTTAGTTTTAAAAGAAATATATACCCATCCCATAAAGTTTTCAATGACAAAAATGAAATAACCTAGAAAATCACACTCAATATATCTTTTAACTGAATCTTCTCTCTGATAACATGAAAAGTAAATTAAAAAGAGAATGAGTACTGATTTCTGGTGATCCTAGATAAATTTTGTTCCTTCTAAAAGATTTTATGGCAGCCCAACCTGCACATTTAACCTGGAATACAGAAGTTAAACTGTGATCATTGGAGGTTTGAATCTGAATTGCTAGCAGGGAGGAAGGAAAGAAAGATGTTTAAACTATTTTTATTCAGTGGAGCCTGCTGGAGTTCAAGAAGCATTTGGACAGTGCTCTCAGGCATATGGTCTGATTTTTTGGTTGGTCCTTTGGGGATCCAGGAGTTGGACTCAAATGATCCTTGTGGGTCCCTCTCAAGTCAGGGTGTTCCATGATTCTATGATTAAACACATACTTCTCTGAGACTACATGAACTACAAGACTCTACTGAGAAAATACTACCTCTATGAAAGAGAGATATATACCTTAATATTATATATATATTATAATAACATAATATTATAATATTATATATACCTTAATATTCTCGTCATGTCTAACACCCTCAAAATTCAACTGAGGATATTCTGGGCCTAAGTACCTTCCTTTGCTTTAAGATTTTTTCAAATATAGGAAAAAAATGAAATATGGATACACACAATCTGATTTTGAGATCTTCCCCCCCAAAATACTGTCAAAATAAGACATGTCCAACTTATGAATTCAAGTGAAGCTAATATTTTCTACTTTTTTGAAAAAGAGAAAATGAAATTAAAGTGAGAGCAACTACATCTTTCCTTGGGTCTTCAGTTCTAATCTGCTAGTGCTCTAAAAGTTTTATCTAGAATATGAGTTCTGGTAATAGATAAATTCAAAATAAATTATGGAACTAAATCTAAACAACATATTAAACAAAAACAACAACAAACCTTTTCTTCTACATATTTGGCTCCTCTTCAGCTTTCTTGGAAACACATGCTTCCTCTGAATCTTTGTTGGAATTTCTTTAGTGTACCATTACCATCTGCAGCAGGATGGGTCATTCTTATACCACTGACTCCAAGAAGAGAGTGTCATAAATATAATTGTGATTCAATGGGAAATGTCTAATTTAATAAACAGACTTACACTAAATTTTAGGCCAGAAGTGATCACTAGATCATTTTATCTGATCTAACTAACCAGATTTAATAGTAAGTGCATAATTTTCATCCTGCTACCCCTGGTTTAAAAGCAGTTTTGAAGAAAAGAAATATCATATTCCAGGGATAATTACAGAGAAGTTTTAAGTGCTAATAGCAGGATTTAACTCACTTAACCTGGGCATCTTAAAGGTCATTGTCAAAATCAAGCTTGTCATCCTATCCAATGGAGTGATGTGAGTTCTCTCAGGGAACAATTTATCTGATCATTAAACAGACCTGCAAGACAATTGAAATGAGTGTGCCACTGGCTATAGAGGGAATCAAGCATACTGACTTCAGTGACTGATTTCTGCAAGCCTTTACTTAAGGAATGTGCCCACTTGCTGTCGGAAGGCTCAATCAAAGGTACCTGATAAGCACACACTTTCTTCGGATGAACTGGGTTCCCTCTGCTCCAGCTTTTTTTAGCCAAGTTGGTGTGAACTGCAGTGTGGAAACAGTACAAGCATTCTGAGTTTGAATGTGAAGGGGATGGTGGTACCTTCCAGCCTGCCCCACAGCTGCTAGCCCAGCAATGCTTTGCCCTGATGTACTGAGCACACCCACCTGAGCTGGGTGGGCAGCAAACTACAGGGAAGAAACATGGTTTGCATATGAAAGGTCAAGAATGGTATGTCTCAGACTTAATCTTTCATGTTTTAACATGATGACAGTGAAAACCATAGGGATGCAAACTGAAGGACCAAATGTTGCTGCTAAGAGCTTACTGGTTAGCTAAAAGCTATTAAGAAAATGGAAGCTATTAACATCATGCCAAATAATGGTTCGATAATAGTGGCCTAATGTGAAATTGAGATACTTTGTATCACTCTAAAATGATCATCCTCTAGTCCAAATAATGAACTGCAACTCTTCAGCTGAAGATGGTGTTTGCCCACATATGTGCACAACTATGCGATCAAAATATAATAGCTCATATATTTGCTTTTATATGTAGATTTTCCATGGTAGCAACCTGAGATCTGTAAACCTACATGGTAGGAGTCAAGGCCTTACCCTATATTCTACTTATCTGTGGAAAAATCTTACTGAGTCCAGTTATCAGTAATGATCAATGATTGGAAAAAGTTAAAATCTTCAAGACATCAATTCTCAGAAAAAAGTTTGCTTTGTAGAAAGTTCAGTGACTTTTAGTAACAAGTAAATAATAGGCTTGAAAATGGTTCAATAAATTGTTTTCTAAAGTATTCATCATTATTTAATATTGACCAAAACACACTGTCTGTAATATAATATATATTTACTCTATGTATTTTATATAATATAAAAATAATACTCTATATATATAACATGTTTGCATTTTACAGTGAAGTATAAATACAGTACCGTATGCATATATAAAAATTAGAGCAGCAAAATATTTTTTAAATATTGTCTAAATAAAACTTCCTTTAGTTACCAAAAGGCATGGTGTACCTGGGCAGTTTTTGCATATTGTTAAATGAATTGTAAACTAGAAACAATGGTGAGTGACATCATAACTAGGATTATCAGAGGGTTTCCTAAAATATTATCAGTTTATGGTATCATTACAATCAGTCTTGTATGAAAACAATAGAAGTTTTCTGAAGATCTCCTTTGGCAGGCCCCAGTCTAACAGTCTATGCCTTGTTCCCATCCAGAACAGGGAGACAAGGAGACAGAGGAAAAAATAAAGACAGCCATGGAGAAGAAATCCAGCTGAAATTATTCCACTCTGGGTTCCAGACACTGAAATTCTGCCCCATGGACACATTATGTCCTCTTTATCTTTCTGTAGAAGAAAAGTCCATGACAGAAGAGAAAAACTTGTACTGATGTATTTACCTGAGATACAAAAAGAAAAGATAAATTGGAAGCCCTAATTTCAGTTTCTTTGTGCTCTTCCTGGCCTAAAACATCTGAACTTTTCAATATGATATAACCCTAACCTCAAAATAGTATATATAATATTAGCTGGACTATATTTTTCTAATTGTTCATTTTAGTCCCTCCAAGGTAGAAAGGAATTAGAGTGCTTTGATGAGAAATAATGGTCAAATATATTGATCTGCACTGCAAGATCTGCAAGTGAGTCCAAAATGAAATTATCACAACTTAAAATCATATAAAGACAGTATTGACTGTCTGCAAACTAATTCAAATGTGTCCTAACACAGAATGATGGATGCAAGTACCACTGGAATTGGGCCAATAGTCTGACAAATGGTTTGGATGCATCCCATTATTAGACAATTATTCAACAGAAATAGAATGGAATTCTGATGACCAAGCAGTGGGGTTATGATTGTTTTAACAGAAGGACTTGCATACTGTTACTGTATTTGCAATATGGGGATGTTTTCAGAGGTCATAAACATACCTCCATGTGCTTTGTGTATGATATGGATATAAAAATAAACTTACACATATACTCTACAGATAGATAAATTGATCGGTAATTGTATAATCATACAGTACACATGCGATGCATTTAATCAGAGCTGTGAACAACATACAGTCAGAGCAGATTGATTAAGAGGATTTTTACAGGATCACCGGAAACCCTCAATAGCACTTGACAATAATCACAGCTTTAAATACAATAGCAGGAATTGAGTAGGAATTGAGCTGGCACCAGAGAGGCTAACTCTGCACGTCAATACTTAAAAATAAGAGTTGTTGTGTGAACAGGAGTGCTAAACTGGAGAATTGCCAGCTGTTGAAAGCATACATTTGAGGTTGAGTCTGAGGACTGCCTATGTTTCAGAGTGAAGAGCAGAAGAGGAGAGGTTGAGTTTGAAAAGCAACATCCACCCACAGTGGATGGGGCTCCAGACTGGCAACTGAGCACCTATATCCATGTTCTACTGTATGAGCCTGGGCTTAATTTCTCTGTCCTTCTGTTAATCCACCTATGAAATATACTTTCTTTTCTTGTGAGATGTTGGATATCTGTACATGAAAATACCACAGAGCAGATCAACCCATTTTCAGAGCTGTGCTAAGGAATTATGACAATTTTTAATACCTGACCTGCCCAGATAATTGCTGAGGCCCTGATCCTGTGAAGAGCTATATGTGTGCTCAAATTTACATGCTATAATTAAACCCAAAGAGACTACTTTCAAAGCCTAGAGTTAAACAAGGAAAAGTTTGTAATGAGAAGTCATATCTTTCATTAGATCTGCAGATATAATTGGAGAAAACAGACAAGCTTTCTTGCATACAAGCCTCTTTTCATGTCTTCAGGTCTTGGAAAAGAGCCAGGACTTTTCAGGATTGAAGCCTAAATGTTATTAGCAGCATTTCACTAGGTATAAATGTCATTGTAAAAGGAGGATATTAGAAACTTGAGTTTCTTTGCTTAGAATCCTCCCCAAAACAACCAAAAAACGTGGCTTGTTCTCTGATTCTTCAAATTAGTAAAAGCAGCATGAATATGCTTATGAAAGTATTCAAATACACAATTTGATCATTTGTTGCAAAATGGTTTGTTTTGTTTAAAAAATAATTAAAAATTAATACAGCCAAAGCATGAGGGAGAAATTGACTCTGTAACCCAGCATTTACAGGGCTCATCTGGGATATGGGAAACCGGCATTGAAGCCTCTGCTTTAACAAACAGTTCATTATTTTTACAAAGTGGAACAACTTTATCAAAGTAGGTTAGGGAGTCCAATTTTAGAATAGCCGAAATCCTGGTGATGAAGATAACTTGGGATGATTCCGTGGCATGTGGAACTCTTATCATCTTCCCAAAGTTGGAAGGCACTTTGTCTACTTCTGCTTTGCTAAATCACATATTCTGTAGTCATTTCTGCCTGCAAGAATAACTAGTTCCAGTCTGAAATTCATGTACCTCTTGGCACATTAAAAACAATTATCTATTGCTTTCAAAAACTATGAAAACTGATCATTTTCAGACTGAACTCAAGACTTTTTAGGTTTTGCCTCTTATTCTTGCTAGCATTTTCCAGCATTTGTATATTCAAATCTATAATTTTTTTCCTCTGAACACATGTTCACAAAAGTAAAGCAGCTTGAAAAGGTGCCATACATATGAATAGATGTTGACTTCAAAGTTCTAACACAAGGGTGAGTTAAGTTATTAAGCTATTTTTAGCAGCTTCAGTGAGCTTTCAGTCACCCCCACAGATGGAGACTGAAAAAGGTCCCTAAAGAGGTGAGAGAATGTCTGTTTCTCAAAATATAAGGATGGATATGGAAATCTCTGTGACCACAGCCAGCATAATGGTACTGACAATGTCTCCAAAATACCAGGTACCAAGGGAAGACCTCTCCACAGGAGCAGCAATATGTTCCAGATAACTATCTGCTTTTGATGAATGGTGAATCAGGACCACCAGTTTCATTGCATCTCTCCTAGCCTAAGCATAGACTCAGATTTGGAGGTCAGGTGCCGGCAGTGAACACACTCTGTTGAACTTGGGTAGAGACCAAGTTAATCAGGTCAGTGGATTATCCTGCCAAAAAGTAATGGAAAATGCTTTCAGGTATAGTTTTCATGAAGAATCTGAAATGCAGTTTGCTGAAGGCTGAGACAGCACTCTGTATAAAGAGTAGGTACATTCTCATGCTGCTTGTATGCTCTTCCCCAAGCATCATAGTTGGAAACCAAAAAAAAAGAAAAGAAAAAAAAAAAAAAAAGGAAAAAGGACAATATCGATCTTCCATCCAGTCCTTCCATTTTTCTGTTCTTTATATTCATGTCTGGAACCGTCTGCAAACTTTTATAGATCTACAGACACATTTTACAGTTTTACCATAATTATTTTACAGCTTCGGTGGCATCCAGAACCTACCCAGACAACATGAGAAGTGGTACCCTGTGAGTGTGAGACATGGCTGGACGCACCAGTCCTGTGTCTGGTGGGGCTCTTGGCACCAGGATGAGAAGGCTGGGGAAGTGAACAGGAGAAGGGGTGCTTGGCCAGCCAGAGGCTCCCTTTCTTTTGTTAGGGTTTAAGTCAACTCCATTCCAATCTCTGCCAATTTAAATGTAAAACTGGGGATATTTCAGCTTAATAAAATGCAATGGCTACAAAAGAATGAAAACTATTGCTCTCATGTAAGTGTTGCTGTCTTAAACACACGGTCATGAGAATCCTTGCCAAACTTTGGTTTTTAAGAATAAATGTTGACTCCATATTTGCTGCCTTAGTTAATTTTATAGAAAGTTGACATAAGTGTATCCCTGAACAACAGAAAAGTTTTCTGATTAGCTAATTTTTGTAGTACTTTCCAAAGTCCATCAAACACTAATGCACTTTAGGTGCTTCCTTCCTTCAGAAGACAGATCAAAGCACACCTCCTTAGTCTGACTTCCACTCTGTATTCACATCGAATGTCTGCAAAAGTTAACAAGTAAATGATGAAGGAAAATCAATAAATAAGCATGAAACATTATTTTTTTCCACATTATTTTTACCTTAGTCCCTAAACTTAAATATACATTTTCCGTCTTTTATTTCCATCATCAGTGTGTTATGCCTTCTTTAGTCCTCGATTAAAGTCAAGGAAACATAAATCTCAGTTTTCACAAGACAGACAAGCAAGTGACCTTGTACATAAAGATTTGCCCATGAGGTCTTATCAAAAAAATCTACTGACTTTGAACACCTGGTTCACTTTTAGGTTGTAGGTGTTATAAATAGAAAACCATGATTCGCTATTTAACTAAGGTTAAAAGTGCTATGGTACTTAGTATAATCATAGTACAACTATGTCCCAAAATTTATTTACATTTATTCTAGTCATGGTTGTCATGGTCTGGAAATCTACCATTGCAAGCATCACTACTACAAATTACTTATTACTTAATAATAAAAGGAAACAGAAAAAAGAGAGAGAGATTCAAAATAGAGTTTTTCAGGGCAGTAATTCATATATTTCATCTTTCAGTGTGTACATCCCTTTTTCTGTATCACTTATAAAGCATTCATATCAATTAATACTTATGAATGTCTTCACATGCTTCACCTTTTTCCCATTCACTAACAACCTGGTTGTTCACAACAGAGAACAAAAGACAAAGAGAGAGATCTTGTTCCCAATGGAGATTATCCATGCGTTTCTTTGAAACAACTTTGGTAGTCCTTGATTTTATCACCTCCTAGAAAACACTGAATCAATTAGGCAGAAGGGATCATATCCCAAAGTTCTTGCTAAAAAATTTTCAAGGAAAACACATTTCATTCAATGAAAACTTAACCAAGAAAAAGGATGCAAACACTGGGATTTGGCCCAGTAGTTGTACAAGGAATATACTGTAACCAGATATTGTTAAGGCTTTGCTAACCTGACTGTAAAAGTAAATGTCATATTTCATTTTATTACTGTAATTACCATGCTTTGGTATTATCTTAATATACTTTGATGATGTATAATGAAGGCTTTGTCCATGCAGTAAAGGCTAAACTACTGAAATATAAGAAATCTGCAAAGTATGGAAAGAGGCACAAAAAAAGCTAACTGCTTAAAGTGATAACACTTGCTGAACAAAAAGTATGCATTCTTGAGCTACAGAGGAACAATTCAATTTATCTGTCAGTGAGATCTCTTCCTGTCAGCTACCTCTGGTAAATCAATAAATAAATCTATATGCAAATAAATAGCAAATAATTACTATTTTTTATCTTGTTCAGTAAAAGTATATGAACGAAAACTGACTCCAGAAGGGAAAGTTTACAGGTCACTGTGGCAAATACAGCAATCATGTCAATTATATCAGCAGCTGATCAAGAGGGTATTTAGATAGTATAACTTCTGTTAATTTGGCTATGTAAACTGGAAAAGTAAATTGTGTCCCATTACTTTATCTCTTGGTGGAGATCAAATTACAACCCTAGCATAATCTGGAATAATTTCCACCAAAATTACTAATAGTTATTCCAGATGAAGGAAAAGAAGAATAGTTCTGTGGGAAAGATCAGAAAACCATGTGTTTGTTCTCATGTTTGCTGCCCCTATACGTCAGAGGTTATACTTTGTGCTATAAAATAGCTTGAGTCTTCTTCCAAACCAGAGAGAAAATCCAGGTGATTATCCTGAAATCCTTCCATTTAGGTCTGATACTGTGCATGCAATTATAGCCCACTGCTCTAAACTCATGCTTCTCTAAAAAGGAATGGTCTCTTGATGTGAGGTCTCCACAGGAACTTTGACTGTAATTGGAGTGTAAAGTTAATTCTCCCTAGCATCAGAGGAAATGCTTATTGCAAAGCTGACTGTGATATTAACAGATTTTTTTTTCTCTGCTAGCATCAAAAATGATCTATTTTATTTCTTTGCAATCCTTTAAGCAATGAAACTTATTTACTCAAATTATTAGTCCAAATCTCTTGTGTGGGAGTTTGCTCAAAGTGCTCACAGTTAGATCTGATCAAATAATAGTAAATATATTTGAATAATGTATTTGTTAAGTAGCAAAAGAAATGACCAAACGTAGAATTCAAAAATATATTCACAAATAAAATAATTTATTCAAGAGATTATCAACTACATGTTTTTACAGCAGATTATCAACTACATTTTTTTACAGCAAATATTTGATTATCTTTAGTGGGAAAAAAAATCCTTTCAATTAGAGATGGACTCTATTGCTTTATTTATATGACTTTAAGAATCTTATTGTTTTTATAATAGTTAGGATGAGATTAAATAAAAAAGAGGAGGAAATGTTAAAGGAATAGAGGTTTCTGTCCTACTTTTCTAGC
Source organism: Anser anser (assembly GCF_964211835.1). Taxonomy (NCBI): domain Eukaryota; kingdom Metazoa; phylum Chordata; class Aves; order Anseriformes; family Anatidae; genus Anser; species Anser anser. The sequence continues at coordinate 166,110,463 of NC_139720.1, forward strand.
TTTTACTTATCTTTTTTCCAGCAACGTTATAAGAGAAATGGAGCAATCTGATAGTACTGTCAAGATGTTGGGGCAATCCATCTCAGAAATTGTACTTCAGAACTAGATTCTTTCTTGTGTCTTTCTGGTACCAAGACATACTCAACATGTTCCAACAATTGTAAGGAAAGTAAGTCTGAATTTTCTTGGTAACAGTAGCATCATAAATACTCAAAAATAGGTTTTTGCTTCAAGTGCAATTGCATTTTGGTTGAGAATCTGACAAACCAAAAATATTAATTTCCATCAGTCATGTTACAAAATTTACATTACTCAGCCTTCTCCATATTTCTGTAAATTGTGAGACTGCATGTGTTCAGAGTAAGTTGGAGGTTTAGGTAGGTTTTTGTTCCTTGCGGTTGTAAAACAAATTCTGAAATATATTTTGAAATGTAAGGATACGTGAAAAGTTTGAGATTCAAAAGACAAATATGAAATATAATTGTTAGCACATTGACAGCATTTTTGCTGTCAATATTTTTATCATTATTATAAAATCATAGTTTTTGAATGTTGGTAATCTGTAATTTCCTGACCTACTGAAGGAAAACAGAAAATGAATGTAAAGATTATCATTTAAATTATAGAAATGAGACATATAATAAACTCACTCTTTTCCAAACAATACCTAGTGTCTCTTGTGGCATAGTACAGAATGTCCAGCCCTGCAACTAAACCAGATGTCATTCCAGAGATTAGATTCTACAGAAACCCTTAGATTTTCCATCTTTCATGAAATTTGTGTCTGAATCTACACTTTACAACTCAGGACCTTTAAATTCAAAAAAAAAAAAAAAAGTCAAAAACCTGTCAATCCATCCTTTTTATGATTATTCAGGTATAGCCATCATTGGCCTGTTCTTTAACACCACCAATAACCACTTGTGATGCTGGAAATCACAGCAATGAAGCTGGCACTTAATTTAAACCCAAAGTTATAAACTTCCTGAAAACATCACCTACTCTTCAAGTGCTTTATCAAAACCATTAAACCCGAAGCATCTCAGGAGACCTAGTGCTAGACTTTTTGCCTGAATAACATCCACTCTTTGAGAAGAAAGTATTGAGTTGTCTACAAAAGGTACATCATATTATTTTTCAGGGAGGCTTTTTGCCGACAGTATTTAGAACAAGCAGATCAACACATGCTCCAATTATAGCATAACAACCTTAGCTAAAAATGTAAATGGTTACAGTTATTCTTTAATGTCACTTGCAATAAGTCTACACTGCATCAATTCCCCAAGTAAGGGTGCATTATTTAGTTCATAAATTTAAAAAAGCCTTTTAAAAATGTTTGCTGTTTACAAATAAGGTTAAATAAAGATTCAGAGCAAAGTTAGTAAACAGGAGGTTTCTTTCTGGTTTGGTTAGACAGGTGTATTTTTACTCCTGTGATTTCTGATTTTCTTGCAAACTTTAGTTGTTTTTCCCCTCTTTTAGAGGAATCACATCAAAGACCTAAGACCAGACAGACATCATCACATCACAGAACATCTCCTCACTCTATGCATTTAGCAAGTGACAATGTCAGTAAGTTTAAGACAGACAATTTTATTAGAAAGCAAAACACAGTGCTCCACTCCCTAGGTACTTGTAGAAGGGGTGCATAATATTAAATGTCTCCTAAGTCGCAACCTCCCTAAAATAGCAGTGGTGGAATATTTTGACTGCTTCTTCAAAACCCTCAGAAAGATAACAACACAGAGGAATAACACCCAGTTTAGTAGCAAATGTGTCCCATTCTCTTGTCTCAGAAGACCACCTTTAATTTCTTTAAATTTTCCAGAATAGGCATTTTACTATAGTGAACTGTGCTTATTACATTCCCTGTATGGGACAGCTTTGCAAACTCTGTGAGACTGCAGATTCCTTCAGGAATCTGAATGCACTTTTCTGAGGTCAAATTCTACCCCATCATTGATAAAATCTAAGTTAACTTCTTTAGTTGATTACCAATAGGATCCCTTCTATAATGGTGCAACTGCCAGTATTAGACCACCTTTCATTTTATAAAGCCCATGCAACTCAGTTTCGCAACTCTTCTTAAATTTCAGATGAAATCCAAGCATTTCCATGATTTCCCATGTTTCTCTTACCTTCTTCTCCCACCAAAAATCTAAAACAAACATATGTAATTTTGCATGCATTAAAATATGCAAAAAGGTGAAACTAAAGTATTAATTTACATGACCGATCAAAAGGTCATGTTTTTTTCTTTGTTTGTTGGTTGGTTTTTCCAGAAAATGTGAGCAAACAAACAGGGAATTGAGTTCAGCTGGGTAATGACACTGTCATGTTGCTGACTTCCTACTTCATGTGTGATCTTCTCTTTCTCATAGAATTAACAAGAAAACATGATACCTTATAAGGAATTAAATAGATTAAACTTTAAAAAATAAATTTTATTTGGATTAGACCAGAATTAGTTTTACAAGCTACACCTTTAAGATTTAAAGTTTGGAAAAATCCTAACCTTTGTGATAAGCCTCCTATGACTTGTTGTTACCATAAAAAGCATTGTTGGCACCTATGTGCATGTCAGGTTAGATGTGAAATCTATTGCTAGCAAGGGTGGCATATACATATGAAAACATGAGAAAAATCGTGTGCAGTAAGTATGGGCAAACTGTATGCATAAAATAAATAAATAAATAAATAAATAAATAAATAAATAACTCAATCTACAAATGTACAGGGGTAATTTGCTCCCCTTCCCCATCAGAATGACTGGTGCAGAAAAACTGGCACATGTTCACAATCGTACCAGCTGCACATCCATCCCTCTTCCAAACATCAGTCCTCAGTCACTTTAGGGATCCATCTGTCACTGCAATACAATCTTTATTTATTATTATATTTGCCTATGTTTTTATATTTATCTACTTTGTTTAATACTTCTCGCCTGTTGTTTTCTCATTGGTATGCATATATTCAACTGTTCATCCAGTCTGAAAGCAAAAAGCAGTGAAAATATCATATTTGAGATATTTCACATAATTTTAGCACTTTCAGATTGAGAAATCTCCCACCACCAGAACAAAGAAAGCATTTTTGATAAAACAAAGTTTGGCGGACCAGTCATACCTGATTCAAATGTCTGTTGTGCTTTTTTATGAAATTTTACAGCTTCCTAAAATTAATACCATCCCTTCATCTCTGGGAAGGAAATTATAATAGTTTGAGATAAAATTGTGTCATGGATTTCCCAGACCAGCACTTCTCTCAAAAGAAAATGAAGAGCCCTTCTCAGACTCAAGGAGATATAGGCTGCATACATTAATTAATAGAAGATGCTTGTTTTCATATTTTACACATGGAAAGCTAAAAAACTCCTAGCCCTGACAATGAGAAAGATCTGGAAGAACTGGTATTTCCTTGGGCAAGTCTGTAGACAGAAAGAGATGTTGGGAATTTTCTGTAAAAAAATTAAATTAAATTAAATTAAATTAAATTAAAAACAAGGCAACACATTTCATATTAAAAGGTTTCTTCCTGATACTGTTCTGCTTGAAATGCTAGAAGGTCTTTGTGATACTCCTGGAACTGCTGTGAAGTAATTATATGTAGTCACATAAAGCAACCCAATGCTAGCCCAGCAAACTGTCTAAAAAAAGGGAATGTATTCCTTGTTAAATGTTTTGTCATGATGACCATGCCCTTTATTTATCTCTAACACAACATGCTTATTCTGCCCCATCTACTGTTTTCACCCTGCAAATTTATGAGGCTCTATTAATCTTCTGCCCTGCTGACTCTCTCTGTTGCAAAGTGTCAGCAGACTTTTGTACCTTGCTAATGTACAAAGTGCTTCCTATGAGTAATATCAGCATTTTGCCTTTTAATTGCACATATAATTTTTAGGTCTTACAGCTAATAAGGGAATTGAGACCACAGTTCATCATTGTCTGGAATGGTACTCCAGGGGTGTAGGGACTGTAGAAGCCCAGAGAAGAATATACTTGTCCTCGTTCCAAGCAATAGTTTCTCTCATTATAACAGCCCCATTCACACCAGTATAGTTACAGGTCTGCCAGCATTTCCATTATAAGCCCAGCTTTTTGGGGTTTCAAAACTGTTGTAAAATTGTATAAAACTTAACATACATTCTTTCAGCTTAGCTTCTTTTTTTGCCTTATTATTATTACACATTATTGTAACTGCATTATTACTATTATTATTTTTTTAAGATTTTTTTAAAATTATTATTATTATTATTTTAAAGACCTCATTCCATGCAGGGGAAAAAATTATTTTCAGTCTAACTAAAAATCATCATTCCTCATAATTGAACTAGTTTGTGAGTTTATTCATTGTTTGTTTAGTCCTTTCTGTCCAAAACCAAATTTAAAAACTGATAGCATGGTGCTACTTTGGAACAATGCACAAGAATTTTTTACTAATAACTTTTAGCAAGGAGTTTTCCCCTCATGTTGAAATGCATATTTCTGAGGAGCATTCTCATAGTCCAAAGCTGTTGGAAGGGAAAACATAAAAAGCATCTCTTCCTTTTCTCTATGGTAGGTGATTAGAGAGAAGATCTCACGTATCTTATGCTGGAGGGTTTGAAGAACATGTGCCAAATTGTGCAATTAAATGTTTCTCTCATAAGTATGCAAAGCAATAAAAAGTAAACAGATTGACTACTGGAATATCATGCCATGGGAGCTGCTTTTAAAAAAAAATGACAGGCTGTTCTTAACTATGGGGCAACACTTTACTGAGGAAAAGTCCACAGAAGAATCAGAGGTCTGGTATACTTTTTGTATCCTGCTAAGAAGGGTACAAATTAAGGCACCAATTCCTTTGACCTGCTGGTCATAATGCAGGGAATGTTGGGGCTAAAAAGAGGTTGTGCCTATAAGCCCTCCAAAGATGTTTTTCTGTCAGAAGATGGAAAGTTTCTGTATGGCATCAGAAGGTTCATGACACACAGATCATCCTTTCATCTTCATTTCCCCTGTCCCTGGACACCTGTGATGCCTGGGTGAGTTAATACTTCAAAACATCTCATGTCTTCCCTCAAGTTTCCTTGCTCTCGCCCTATACTTTGCCAACATCTGCATCATATTGGCTATTCATCTGAAGGTCTTTAACATTTGGTTGTTATATCATCTCCAGTTCCAGTATTGTTGTTATAAAGTGATGTATTATTAATGCAATCCAGGGCTCAAATTTCAAACTTGTGGACTTCATGCTATATTACTATCATAAATATTGATTTCAAGGCACCCATAAGCATTTTTAGTCCTTCACTGAAAACACAAAAAAGAGACATCTGTACTTTGTGGAGCATAAAATCAAAGACTATACACTCATGGCTCAATGGGATGCCAAGTTAGAGATCCCAGATAGATGTCCAGGCAGTACATCCATCCACATAGTGAGCACTTGTGGAGATACGTGCCAGGGCCCACAAGCTGTGTAGCCACATCTCTACACATCTGGGGGCTTAGGCTAAACAGCCGTGACTCTCTTAATGAGTTTGGACTCTTCATTGTGTTGGGACAACTATATTTTTTTCCTGTTTTTGTGTCAACTCACTGAATGTTGGGGGCACACTGACAGATGGGTTTGAATGATAAATCAGATTATAATAATACCACAAAAGGAGAGGAACAAAGGCCATGGTTTGCATAAAGAAGACACTAATTTGACCATTCAAGTGGTTCTGTCCTCTTATGAAAGCTCATTCTTTTTTGCTAATTTGTGTGATAAATAATTATAAAATAAACAGTAAAAATTGTATTCACTTCGTGCAAGATGAGAAAAGCAAAAATGGATCAAGGATGCTCTGGGGACCAGTTCACAGAGTTCCTCATGAACTGGATCCTCACTCCATCTTCCTGTTTTCCTGCTTGCTTTGGTGGAAAGGTTACCCCAGTTTCAACTGGGCAAAGTCTTATTACTAACACCGTTACCATATTTCTCAGAAAGCTATCCCGAGTATGCCCTTTCTAGTCAAATTACTCATCTGACTAAAGAATGATAATGATGTCAACACTACTTATGAATGACACCAGTAGTGTCTGGAAAGCCAGTGCCAAACAGTTTAAAAGTAAATATCTGTATGTATATATATGCAAATGTATGTATATATATATGTGTGTATATATATAAATATATATATATAAGGATAAATACCTTTTAGAAGATCCATATAGTACGGATAAGCAAGGTTCATTATGTAGGTTATCAATCCATCTCAGTGTTACAGTGAATCCACAGACCACTTTCATTTCTCTGGAATTCATGGCATATCCTGAACTTCATTAAAGTATTACAGGCCTAACACTTTCCATTTTCCAATATGCTCCATTTTCCAATTTAAAACAGTACGATAACAATTCCTACTAACAAAGCTACTACTCATAGCAGGAATAAACCCAGAAATTTACATTTTGTAGATCTGGAAGAAAACCAGAGCAGCAAAGGGCTTCTAAAAAGGTTTGTAGGCAAAAAGTAACTGTCATAAAGATGAAATTGTTCACAATATAAAACGTTGATGAAATACAGACATTTCCAGCCGCTTTTCTAAAAAGGTTACTCAAATGTTCATCATTATCTTTTCTTTCATTTTAAATGCCTTTATCTTCTCCTTTCTTTTATTTCATTCAGCAATTTGAAATATTTGTTCTTACCTGTCACAAAAATGCTCCTCCTCCATTTTTTCTATTTAGATGTCATTACTGTTTTACCTTAGTGAGGAGTGATATTCTGAATGAAAGTATTAACCTTGCCTTATCTCTGTAGTTAAAAATAGTAACTTCTAAACTTCTGAAGTTTGTATTCTTCGACTTCTTGAAATGTTTATGGAAAAAAAAATATTTCTTTCCTACACTGACTGCATGAACTCTGCCTTCTTTAGTTATTTTTTCTGACTCCTCTTTTTAAGCTATAAGTACTGCACATACTAAATTATCAAATGCACTTAAAACAAAGCTAGACTACATTAATTAGTGTTGTATGTGAACTTGAAGTGGGTAATATAGTTCATCCTCTGGCACTCAGCTCATTAATTTCAAAATGTGTGTTACTAAACCTCTTATCTTGGTTTTATCTAATTAAATTATTAAGACGAAACTTAATAAAATCAGAGGTTTTTAAATGTCATTCAAGGCATAGCTACAATTAAGAGATCAAATATTCATAGTTTTAGAAGACTCAACCCAGCAAGACTACTTTTCATCAGTGATCAATTCTGTGCTGATATTTTTCCAAACAGAACTGTCTTTATTTCAATAACATTATGATTTGAAAAGATAGACAAGAAATTAGGACATAGAGCTCTGAATATATAGGTTAATTAAGGTTCAGTCTGGTATTGACATGTACATAGTATAAAGATTTAAATAGTATAGATTAACAATGGCCTTGGAGCTAAGATGGTGCTACAGGCCTTTATTGTCCTCTACGTGTAGCGATGTCACTGGGCTGGCTGAAGTTATTGTGACAGTGACCTGGATGGCTAAATACATGCATCTTGTGCATTTTAGACACTGTGATGTATCCAAGACATTTGGTTGGCAGGCATGATGCAGGCACTACCTATGCAGATGAAGATGAGGCCAGATAGACAAGAGCAATTACAAACATAATAGACATCTGTTCTGAGGCACCTGAATTATCTCCAGACCATCCAGATATTCTGTGTGCCATACAAATGTCAATACTTCTGTCTGAAGCATGGTTCTGGAAGGAGAAATATGGAAAGCACAGAGTAACCAGAATAGCTGTCTTGCAGCTAGTCAAGAAAACTTGTATCAGTCACAGAATCACAGAACCATATAGGTTGGAAGGGACCTCAGGAGGTTTTTATTCCAACCTCCTGCTCAGAGCACGAGCAGCTCTGAGGTCACACCAGGCTGCTCAGGACTCTCTCCAGTTGTATCTTGAAAACTTCCAAGTACAAAGATGGCACAAGCTGTCTAGGAAACCTGCTCCACTATACTATTGTCCTCACAGGAAACAAGTTTTTCCTTATACCAAATCTTGTATACCTCTCTTGTTTCAGCTTATGCCCATTGCATTTTGTTCTCTCACTACCTTCCACTGTGAAGAGTTTGGATCTGTCTCTTTGACAACCTTGCAGGTTTTGTAAGTCGACACAAAAACTTTAGTTACTGGATCTGTCAGAGTTTTAGCTTCCTTACCTGACCCACCTGGCACTGGAGAGTTTCGCCACAGAATTTAGCAAGGACTACAGTCTGCGCTCCTGACTGAACACAAAAGAGCTATGAGAGTTCAGAAAGCAGCTGCTATGGATGCACAGTTGAAAGTGGCTGAGATATAGCACCCAAGGTGCAACAGTAGAAGGGTAAGAAAGGGTAAGTCCCTTGAGCACATTCACATATCAAATTAGAAAGTAAGGGTACTCCAAACATAGCGTATCCTAACACAACTGGTTATGTATATCTGGACCACAGAATCCTCCCCCAAAATACAATGGGCTAAGCAGCCAAAGTGAACAACAAAAGTGGACACCTTTACAAAAGCACCTTGCTGAGACAAAGGGACATGTTCAGATCATCTACTCTAACTGCCTCTATTGAGGGCAGCAACTGCAAGGAGACTACAAAGGGTGATGGAGAAATCCTCAACTTCAGGAGAATAGCTCAATTAACAGAATATCTCAGTTTACAGACCTAAGCCCCAACACAGAAAACAGAGAAAGACAATCACAGGTCCTGCCTATACTGTGGCAGTATATGTATACATATACATGATGTGTATACATCACCTATACTGTGATGATTACTTTTCATTGCCAATACTGACAGCCACAGTCTGCTTCTTGATCTGATTCTCTGAGTGATCCCTAAAAGAGCAGCTTAACAGTCTGTAGAGTTAAACTAGGTATCTATAACAGGTGGCCTCACCTAGAGAGAAACATGCCTGTGCAATACATGTGTGGCATCTCCATAACTTTAATTTGGGTTAGGAGAGACTTTCTGCTTTCTCTTGGCCCCTCAAAATCTCCTTCAACATGTTGCTTTCACAGAAATAGTTAAATTTCATTTTAACTCGTGCAGGAGTCAGCCACCTGTACTCAGCTGCAAAGTTTGACTGGAAGATGGAAGAGCTGGTGGAGGGAGTTTGCTGAGAGACATGGGATTTTGGGAGGTGTGTGGGGGTAGTGCAGGTTCCAGTCATGAAAAGCATCCTGTCACAAGGTCAGGAGCCGGGAAGGGAGGTGGTCGGCAGCCTCTCATATATGTAAGAAGCAGCATTTCTGAATTCTCATTAAATTTGTTTTCACACAGTTACCCTCAAATTAGAAGAAAAAAAAAATCAATCCATCACACTGCCTTGAAAGCTGATAGTCTCTGGATCAGTCAGTGCAGTGAATTCTCTTTGCTGCCGACGTCATGATTGTGTTTGCGAGTCCTGTTCAGGAGAAATAATTCATACAAAAGCAATATCAAAGAGCTTCTATTTTGGAATGGACAACTAGAATAAGACAGAAAAGACTGAAAGGAAGATAAGAAGAAAACTTGAAGGACATAATTTCTGATGAAGATCCCATTTTAGCAAGATAAGTCACCACATTCGTGATATTGGGCCAGGTGAAGTACATGGGATTGACCACATATTAAACTACTCTGTTGGTTTAGGATTGGAGGAAAGGAGTTAATTACAGTGGAAGTGAAAGTGTCTTATCTATCTGCCATATCTACCCATGCACAGCCATAAACAAATGTGGCCAGTCATACAGGAATGACAGCCAACTTTTAACAATGAAAACTTTAACAGGTATGGTCTGAAATTAAAATAAAAAATAATAATAATAATAAAAAAAAATCTTTGAGGCATCCAAGATGTCTGCCCTGTTTTGTCTACTTTTACCTTCTGAGGGTGCTTAGATAAACACCCACAATCTTCATAAGGATAGACCAGCTCAGTGAGTAGGACTGGTATGCTATAAAAGGCTCATTGTCTGTATTCATTTTAGAATGTACCTACAGAGGATTTATAGAAACAATACCTAGGTGGCACTGAGGAGGCTATCAGCGCTATTTACAGACAATTTAAAGGAATAAACCTGCAGTTATGCCTGTGTTTGCTTTCCCTTGTGGTCTCCCTGCAACGCTTTCTAATCCTATTGTGACTTGATTGTTTCACAGCAAAGTGCTCCACAGAGGCCAGTAATTGGCACACAGGTTCAAATTAGATTGCTGTGTGTTTAGGAAAGCAGGGGTCATTTCCCAACAGCACCACTCATTAAGAAGCAGAGTGCTAAGTTTTCTATTACAGAAATACTTATATGTGTGCAAGTGCATGTGTTCTTGGGAGCAGGATCATGTGCATAACCTACAGCAGGATGATTCTGTAATCAACAGTATGCAAAACCACTTTGGTAAAGAAAAATTTTAAATATATGCTCAATGACAGTTTTCTTAATGCTACATTTTCCTGACCTTCGTTCACAAAATCCTTTTCACCATGTAAACATGAAGTCAAATGTGAATGAATTCAGAAGCTAGCTTGGAGGCAGTTGGGAAGCTGGCCTTGTGTGCCCCTGGCTCCTGTGAATTTCAATCAGACTCTCCGTATTAATTGCACATTAGCCAGGTTTCTGTTCTTATATATTTAATGCTCCAGCCAGTGCATTTGCTATGGGGAGCATAGCTGTACATTTGCTGTGGGGAAGAAAGTGAAGCCAGAGTTCAGAAATGAGGCTGTTGAACCCTAAAGTAACTGAAGGAACAAAGATAACATCAGTATTAACCAGAAAGGAGAGTGAAGGATGGGTAGGATTAAGAAAAAAAAAAAAACATCCTACAAGAGGAGCCAGTTAGTCAATAGCCAATGTCTCAAGCTTAATTGTTCCTAAAAATTGTTCAGCAAACAATTTAAAAAATAAGAAATAAACAGAGGAGAAGTATCTGGGTAATTCCTGCCTCACGTGAGATACCCTGGGCACCTGATTTTCCTCAAATGCTGGGTAGCATCCTTCCCTTGGAGATGACTAAGAGAGGTGTCTATGCACTGCCTATGGCTCCTTCAGGGCCAGAAAACAGGCACTGCAGCACTTGCATCCCCAGGGAAATCTCACTTGCTAGGCTCACATCAACCATTTTTAACTCACACATCATCATCCCTGTGGTGTAGCCCGTATTTTGGATAATAGCCTGGTGGTTAGAGGTCTCCTGCCAGAAAGAGGGCACCTGGGGTGTAGCTTGAGGCAGCTGGGATCCTACACCACCCCGCTACCCAGGAGTCCTGTGGGCAGGGAACACTGGTGTATTTCTGGCAAGAGTATTTTCTGCTCCTTAATGAACTGCAGGGAGGGGGAAAGCAGGGTCGCTTTTGTGGAGAGGCACGAGGTCAGAAGGAAAGTGAGCAGATGAATACCTAAAGCTCTGGCTTGGTGGCAGCACACTCAGCCAAGAGCAAGTAGGTCTAAAATTTCAGTCCGTGCCCTGAGGAGTGGATATGTATTTCCCATGACAACTGAAGAATGCCTTGAAATTAACCCCTCTGGAGATGGAGGTTGGTCTCACATGGTCATATAATTTCATGAACCTGTTTTGAGTTTCAAATCCCAGTTCCACAAAAGTGTCGCACAGGAGACAGATGGAGCCTGACATGTGCCTCTCACTATTGTCTGCTCCAGTGTATCAGTCCACATCGCCAGTGGATCCTTTTCTACTGGATCCATATCAGCATCTTGCTGAACCCCAGTTCACTGGGTGCAGGACATCGAGGTCAGTCTTCCAAATTCTGCTCCTAGGGCATGGTTCAGAGGGCGAACCTGTTCTTACAAGGACTGCATTCTTCCAGTAGCTTCATGGGGCTACTAATTAAAATATTTCTTGCACTCTTCCCCAAGTCCTGAAGTCTCCAACTGTGAGGGCAGAAACTCAAAAGAAAGGCCTGAATGGTCAACCCAGAGCCACATCCTGTAGCTTGTTTCTAGTAGAATCAAGAAAAGCATGCTTAAGAAAGATGGTAGAGTATATCATTTAGCTATGGATCTTCCTGAAATCATTTGGGATTACATGTCCCTAGTAAACATCAGTTTATTTCTTTTTCGTAGTACTTTCTCAATCTCCTTTGAACATTTTTAAACTCTTCTCTTTCCAGGAGAAATTCTTATTCTGCTGAAAAAAAAACATATTGAGATCTTTAAGTAAACTAACTCATGCTTCCTGTTCCCTCTCATCTTGCCAGAGACGTGTATTTTTTACACAGAAGAATGAAGGAAAATCTGCTGTGTATGGGGAATGCAAGTAGCAACCTTCATTTTTACTTGCTCCTTCTGATGTGAACCTTAAGGTACACTATAATGATGTAAACTGTCACAGACAGCAATATCGAATCTAGGATTATGATATAAAACAAGCAAAAAAAAAAAATATAGCTATCTGTGGAATTTTGCTGTGTAAATTGAGTGAATTTTCAGAGAATGCTGGCATTTCTCCCCCCCTCCCTAGTCACCATCAACTGGTGTTGTGCATTATGTCTTTTTTTAACTGCATTATGTTTTATATCCAGCACGGCAAGTCACAGCTTTGCAGAGATCCCTTATCTTTAGACTGGGACTGCGTTCCTCCATCTTCTCATCACACATCTGCTAAAATGTTGTAAAATCTGCAGTCATCTTTGGATTGAAAGTGTGTTAGCATGTAAAGTATTAAACAGGAATATAGTTGTTACTTCAATTCTGCTGAGATTTGCCTTCGTCTCCCTAGGATTTTACCACATATTCACTTACATGCTGAGAATACATCTTTTTTTCCTGGTATGGCAATAGAAACACTGCTGCTGCCTGAAATATCATTCATTGTAGTTGGACTCTCACAGCTATAAACGTGGGAAGAAAACCTGCTTGTTTGCCTTTTTTTTTTTTTTTCCTAGAGAAGATAAACTGTGAGAAGCCAGCATGATATATTCAAAAAGATGTACTTCCAAGTAGCATCACACCAGAACGAAAGGCACAGAGGCACTCTCAAGAAATTGAGAGAGAGAGAAAGAATAAATTAACAACAAATGAGAAGTTATAAGAAAAAAAAAAACAGCTTTTTAAGGTTTTATTTTATGATGCAGATCATTATAAGAATATGAGAACTGCTGTATCACCTGGATCAAAGTCCCAATTAGTCCAATATCTTGCCTCCAAAAATAGCCAGTAGTGACTGCCTAAGAAGAGTATAACTATAATACAACAGGACCCAGCTGATAAAACTTCTCCGGAACACTCTCAGACACCAGTGATTTCCTGAACTGAGGTCTACCTGGTGAGCCTGTGTAGACTTTTCTCCCATTCTTTTGTCCATTCATTTATTAAGCAATGACATTTTTAGCACATACAACATTCTCTGACACGTTTCATAGCCAAAAAGCATCTGTTTCATCTGTTTTGAAGCTACTACTTGCTAGACTTGGTGCTTCCTAGTCATTCTGTTAGAGATTGTAAACATATTCTCTTTTCCCATATCACTATGATTTTACATCTTTTAGATGATACCTCCCACTCCTAAAAATTCACCACTTGCTTTAGTGCCTCATAGGGATTATTAATAGAGGAAATCTTTTTTTTTTTTTTTTTTTTTGACCAGAACTGGAAGTGGCTTAAGAAGGGTGATTTACTGACTAGCTCCAACTACATCTTACTACATCTTACTACATCTTACTCCTTGGGCTCCTAGTCAGTCAGGCACATCCCTTCCAACCCAAACCAGTCTATGATTCTATGATTGGAAATGGCTGGTTAGGCCACGCACAGGTCTCTTACCCCAGTCCCACATCAGCACATGGCTGGGCATGTGGAGCCCTGCTCACCACCAACACAGAGCTCCCACTACCACCACCATGGTCATACTAACTGTTGGGTCTGGATCAAAAGTTGCAGAGTGTGGAACAAGATATTTAAGATAAGCACATTAACTGTGCTGTATTTTGTACAAAACTGAGAGAAGGGTGATTTTTTCCTCCCTCTCAGGTTCAGAGACCACAGGTCCCTGATGTTGAGTGGTCCCAGCAGCCATTTATGGACTGTCAAAATAGCTCAGTCACTTTGGAAAGATTGCCTTGATCTTGTGAGATTTCACCACATGCTGGAGATAAATGATATGATGTTTGTCCCCGTGAGCTTCTTTATTCTGAGTTGCCGAGGCACATTGTTGAATCTGGCAAATAGAAACCTTCTGCTTCATTTGTGCCTCATATCTCAGACCTGATGTATTGTCCCCTGACTCAGAGCTTAGATCTTTCCAGATGGAGCAAAATTAGGAACAACGTACATATTGCAAAGATCTTTTAAGAAGGATGTGCTTTTATTGACTGAATAATACCACAAGGTTCAAAAGAAAAACTTTGTAAGTACAAACCTATTCAATCTATTTCTTTCCAAACACTTTGGGCTATTCAGCATTATTGTGACTATTGCAACCAGCAAAGTAGCCACTAGTTGCACCATTCAGCACTGACAGAGAAGAAAAATTAAAGTACAAGCCCTGCTGAAATCATTGCGCTTCCTTGTATGTGTTACTTACACGTGTGTTAAGTTCAGAATGATAGAGAGACTGTGATAAATATCATCTGACATGTATTGCTCATACATAATATAACTTTTCAATGGCTTAAAATATGCTTTAAATTCTGTATGCTGTCCCCTCCCTATTATCTATTAAGAATTTTTTCTCATTTATCTCATTTTTCCTATCTCCTCTTTTTAATTTAGTCTAAAAGTAGACTGAAATCAGAATCACTCCAAAATCCATTCAAAGAGTTAAATGCAATAATTTCATTATTAAAAAGGTGGTATGTAACTATCAGGCCAAGCAGTCTAACTTACGTTAAATGACAGGTCAAAGAAAGTTCACTCCTAATAATGCAAATCACAAATCAGTGTCTCAGGAACAGCATATATGAAATGATGTCTGAAACATCAATAACAGCTTTTTGTATGTGTGTGTGTGTGTTTTTTCGTTTTTTTTTTTTTTCCTTTATAATTATTATTAGCTTGGTAATAGTCGTTAGTGACCTATCTCTTTCTGCTGATTTAGTAAAGTGCACCTAATAACAAGCAGGGGTCAAACGTACAAACCAAATGACATCGCATTCCCTAGATACATTGTACAGTTTCTAATGATGTAATAAATGCCTTGCAGTGTTTTTGTCTTACCCACCAAAATTAAGCCTATTAGAGTAAAATATGCCAACTGAAAACATTATAAATCTTGCCTGGAATATAAAACAAATCTCTATAAACAGTGCTAGAATGACAAACTATCTCTTGTACTAGAGAGGCTTAATATTTAAAGTAGTTTTTATTTCAGTTCTTGGTTAAAAATCAAGCCTTCAGAAATAGTGTATATTTATTATATAAACAGAAAGAAGGAGATAAAGCAATATCACATTAGGGTCTCTTTTTTTTTTTTTTTTCAAGGAATTAATTTTTATTTTCACAAAAATAGCTTTTTAAAAGAATCCATCTCTTTTTGTTAGAATAAAAAAGTATTGTTCTGTAATTTTAGACATCATACGGACATTTTAGCACAGAAGAGCTGACCTTGTCTTAGACAAAGACAGTTGGTTCATAGTCCAGTGCAAAAAAAAAAAAAGTTTATATCTATCTCTGTATTAACAGTACCCATAAAATCAGTTAGTCCCTTACTTAACCACACTGGAACCCACTCAAGCCACTGAGTTTAAAACAGCAGTACTATTATTCTTTGATGTCTACAGATTAGCAGCACAAAGCTGGTCTCCAAGCACTTACTCTCTATAAAGAAACACAAATGTTTGGCCTTTGGGCTGTAAATATTGTGTCACCATTGATTTTTAACATACAAAGTGTATTTTCCTGAATGTCAAGTATTCTCAAAGTGCAGGGACTCCCATGAGCATGGAGTGTCAGGAATTAAAGACAGTTTAAAAGCAGGAGCTACAAGCAAGGAAAGAAGAAAGTAATAGCAGGAAGCAAGAGAAAGAATAAATGAAAGAATAACTAATATGAACTTAGCCAAATATTATATCATCGTTTATCTCCCAGATGAAAATGTCACCTGAGGAGGATGGTGCCTTATTATCAATAAAGAGAAAGCTGAACTGTGATATTATCAATAAACCTTTTCTTCCTACATAAGATAGTTTTCTTTAAGGATTTATGTATCCCATGCACTAGAGGAGTTTTCTTCCTAGCTTAGTAATATGATTGATTTGGGGATCAGACACCCTGGTGGTTCACAAACAGTGAAAATGTCAATACCTGAATGAAAATGTAGCTCTGACAATTTGCTCTTACTGCCTTATAGCATTCCAGTATCTGCTCTTCTGCATTGTATCATCTGCTTTGATGCACCTGCACCAAACTGATCTCCAGTATAAGGCGGTTCAGAGCAGGACCCTAACTTAGCCAAGGTGCAGGGACTGGGAGCAATGAAGTCTCCCTGCTCTCCTGACCTACTTTAAGGACAGAGAGGTGTTCTGCATCACCTCCAGTGATGCCTGTCTCCTGCCACACACTACATGGGGATGGCTAGAGGTGAACTTAGCTGCAAATCCCTTGATTACCTGAGATGAATCTCAGCTGGGAAGCACCTCACTCACACATAGGAAATCTGAGAGGGATTCAGCTTACTGTATGCAACGCCTTTTACAATGTAGCCTCAGGCAGTGCAACTCTGCAATGTCCTTTACATAGGCTGGTGGTAATTCACCAGCCTATCCAATAATGAATAAGAGAAATACTCCTTGAAAGTGATTGTTCAGAGCAGTCCCATCTCCATATCTTATTTCTATAGCCAATGCAGACCGCTAAGGTTCCTGAGATGGCAATGCAGAAGTGTGTTATGCCAGGTTCCTCCTCTGACTCTTCCACTTCTCCCAGGCACTTGTGTGAAGTCAGAACTTTGCACAGGAAATTCAGTCCAGACTGGAGCAGAGACGCTGCCTTTCCTCTCTGGAAAATGTCTTCAAGAAGCTGTACTATAAAAGTTGTGGTGGCTAACACCCTGTTAGCTCTTATCCTTCCTGACCCCATTTGCCATGATCAGTGTGATTTGAAGGATATTACACACCAGATTCAGAGTTTCCTTTGAACTGTTTTCTCATTTATTGTGTTTACTAGGTGTTTCTTTTGCTACTTCAAAAAAAGTCTGGCATCCATCTCAATTTTATCTGCCTAAGAACAGTCAGGTTGCAGGCAGACATTGTCTCAGACATTTACACGAATATTGACTATTTAATGCAAGGCATTCTTTAAATATACAGGCATATATGCCAGTTCCTCTTACGCAAGTTGAAGAACTCTGAGTTCTGAGACATTTAAGAAACATTAAAGATATCTTTTTGATAAAGGCGACCTCTTGAGAGATGGTGAGAATTTCCAGCTCCTGATTCTAAACCACTCATCTCATCTCAGACACAGGCAGTCAGGGTCTGGAAAACCTGCCTTAGAGACCAAAAATACTCCATCTATTTTGTTTATCAAGGTGAAGCTTAAGAAGTGATTTGACATGTGAAAGTGCAAGCACGGAGAGATTTCTGATAACAGGTTCTTTATATGTAGACAAAAGCATAACAGTTTCTCATAAATAGAAGTAGGTAAGTTCAGGAGTAAAAGCAGGATTTGGTCTAATTAACTAAAGCATTCCAGTGTACTGCATGTATGTATAGCATTCCAGTGATCACATGTGAGGTCTCAAGTAAACTGATCCTCCTCAAGGAATTGATCCTACCTGAAGGATAGATTCTGCTTCAAAAAACGAATCTTATCCATCTAAGTTAGGTGCCTAATTGAGGTATTTTAAAGTCTAAATAAAGCAATTACTGTTTGAGAACAATTAGGAGAGTCCTTCAGATTTTCTAAGAAACAATCTTTTTCTTTTCTTTTTATTTAGTGTATATTTAAGAACTTAATAAAGCTGCTTTATTAAAACAGCAAAACATTTAGGAAAAAAGTAGGAAGAGAAGATCTCCCCCAAAGTGTTTATTTTATTAATCAGTTGGATTAACTCTGGGATAACAGCTAAAGATAACATTTTAATTAGCTTTGGAAAACGAATTCAGGACTGCATTCTTCAGCTAGACAAAATCTCAGCTGTAAGGTGGGATGGAAGGATACCAAGAGGACATTCTACAACCTGTGGTGAGTAGGAGAAGAAGCAAGATGCTGATTCTTCTGGACATAAAACATTTGTGAAGAAAAGTGAAAAAAGTAGTAATCTAACTGTTAAGATGTGTGTATTGTCACACAATATGAGCCCTTAGGTCCTGCTGATTGATTTCAGAGTAAAGTGTAAGGTACATTTGAAGCACTAAACAGGACCCATTTACTTCTGAGACATTCTTCCTCCATTAAGTGCCTCCAAAGCTGTTTTTAAAAAAAATCCTCTCTGTTTTAAAAACAACTACCCTGTAGAGACCATAATCTTCCAATGGGACCTACCTCCTCTCTTGATCAGAGCTCCTTTCTCTCTTCATTACATGCAAGTGGGTGGGGAACCATCCTCTGGCTTTTGCAAGTGGACTGACTGCTGCTTAAATTCTCTATTTGTGGCATATGGCTTCTGATTAGTACAGATGGTTTCATTCCCCAGCCCTTATGGGGAATTATGGTGGGTTTAAATCATATACCCTCAACAAGGGAGAATTATGTTTTTTAAACAAATGAAAGCAATATGACAACACTCACACACTGCTCCTAAAAAATCCCGGGACCTTGTGAAGAATTCAAAGGTTAAAGTACAACCACTCGTTTCCAGAAAATTGTTTAACTTTATACTCTAACATTAAACTTGCTTTTTTTCCTCTTCTCTATCTCTATTTCTTACACTTTGAAAGAAAATACCTATATCTTATTGTACACTGGAAAATATGGCAATAGTTCACATATTGCAGGGATAGTTTAGAAAATCTAAAATACAGCTATTGATTGTCTCAAACTAATCATCAATTAGACATTGAACTTTATAACTGGCAGAATGTATAAGGTTTTTCTATCCTTGAATAGCTGTTCATTTTTGTCTATGAATAATACATCTTGCTACAGTAGTGCAGTCAGATACTGGTATAATTAGATACATTTCTGAGGTCTGCCTATGGTTCACGCATCAAACACTGATCCTTCAGGCTGCCTTGTATAGGTCTATAGGCTTGGGACGCTAAAGAAATGAACACAGTCATGCTAACAGTGCCCTCACTCCAGTTACAGATGTAAGATGACAGCGACGGCTCCAAGGCATACTAATTACAAAGTATTTAGCAGTCAGTGTCTAGCACACACCTGCCAGAAGCAGAAATGGGGGAAATGTGATATCCCTGTTTCTTATGTTACACAGAGCCCAGCTGGAAGTTAAGTTCTTAAGAGGCCAATGACTGTACAAACCATATGTTATCACAGTTCAATCACATCTGTAGCTTTCCCCATTTTAATGTATATTTGGCATTACTAGATAATGTGACATCTTCAGACTAATCAGATGGATATCTTAACCACTGGGAATATTAAGGTAATACGGTGCCACAGATAACATCCATTGTATTGTTTGCTTCACACTTATTTCTGCATAATGGCTCCAGCTCCTAACCTGTTCTGACTACAAACTTTGCCAGGAGGCAGCCCATTTAATTCAGACACAGATTTTGTTATTTCAACTTATGTCTACCATGGATCTTAATGTTTTGGGTCCACATAGCTCCTAGAAAAAACAGCTCTGTCTGTGAGTGCAATTTTTGCTGTGTATATCTACTCATCCACTAAGAGAAAACATACAGAAATTGGTTAGAAAAGTCAAACAAACTAACAAAACAATTAGATCTGTCCACTTTTTTTTTTAATGTCTAGAAACAGAATACTATCATCTTTAAAAAAATTATACTTGTTCTAAATCTTCTAAAAAAAAAAACAGAGAAAAGGACCAGAAGGAAAAAAGAATGAGCATGCCCATTTACAGATGCTCTACAATGTAATTATCGAAAAAGGAAAATAAAACAAAAGTTTTGTGGCACAGCATTTCATTGCTGCTGATTAAATTCCCTATCCCAACTTTGTTTAAGAGAAGCCAGGCACTCTAAAACTGGGGGGAAAAAAAATAATTAATTCATTCATTAAGTTTTATATTTTTACCCCGACACCAGTGAGGAAGAAATGAGATTTATCAGAATCCGGGAAGTGTTTTGCCTTTTACGACATAATATTCTCTTACATCTGTCAAAATCAGTGTTTTCTACCACAGTATTTTCACCTGGCGGCTCAGACCCCTCAGCCACAGGGCTAACAGAGCTGCCCAACATCACTCAGTGGCACAGTTGAACCCCACGTTCTGACTACACGTTGTAGGCTTTGTCCTCTGGTTCTCAAAAAGTGCATTAATACAAATCCATATGATAGAAGAGTGAAGGCAAAAAACACTTGAGAGTAACTGAAGAGAAAGATTTAGAATCAGAGAAGCAACAAGCCACATCAGCATGCTTTTCTGGGCTCAGGAAACCCCTTATTTATAGACAACAGCAGGATCATTAGCACTCTGAGGCAAAAGGAGTATACCAGAGGAGAAAAAAAAATCCTGAGTGTTTTGTCTACACATTTCTTATTTCAGATATAAGATCTTTGGGGAGGGGTTTTACCATGTATATACAGAATTTTCTGCTATTAAATAAAAAATGCAATGAAATTGCTTTCAGCTGAAAACTTGGAGAGAACATTTTTAATGAACAAAGAAACTGCAGAAGATTTTATGATTTTTCTCTTACTCTCTCTTTATCCTTGCAATTTCATCACTCTTTCTTGCTTTTGATTTTGCCAATGAAGACGCAGAAGAAAGAGAAAATAAAATAAAAACACAAAATCTCTTTTATGACCAAATACCTGAAGTTCTTGCATGTAACTCTCCTTTAACAAAAATGCCCATGTTCATTTTTATTTTAGCTAGAAAAAGAAAAAAGAAAAACATTTCAAACAACCTTCTTTTATGAAACACGGATGTCCGCATTACCATGAAAGATATTCGCAACTCTTTCAGTTTGGCTGTTGTGTTTATAAGTCAGTTTCAACTGACTGAGAGTAAAGGAGAAAAGTGTCCCATTCCTTCTCTTTCCACTATTCTCTGCCTCCTCACCCAGCTCAGACAAAATGACGTTGATGACAAATTGTAAGTCTTAACTCAGAGAAATCTGTTGATGACTTGCATGCTGGTTGTTTTTGAGAAAGGATTGAATAAAGACTTCATGATTTCACAGATTGTGTGACCTTATCCTTTTGGCTAGAAGCGTGTTTTTCAACAATTTAGTTTATATGTATTTTTCTGTTTAATTGGTGGCGAATTCAGGACTTTGTTACCCCTATCCTTCTGTTCTTCAGGTGCAGATAACCATGGTAAAAGAACAGCTAAACCAGATAAGTGGAAACCAGAAAAGCTGATAAAAGAGCAGTCACATATCAGAAAGTTACAACATTTTCCAAGGAAGAAGAGCTTATGAAAAACACCTTCTGACTTCAGAAATTGTCATTCTACTGCAAAGTTTGTGTGTTCATCCAAATCACAGCAGTTAGACTAACATTTCCCATGGAAGACTTTTGCTGTAGATGTCAGCATGCTGCCAAACGTCTTTATTCTCATTAGCACAAGTATCTTCTTAACCCTTTTCTCACCAGGATACTGCTAGCTGTATTGTCAGAAAACTATAGACCTGACTATAACTTGGGTGTATGGTTCCCCTCTTCCTCTTTCATGATCCCGTGGGCATTGCTTGCTAGTGATGGAAAGGCAAATTCATCTTTTTTTTCTCTGTGGTTGACATTTTGCATTTAACTGTGTCTGCCTAGGAACTTGCTCAGCCACTCATTTGCTGGAATACAATATTACAGGGTAATTCCAGTGCATGACAGTTGGCAGAGTGGAGTTCAGCACTTTTCCCTAAAAGCAGGAGTTGAGCTGCTTAGAGAAACTGAGCAATTTCTTCCTTCTTTTAGTAGGCATCCAAATGGCCTACTAAAGATTTGGACTTCTTAAATTAATTTCTCCTTTTCCAAGGGATGTCCTTGCTTTGAAACTGCTTTATAGATGGAACAATAAAAGCAACAAGAAGTTAGCTTACCACTAGATATTCCCTCTTCTCGTATGGATTTAAGTCTATTATTCACACTATATTCAGCTTAAACCAAATTCTAATTAAACACTAGATTGTGCATTGCAGTTCACTGTTTTACATGAAGAATCCCATTTGCTCACACACAGTGGAATACATATATAAATGTGTAATTACTCACTGATAATATTTTATATAAATCTGCACAGTTATAATGAAGAAAAAAAAAAAAGTCACCCCAATGAGGTTTTGTTTTTCTGTTACACACAAAGCATTACAGAACAGAACAATATCAGAAATGTCAACAGCTCATCTTGCTGACTAAGGAGCAGGAAAGATGAGAATTATATATATATTATATATATATTTATATATATAATTATATATATAAAAATTACCTGCCTGTGTAGCCACCTGAGAGACTGCCCACAAGAAGCAATCATTTCTGCATCCAAGATCTCCTTGTGGCACTGAAAGAAGAAGGCACCTGAGGCACCTTAGCCACTCAGATCTACTCAGCCACCTTTCAACTTAGCCAGACACCTGGATGTCATTGGTCATGCCAGCCACTTACTCAAACCACATCAGTCATCTTAGTTAACAATAAAGCATAGAGTAAATTCTGTAGAATTGCTAGAGCTTAAGTTAAAATGTCCATAAAGAGAAACCATGGATTCAAAGTGGTTCAAATTTTTTTTCAGTTATTAAAGCAAAACAATCCTTCAACACTCAAAAAAAAAAAAGGGGGGGTTTCTTTCTAAAACTGACATTTATTATAAATGTTTCTTGAGTATACACTGATGTGTTTTATTTTTATAAAATAAAATATCAGGCTTTGCTTCACATTTATTATTAATGCAAGATACACGAATCTCTCTTAAAATTGTTGTAGCAGGTGATATTTGTAGGTGCAATTGTTTTGTTTAGAAGACGTTATTTCAAGAAAGAGAGAGAGAGAACGTCTCCCTTCCACTCCATGAGATGATATCTCAACAGGGAGCTGGACACATACCTATATTTCATAATACTTGTTCACCTGTAAACTCTGTCCCATAATGCTCTGCATCCTGTGCCACAAAGCTGCATTTACTCACATATTCCTGTCTTCAGACTCAAGTTTTCCAATATGGATGAGGCACATTATATACATCCCCATTATGGGAGCGTCTGAGGGCAATAATCTTTACTTGAGATCAGAGGTTAAAACACATACTGGAGTGTGCTCTGGGTGACTGGCTAAATGTGCTGCTGGTGATGGTATAGCATATCTGGAAAGAAAGGCGGTCTGGTGGAGTTGAGATGCCAGTGCTGTCTATGGAAATGCAAAGTGTTAAGCTCTTTAGAAAATATGTCTAGAGAAATGTAAGTCCTAAAACAGAAGCCAACCTCCGTTGGAAAAACACCCTTGAAGGATACGGACTTCTGAAATGTGGCCTACAGCTAGAGGGATACTTGAGATACAGGGCCAGTGAATTTGAATTGCCACTGTCTTATTGGATGCATTATGAAATATGTTTGAAACTTTTTTTTTCTTTTAAGCAAGTTCATTTTGTCTGGGAGTTGTTATAATTTCTGAAGGACGGTGCCATGTTTGTCCTTTGCACAGGCATTTGAGCTTGGACCTCTGCAAGTACAGCATGAATGGGTTTGCTGGGAAGATCTTGAAAACTTCTCCAGTCCTCTCTGTCCCTTGTCTGAAAAGCCCAGAAATACCACCCTTATTATATGGGCTCCCAAGGGCAGTGGTCATGGCACCAAGCCTCCTAGAGTTCAAGAAGAGTGCCCTCAGACATCTGATTTGAGTTTTGTGTGGTGCTGTGTGGAGCCAAGAGTTGGACTCGATGATCCTTGTGCATCCCTTCCAACTCAGGATATTCTGTGATTCTATTAGGACCTACAGGTATCTTAGTTAAGAGTTGAGTTGCCTTACTCTCTTATGTATTAATGAAGAAGAATAGGCATTTCTAGGGGATCTTTCACATCTTAAGCTGCATGTTTTTCTTCACTTACCATACAGCTGATTACTCCTAACTCATGTAGTCTTAAAAAAAAAAAAAAAAAAAGAAAAAGAAAACAGGTAGTTATATAGCTGGTTTGAATCTGAATCAAAGAATCAAACAACTCTGCTGCTGTTTGGGAGATACGCTGGAAGAGCTCTGTGAGAGGGAACATCTGAAGAAATCAATAGTTACTGGGTGATATATAAAGAAAATTTAAGATATTTGTTTTCTCTTCACTGCCTACTTATTCATAGGAGTTATATTTATATACCTCATTCTTCACTTAAAAGTAAATATTTGTTGCAATTATGAGGATGTTTTGGTAGATATCTCTTGCTTTTCTGATCTAAAAAAAACAAGTGTTCTTCAAGACGGATTAGAAGGACAAAGTGTTAATATTTTATTTTGATGATTTTTATATCTAAACATATATTGACACCATTATATGTTCTCTATATTACAAAATACTAACAATGGGAGCTAACATTTAAGCCCTACAACTAGAAAAGATAATGAAGCAACACACCAGGAGTTGCCACTTATCTCTTACCAGATAGATCAGCAAACAAAAACCCAAACATACAAAAAAAAAATAAATCAACTGTGATGATATCATACACATAATGGATGGAGAGACTGATGTGTGCCATAAACATGCATTCATGAAATCTTCTTTTAAGGTGAGAGGCAATGCAGTCTGTCATGTCTTGAAAGAGAAGTTAAGTATCCCTCCTGATGATTCAGACATTGAACAGATGACAGGAATTCATAAGAACACATATAAAACTCATTGAAATCTGTGCGTACTTTGCCTGCATCTGAACAGCAGGACTGAGAGAGCAGAAGAAAAACATCTGATAAGACAGAGGGAATTTTTCAAGGAAAGGTGATGGTAGAAACTGCCAACACTCTGCTCTTAGCTGCTATTTTTTTAGAAAGAGACTTTTAAACTGAAACATGTCTGTGTGAAAAAGTCTCCTGAAAGCCATATTCAAACTGCAGTGGGTAGACAGCTAATTTTCCAGGTAATATCTGAACTGTAGGAGATACTAACATGATACAGGATCACAAAAAATGGCACGTGACCACAATATTAGTTTCAGTGAGTTCAGTACCATTGACAGACAACACATTAAGTAATGAGTTTCCAGCAGAAAAGTCTAGTCAAGATGCCTGCACCAATTTCTGTAACTAAGCATTTTATACATTAAAGTGTCATTGGGGCCCAAACAGTGAAATTATAACTAGAAAACATGAGCTTAGTGCCTAAAACTGGGCATCATTAGCTGGACAAGATAGAAAAAGTGTGAACTAAGCAAGTTAGTGAAAAAATATATTTGTACAGTGTGTTTTCTGATTTCTGCTGCCAAATCAAGTACGTAGCATCTCTTGGGTATGTGTTACAGTCTCTGAAGATTTCTCAGCAGTATTGCATATGAAAAATGCAATAAGCACATGTTCCAGTTAAAATATGCAGGCATAAATTAATATATTCTCCAGTATAGGTCATATAGGAAATGTATTTTGTTAAAATTTGCACTACCAATGCTAGTAAGAGGCATCTATTAAAAAACAACAGGCATCTGAAAAGACTGCCTCCTGTCTATGGATGTTTGTAAGTCGGTAGATCTGAAGTACTAAGGAACATAATGCAAATGGAGACAATGAACTCTGTAAATGACTGATTATGTTAATCTAATGACAAAAGTTTCAAAAAGTTAAAGAAATAAACAGGATGAAGATTTCACTTTTTTATGTGCTCTGAATTCATCTTTAGTACCAGAGAAACTGTGAAGCAGAGTGTGTAACTGTACAGACAGCTGTATCGTATACTCTTGCAGTTTAGAGTAAATATAAGAGGAAAAATGACTTTTAAAACAGACAATGATAAAGAATGCAGCAGTTTTGGTTTACTTTGTGTTTTTTTGCTTTTTTTTCCAAAATATCTTCGAGATTCCTAAGGAATCAATTTGGCTGCTCAGTTCAGTTTGAACCAAAAATAAATAAATAAATAAATAAAGACCTCTGAAAATGTTAATATAGGGGCTAAAATTTATTTTGCTAATTGCTAGAATAATCAATAACTAATTTTCATTCTAAATTAGGTCCTTCATGCGTCTTAAATAACCCAACAGAAGACCATTTACATCTCAATAACAACCCCTAACAATGTCATGTCATTAAAATCCAAACTAAATCTCAATAATGTAGGTTAGTGACCAGTAAAGGACTTATTACCTGGGTCAAGTCCTTTGGGGCTGTGGTGGGCCAACTGGCAAAAGCCTTGCTTGTGTGTGGCTTTTACTGCAAAATACAAGCGTGGCATCCCGTAGGAATGATCCCATTATTTGGTGCTATATCATTTTCTAAATGGTTATACATTACACCTATTTCAGGAGCCTGTAGCAGATTCATAATATGAAGATCAACCAAGCAGAACAAAACAAAACAAAACAAAAAACAAAACAAAAGAGACATCAGAATAATATGCAGTACAGAGCTTTAAAAATAAACAAATAAATATGTCTTTGAAAGCTTACTTGTAGCATCACCTTGCTTTCATTAAAATGTTTCAGTGTAAGATGGTAATTAGCAGAAATGGGAAGCAAAAGTATATTAGCCTTATGTACTAGCTAGGAACAGAGAAAGGCATAACTATTTTAAGATGCATTTTTAACAGTGCTTTTGTGATACCAACACACTTGCTGATGATATTGAAATTTTTATGTTAATTAAACAACCCCTAACCACTCAGTACATCTCAGATATATACACTTTGTAATTACCTCCATTATTGAAATAGCTAGTTTGATTTATCCTTGCCACAGTAACATTCTAGCTTCTGTTATTTTTGTCTTTAGAAAAACATAGGTCCCAGTGAGGGAATATAAAACTATTACTGTAAATTAAATATTAAAGCTAACTTATTTTTGCATAAGAACATTGTCAAATAATGGTGATAACTGTTCCTAAGAAATGAACTTTTTTTTGCCTTTTTTGGAACACAAATTAAAATCTAATTTTCACTTCTTTTGTAAATTTCTTATAGTTAGTATGTATAGTTTTACTGATGGCAGTAGCTTAACAGGGAGCTATTATAGTCTTAGCTTAGCGATTAAGAAATACAACATTTGTTGAAGAGCTAGGCCTTTTAGTCTAGAATGGATTACCACTTGATCCTTCCTTAAGCATTTTTATACAGGAGTGCATTATCCTTGGAGCCACCCTGGGCTCCATGCCTCATTAACCTGGGTGTTAGATAAATCAAAGGCAGCCTCAGAGACAAAGATAAGCAAACTGCAGGCCAGCAAGACGATGATGTATGGATCCAGGAGGCTAATAGGAAAGTATTGACAGGAAAATGGTGTGCTTATCCTGCAATCACTGCATATTGCAATGAGAGCTCCCAAAAGCAGATGGGATACACTTCAGGGAATGCAGGAGTAGGAGATTGTTAGGCAGAAATGGATCCTTGCATCTTAAATTCTAACAAGAACTTTGTTTCTGTGCAGCAGCACTTCAAGCACAGCCAGGAGAGGTTAATACCCAGGCAATGGCAAAGTCTAAAAAGTGAATTCATTGCAGGGGTAAACATTATTATTATTTTAAGATTGTAATATAACCAGCAAAGCTGAATTCCGCATATGTCAAACACTAAAACAAACACGCTTTGCAGAGACAATACACAGAACAACAATTACATATGCTCTGAAAAAGCATTTAGTATTAAGAATACCCTATAAAGCCTTCTGCGGAAAACAGTTTTTCAGATGTTGATACTTTTCTGATGAGGAAGGCAGCATGCTCCACAAAAATTCTTGCCAAACAGGGCACGTTCTGAGATTTCCCCTTGTACTTATTTTCCCTTCTGTTCCCAGGGTAACATTTTCCAGAAAACCTAAGTGGCTTGTAAGCCTTAGCCACAAATCATCGCTCAGGTCCAGTAAGGTAAGTGGTCCACTTTCATTATTGGGAACTGATAAGAAGTTTCACAAGACCTCTTTTTTTTTTTTTTTTCTTTTGGGGTTTCTTTTCCAAGACTTGGTTCACTAGATTAATTTTAGAGGATTTTTCTTTTTCTTAGCACAGACTTGATTAAAAAATAACCAAATTAAGGGAAAGATGATATAGTTTTGGATCAATCTCAATACGATCATATAACTCCTGGAAAAGAAAGTTGGGTTTGACGTGATTCATTCTCCATTTTACTTAATTTTGTTGCTTGTAGGATACATTCTCTTAAATGTGCATGCGACTCTTTCAGAATACTTGGTGTCCTTATAAATCATTACCCCATTTTAAAATCATAATTTACTGTGCTGTACTTGGAATATCAGATTATTAGCTTTAAATTAATATTCCTGTTGACTCCATTAGGAGCAGGATCAAACCCCAAGCCTGAACAAAGTTGGTCTGATTTTCCACAGTATCTTCCTTAATGGGGACAAGGGTCAGGATGAAGAGGAACAGCAGCATTCTCATAAAAATAAATAGCCTAAAGTTGTAGTTAAGCTAAATTTGATATACAAAATGTGAGGATATTTTAGGTAGCCTGGTCCAATAACCAGACTTTCTGATGCCCAAAGATAGCTGGTGCTCAAAAATTGAATGTGCGATTAAGGAAGGTGCTATTTGCAGAGCGCCATGTCTCTCGCAGAATAGAGAAGGGACATATGTAGGAAATGGATTAAGTGTCCACAGGAGGGGTTTCACGATCTCATGGCTCACACCCTGAGCAGCGCACCAGAAAGCTGTGTTCTTTCTCTGCTTCCATCACAGAGATGCTGAGCACATCTCAGAACAATTTTTCTCCATTTCCTACCTTTTCACTAGGTACCTTCCCAAGGCACCTTGAGTCACAGCATGGTCACTCTAGGTGAACTGATGGAAAGATGTGCATCTCTGAGGGTAGCTATCAATTTGTTTCTGGTTGCTCACCAGAACATGCACGCAACTTGTTGCACTGAAATGCTTAACAAGGGGAAAATTAAAAGGTGAAAAAGGTGCTCCTATGCCATTAGCAGCGTTATATATATCATCACAGTGAATGAAGTCAGATTTGTATTTGGCACTTCTAAGCGAAACCTCAAATTAATGGGAGCTTATACGCTATTCCTTTGGTATGTTGCAACAGTTTCCCTTTCTTTATACTCATCCTTCATGTTTCTGCCTTTCTAGCTTCTGCCTACTTACCCCCAGCTCCCCTTCTAAAACCTCACATGGCTCCGTGGACTCCTACCTCCTCCTCACTCATAATCCAAGTGCTCCCTCCTCTCTTCATACAATCTTGGCATCACTAGGTAAAAGTATGAAAACAAAAGTGAGCAAAATTCTCCGTATTTGCTAATATTGCTCAGCTGAGAAAACAGCCAAAAAGGAAAAGCTTTGCTGAGGAGCTCAGGGAGCTCTGTGGAGGCAAAGCTTCTTAGTCTGCCTGCTATCAGTTCACAGAATCACAGAATCACAGAATTGTACGGGTTGGAAGGGACCTCAAGAGATCATCGGGTCCAACCCCCCTGCCAAAGCAGGTTCCCTAGAGCAGGTTGCCCTTTGCAATTTTCATCCAGAAGAATACTAGTTGTGTTCTCTGCTCTATAATGTAGCTGCATTCTTCCACATGACAAAGTGCTGCATAATGCCTTCTATGAAGTTCGGTCTTGGACTCCCTAATGCCTTCTATGAAGGTTTATGAAGTTCCATGAAGTTCAGTTGTCTCAAGTGGGGATACGATGAGTTATTAAAGGACTAGATATTAAAGGAGCACAACAGCTCCTACTGCTTTTCTCTGACACACTAACTTCTGATCATTTTTGGAAAAATGACTGACGTATTGAGTTGATTACTCAGAAGTCATGTTCTTCAGAAAATCTAGCATCAATGTGAATTCTAGTTAACAATACATTTTGGGAAGATATTTCTTGAGCTTTACATTACAAATCATTATTATGCCAAGAATTAACGCGAAAATACATGATAACAAAAGAGAATTTCCTAAAATGTAGTTAATGATATTGTTACATTAGGCAATGTAAAACTACAAATGTTCACCTCAGGTAAGACATATGGACCATTTGTCTGAGGTAGATACATTTGGAAATTGAGCCAACCTTCAAATTTATTGGAGATGTTTGACATAAACTCACTTTATTACATATGCTTTAGAAATCCTCCAGTCAAACCTTTACAATAGTGACAGTGATGCAACTCACACCCCTTTCAAAAGAACACACATTAAATTAAAACACAATCTCACTTAACAATTTGTTCTGTTCTCAGTCAGCATGAACCAATTCCTTGGTGAGTTTTCTAAAATACCAGTTTTTTGTTTTCATCACTGACAGCAAAAAAGTGGCAAGTGCATTTTGCTGCTCAGCTGGTAACTAGACAATTTTGCAAGGCTTATTTATGTATTATATACATAGATATATATGCATGTATTTATATATATTTGTAGCAGTAATTCCCCAGTGTGAACAGGGCATTTAAAGTATTTTCACCCTGAAAATAAAAATAAATAAAAAAATAAAGCAGAACAAAACAACCCGAGCACAGCCAGAATGCTGTGCATTTTCCAGCTGCCTCCCTGGTTTTGATTTGTTTGCGTGGCTTTATCTGGTCTACGACATTAGCCCAGGGAGCAGCTTGATTA
The DNA here is from genome assembly GCF_964211835.1 of Anser anser. Classification (NCBI taxonomy): domain Eukaryota; kingdom Metazoa; phylum Chordata; class Aves; order Anseriformes; family Anatidae; genus Anser; species Anser anser. The sequence goes on from NC_139720.1 coordinate 166,141,189, forward strand.
ATGCCCACTCCGAACGGTACAAGGAGCATCGGCGGGCAGGTAGTTATTCAGAAGAGCTGCAGGTGCTCAGCTGAGGCACCGGTGGTGCCAGCGCCTTTAACAGCTCTCTGGGGCTCTGCCCGTTATCTGCCTGCCCCCGCGGCCAGCAGCTGTGCTTCCCGATGGCCTGATGGACTGGCTGGTGTACCTGGGGACGCAGGCAGGGTGCATCCATTACTCATTTGTGACAATAACCAATCGAGGAAGATGTAGAACTCAATTCCGGCAGAAAGACCTATAATGTCAGAGTCAGGAGGTTATCGCTGTGGGACTTGCACCTTGCTCCCTGCCCGTCTTATCGAGGGCTTTACAGCCTCTGCTGGAGCAGCATCTTGCAAAGCTGAGGGCTGCAGATCTGGGGCCCAGATTAGCATGCATCTTCCTAAATGCTACAACATTTAATTAAAAAGTAGATGCTACTCAAATTGTTACTGGCTCAGAAGATGGCTTTGGTAAACAGGAGGCAAGAGCTAAAGATTCTTGCCACAGAAGGAGGAGACAAACAATTTCCTTAAATCTTGTCTGCAGAAAATGAGGTGTGCTTATGTTTCTCTCTATTCTCATTTCACAGTCCAGCAAAACTTTGTACAAGGGCAGAATGCAATCACAAATCCAATTCATAGTGCCTGCTAATATAGGTGAGACTATCATTAAGGAAAGCATAAAGACCACAAAACTTGAAAAACAACGTGGGACATTGCTCCTGATAAAGCACAGATGTTTTTGATAGCTGTGTATTCATATTGAAATGTTCTGAGACAGATTCTGTCTTTCAGAGAGAAATTAGTAAGAAAAGCTTAAGAAAGACCATTAGAGTATGTGCAATGTAAGAACTATTCCAAAACTCACTTGATTTAGAGCCCCTTCTCTAAATAACTTGGTCCTAGGAAAAGCCAGGTAGAGTTTTAGGTACCTTAATTGCTTGAAATAACTCAAACTTGTGAAAGACCAGATAGAAATAGTACTCATTTATCATTAATGCCTTAAATTATATTTAGGAAGGTCCTTTAATCAGTCATACAGACCACAGAAACTGACAGTTTTTCAGAAAACTGTGCCTAACTGAAAATGGAAAGAAACAGATTTAAAAATGGTTTCATCAAAGATAGAAAGTGCTGGCTTAAATGTGTAAAACTATTAATTACATAAATACTGGTATATGAAGTCACCACCTGCATCACCAGTATAAAGTAAAAGAATTTGATTTTCTTCCCATGGAAGAACATAATCCTATTCACTTAGGGATAAATCATTTAGTCTAATAAAACATGGCTTTCAAAAAACAATCTGCAATCTTTTCTACACTCTCTAATAAAACCTATAGCATACTTTTAAACTGGGATAAAGCAGGAGGTTCAATCAGAATATTTAGGCATAAAACTGACAATCAATTTTATGCATCTATCTCCATTTATACCTACTTTCTGTTGAAGAATGTTTAATGATATATGAATAGCATTTTAGTACAGCTTTTCTCTGTACTTTTCCCAGGTTTATTAACATATTTTAACCTTTTTTTCAACACTTCCAATGTGGACTTTAGAAAATATTAAATATTCAATAGCATCAAAAGCCCTGTAAATTTAGGATAAGAATAGAGATAGCTGTAAAGAACCTTCTACTCCATAACCCTAGAATAAAATCAGCCAAAGCAAAATCTTGCTGCATCAGAAGAAGAAAATCAGAAGAAGTAAGGCTACGTTATATCAGATGGAGAATCATTAGAGAGATATTTAGGGCAGGGTGAAAATAGTACCCATGAGATGTTGAGGGGCAAAGAGAAGGACAGAAATTAGAAACTGGAAATGAGCTGAGCAAAACAAGAGTTCTGGTTACAGAAAAGCAGTATTTGCATGAACAGAAAGACACATTAAATTGAAGGAAAGATAAAAGAGGGATATCAGTGCATAGTTATTCAGTGAACGCCAGTACAGATGTACAGATGGGCCATTTCACACAGGCTCAAGAGCCAAGACACCATGATATTAAACAGAAGAAAGTGAAGTAAGACCTTTCAGGTGACTGACAATCAAAGCATTTTCTTCCTTTCAGAAAGGGTCATATCAACCACCCTAAAACTGTATTTGAAGAACCACAGAGAGCTTCAGAAGGTGGTAATTTACCTAAAGATAAAACTTAAGGAAAGGCAATCATTCCTGTTCTCAGCTAAGAAATCAAGCTTCTTTACAGCATCAGCACCTGGGGACCTTCAACTCCTCTGTTGGCAACTGGAGAATAGGAAAGAAATGACCTATTTCATGTGAAATGTTGACCTTCAAAATTTCAGGAAATTTCAAGTTATTGGAAAAACATCATAGCCTATATACAACGGAATCTATCTAGGAAGCAACAGAGCCTATACAACATGAAATTACAAGTGTCTGGGTCATGGACTCAAGCACCGGTCCATGATTCTCCATAGTGTACATCTGTTGTTGCATTTTGAGTCATGGCCATGGCCTGGGCCCACCAGTGTGTCGCCTGGGCACATTTCAGGGAATGGCAATGGCCAAAGACTACTCTCTTTATCTGCTGTGGATCAGGCCACTCTGTTTGAGGTGAATTAATTGTGCCATGCCACTTGTCCAAAGGGCCAGAGAATTGTCCCTCGCCCATGGAGTTTACTAGCATAAATGTAGTGGCATTTAGGTGTTTTGTCCCTAGAGCTGCTGTAGTCTAAAAGACAGCATGTATAAACACTACAGGATGAAAAGTATGCCACTAAATATATATATATATACACACGCAGATTTAGCTAGTTGTGGGCATCCCACTTGGAGCAGAACTATTTGTGATGAACTTTTCAGGTGGGTTTACATGTCTACAAGTTAAACACTTCAGTCTGAACTAGTTGTGTACTGTACTTTATAGTCATCAGGGAAAGATGCATCCACTTCCAAAGGCACCTCCAGACAGGTCAGCCTGAGGTTAATTTTTCCCTGAAAATGTTGTTTCTCCTCATTGACAATTGTTTTTTTTTCCAAACTCACTCTGCTTTGAATGCAGCAAGTCCAATAAAAGTGACATAATGTCAGAAGCAACTCTGAAAGGAAAGACAGTGGGATGGAGAAAATACTACAGCTCTGGGGACAGAACTGTCGGCTGACTGGTACTCCCAGGGGCATTTTAGAACAATAAGCACAATGCAGTTAGAAAGTTTATTTTAAAGAATTGCATTCCTATGTTCAGTGTTATCTAGACGGGAACATCTCAGACTATGATACAGATTAATTAACTTCAACTAGGATAGCAACACACTTTTCTAAATTAGGTTTCAGTGTTCTGAACAAAGGGTGAATGTACAATAATACCTTCAACGTTTTTTTAGGTCAGCCATAGATTTCATTATGTAAACATCCAAACCACAATTTAGAGATAAGACAAATGATTTCAGACCCACATATTTAGATCCAGTCAGCTCACCCTGTTTTTTAATGCAATGCTTCATGGACATTTGAAATCAGTATACAACAACTTCACATTGCTTTGCTTTCCATTCTCTTTATGATCAGCTGTTTACAATCAGTCACTACTCATGACCAGAACACTCACAACTGTAAAAAGATCTACCCAATTCGGCAGCTCTAATGAGCAATATTACACCAGTGAAAAGAAAAACGTCTGCACTGAGACTGCTTATTGTAGGTTCTAAAATTAAGCTTGTGATTATCCTCTTCTTCAACTATAAATGAAATCATGATAAGAAATGCTCTTTATAACTCTGCAATGAAATGGCTCACTAGACCTGACTAATAACTTACAAAAGTAGACCTGGACAGTGCCTTGCATGTATATCACAATCAGTCTGCTTTGAAATAACTGGTCTATAATGCCAGCCTATTTAACATCAGACCAACGGTAACATGTTAAACCATATCAGCTGTAATGATATTTGACCTGTCAGTGATGTTCTGGGGTTTGAGTTTCTTTTCTTTTTATGATTTTGAAGTGTCTTATGTTTTCTGATGTTATTCCCTTCATTTTGAAGATCAGGAGAATTGAACGGAACCACAGCTGAATAACTTCTTCAAAACTTCACAGAGAAATAAGCAAGTGAATAACTCTAATCTTGTAAGGAAGTCAGTAGGAAAAAAATGCAAGCCTAATATTTTATGGGAGAGTGTGCCTTTGGAAATAATGTATTTCCACTAAGAATAGTAAGAAGAGAGAAAGATAAATGAAAAAAGGGAGAAAGAAAGAAAGAAAGAAAGAAAGAAAGAAAGAAAGAAAGAAAGAAAGAAAGAAAGAAAGAAAGAAAGAAAGAAAGAAAGAAAGAAAGAAAGAAAGAAAGAAAGAAAGAAAGAAAGAAAGAAAGAAAGAAAGAAAGAAAGAAAGAAAGAAAGAAAGAAAGAAAGAAAGAAAGAAAGAAAGAAAGAAAGAAAGAAAGAAAGAAAGAAAGAAAGAAAGAAAGAAGAAAGAAAGAAAGAAAGAGAAAGAAAGAAAGGAAGGAAGGAAGGAAGGAAGGAAGAGAGAGAGAGAGGAAGGAAGGAAGGAAGGAAGGAAGGAAGGAAGGAAGGAAGGAAGGAAGGAAGGAAGGAAGGAAGGAGGGAAGGAAGGAAGGAAGAAAGAAAAAGTTATTACCTATCTATGCTTATTATATAGGACCTTTTTTGACTAAAAAGAGTTCTCATTTCCATGTATACCAGGAATTACTCGCACAGTGCCTATTGTGCATTTTGTATACAGTCTTAGTTTCCATGACAACAGAAAGCACTTAAACTAAGACTACATGCAAGCTTTGATCGTAATCCACTGATTTACACAGAAGCACAATCTGACAGTAAAATTTAAAGTTTTTTTTTTTTAAACAAAACAAAACAAAACATATATAAAAGCATAAAAGCTCCATTACAGCCTCCCTTAGATACATCTCTATCCTGTCTGTATCCAAACCTCACGAAGGTTACTGTCTTCTTGGAGACAGAATAAAAAATATGGCTGAATTTTAGTACCACTGCATTTGATGGAAAGAACACAGAACTTCAAATGAAACATGAAAATCCATTCCCAGAATAATTTGCAGTCCAAGGAAATATTCTGGAAGATAATTCAGTAGAAACCGGCAAAAAATGTACAAAAGTTTTCAGACACCCATCATCTTTAAGCGGAGTGATGCCAATAAAATATTCAGCAGTACTGAAAATAAAATTCAGCTTAATTTCTGCAGTACAAAAGGTTCCACTTAAAATCAGGAGGTTGTAGTTTGCATGGACAGTGTAATTTTACTTGGAGTTAGACTCTGTTACCACCAAAGGAAAAGTAAAGGCAAAGTCAAATGAGAATAAAAGTAAGAAGAGCTATTTATTATGTCTCAAACAGCTTAAGAAACACACAGAAGAAGAAAGTCTTAGCCTCTTTGGGTCTCTGATCTTCTATGTTAGATTATGTTAAGTAGATGGATTGACGCCATATCTCCAATAAAAATATACGGGATTGAACATCCGAACTTTAAAATCAACAGTTTAAACTTACATTAAACTAAACTAAAGTTAAATTTGGCAGTTTAAAAAGAAAGTTTCAAACCAGAAGGGAAGGTTAAGCTTTGATTTTTCCAGGAATTTCCACTGTGAAAGAGATTGGAAATTGTAGTTTTGAGAGCTTATCTTTTGAAAAGCATTTTTTATATATTTTATGCTACTTAAGAATGATCTGAAGAGCAAAATGAAATATTAAAACATAAAGAAAATAAAATTCAGTGGAAATTAACAGAAAAATATAAAATATAGCTTCTTTTGAAACAAATATTACATTAGTATACAAACAAAAAGGTAAAGAATGTCTTTCAAATAAAGCCTAAATGGACTTTCCCAATATTATTATTATTATTATTATTATTATTATTATTATTATTATTAAATAGTTCTGCTGTTTTTCAGAACAAAACATCACTGGAAACAACGGACTTCTATGGAATGGTTCAATGCATTCAACATTTTTTCAGCAAACATATTCTCTCCTATAGCTCTTTCATTGGAGTCATATTGCTGATATTTTAGTATCATGATAATTTACAAGGTTTTGACTGAATTTTAGTAAGTAATTAGACCTCAGCCCAAGTCTTTTCTCAGGCAGAATTCCCACTGAAGCTAGCTGGAACTCTGTTTAAAGTTACACTAGAAGCTTGATCCAACATACTAAAATTTTACAGATTCCATGGACTTTGCAAAAGGGTCCTAGTAAAACCTAACTAAAAAAAATGACTTGGTTTGTTGCAGTTAAATGTCTTTATAATGCTTACAAAGTGGAGAAGCTGCTCAGTTTGAAGGTAAGTACTTTCTGAAACAAATAAGAGTAAGAGAATGCCAATAAGTTAAATGACTACTACATTTTTGTAAAAATAAATTTGTGCCCTGCATAGCTCTGGTCCTTCGTAGATCAGTATGTAGCATGCATCTTAACTACATTTAAACCTGCTCATACAAAGGCTCAGAGAGACCTGCAAAGTGCAATTCTGTATGGAGAAATAATGACATAATTCTATGTGTTTTTCCGGTGCTTTTTTCAATGTGTTTGCCTGCCAATGTTTCACCCTCCCTTTCTTTCCGTTACATCACTTGTAGCGGAGATGAAGCAGCCTTGGTTTCCAGTGAAATGGACGGATAGCAGCAGGTCCACAGGAAGAATTCAGGATGCTTGCCATAAACTATCTACCACATACAGCAAACCAGGATTTTTTCCAGGATTTTTCAGAGCCAATGCAAGCCTGCAACATACAGTGAAACATTTGTCTTGAACACCCTATGGTGATTTTAATGGAAGAAGTTTTGAACAAGTGCATGGAACTCCCCTCTCCTTTTTATTTTACCTATTTTTATTCTGAGTTTTGTAAGAGGAACTTAACTTTTTTTTCTGAACTTTTTCTGGCCTATCCACTTTAAATGCATAGGGGTGCATGCTCAGCATCACTGAAGAGCACAGAGTCCATTTTATGGATCCTTTTGATATGATTTAATCTACAGCATGCTTCTGGTGAAACCATACTCTGTGTACCATGCTTGATTTCAGTTTCAATGACACAAACATAATATTCGCATTGAGATTGTTCAAAGACTTAGTGAAGAGTAAATCTTGTATTTTCACTGGTTAGATTTGTGTATTTTGAAGGTCATGTATTTTACTTTTTATTACAACATTATTCAATTGTAAAAAACAGCATAAATCAATAGGAAATAATAATATTAATCATGATTTAATTTTACTGTTAAATAAATTAATGGTAAAATGTAAAATAGCATACTTTCAAAATAAAAAGTATTTGTGTAAGAAAATCTCTACAGACTCTTGAATATGTAATATATCCTGGAATATGCAAACTACTTATTTCACATTTTAAAATACAATTACAAAGAAAAAAAAGTTTTTGTTTCATGAAGAGCAAAACATTTGTTTTCCATGAGGTTGCTTTACTGGATGACAAGTTTATTGAATGGATATATTCTTCAATCCTACACAGATTTATGCCTATGTTAACATTTAAGCAGAGAAATACATTCATTGAGTACAACACAGGCTGGAACTCCTGATACTTTGAAGAGCAAGAAAAGCTCTGTGGTTTTTTTGTTTGTTTTGTTTTGTTTTGTTTTTTTCCAAAAGTGTGTAACCCTTGTGGTTTTTTACTAAGACAATATATGTGCCTGAACCTGCAGACAATCTCCGAAAACACTAAGCAGTAGTGTGCACCAGGCATTTGGATGGTCTATCCAATATAAAATCCCTGTGGGAACTAAACCAACAAGAACATTTTTTAACTTTTTTCCCCTCACTGAGCTGTGTTTGAAGCAAGAAATGAGCAGATGAGACAAAAAAAAAAAAAAAAAGACCACGGCCTACCCATGGCTTTACTGTGCTGCTTGTTGTCCTATTTTTTTTTTTCATCTTGAGATGTGCAGAATGGAACCCCCAAGCTAATTCGGGGGTGGGGATCTAAAACCATGACTAATAGCTCACATCATGTTGTATCTAGAGCCTCAGATTTCCTTCCTGTGAGCTGCAGCACTGCAAATATGCAAAAATATAGTTAAACAAATGTTTGCACTAACATATGAAAGGAGTTTTAGGCAGAAAAGAGAAATATAGATGCATACTATGTGCCAGCAGCCTCTGCAGAGTTACTGTGGTGCAGGATTTAAAATTCTCTGCATACAAACAGTTAATCACCACAAGCATTTAAAATGTCAATGGAAAAAGAAATGGTTTCCAAGAGCATATAACTGCCCAGATAGCTTTCATCAGCCCAGCCACATGAAAGACCCAGAGGCAACTGCAAAGCCACCATCAACACAAGTGCCTGTGGAGTCTTCTCTGGTGCCAGATCCTGCTGCTTCGGCTATAAACAATATCTCCTATAGCGTTACATCTAGGATCTCTGGCTGCCAATCAAACAGGAAGAGAAGGAGAAGGAAGAACTGTCTAATGCACTTGAGTAAATGTACCATCTCCATTAAGAGCTATATTTTATACCTTTGTGGAGTGAGTGGTTTTGCAAAAGGACTAACCTCCAAAATGTTAAAAACTCATTGCAGAGAAAATGTAGTGGTGGCTTGGATGCTTAATTTTTATGAATATAAATATTTTTATAGACTTCAGTCTCCCCACAAACCATTAGGCTAATGGACAAAAGGCAATTGTTCTTACGTAACTTTATGGTCAGGCATTTTTGCATGTTTGTGTCAATTTGGGTGATGCTCCTAGTGAGCAACAAACACCGGTAGGTGTTTGCAATACTCATCTGTTTTCCTCATTGGTCCTGACACAGGTGCTCCCATTGAGAGCAGAGTTTATATGCTGAAAATGGTCAAGGGAAGTTTCAGGCTGCACACATTGCTCTTGCCCATAGCAGTGTCATAATTTTGCACCTGGGTCTGAAATAGTTCATTTTGTTTCTCTGAGCTTGATGCTCAGACTGGGAACATCTGCTTTTGGTGCCCAATTCTGACTGGTTTCTGGTCTGTATGTTCACTTAGACTCACGTGATGGCTCAAATTTTCACAGGACTCAACCCAGACATTCTATTTGTGTTCATTGTCAACTCCAGACACAATAGCAAAAAGGCAGACTAGAGTTAAGGCCCCATTCTGCAAACAGCATCAGTCTGGTTTTTATTATGGCGCACGTTTAGTACAGCAGCAGTGACGCCACTTCTGCAAGTCAAGTTGAATAAAAAAGGTGTGACAAACTGCAGTTCTGGATAGCTAGTCTGTAATTACTCTGTATTTATTTAGACACGTCAGCAATAGCATTTGCATCAGGAGCTAATTGCCCCATCACTTTTATGCTAATGATTGACTGCAAGCCCAGAAGAGCAAGCAAAAGAAAGAAAGAAAAAAAAAAGACATAAATACAGAAAGACAGACAAAAAGAAAGACTGAAAAACGGAAAGACGGAAAGACAGACAGACAGACAGACAGAAAGACAAAGACAGACAAAGACAGACAGAAAGAAAGACAAAAAAAAAGAAAGAGAAAGACGAGAGGAGAGGAGAGGAGAGGAGAGGAGAGGAGAGGAGAGGAGAGGAGAGGAGAGGAGAGGAGAGGAGAGGAGAGGAGAGGAGAGGAGAGGAGAGGAGAGGAGAGGAGAGGAGAGGAGAGGAGAGGAGAGGAGAGGGGAGGGGAGGGGAGGGGAGGGGAGGGGAGGGGAGGGGAGGGGAGGGGAGGGGAGGGGAGGGGAGGGAAGGCAAGGCAAGGCAAGGCAAGGCAAGGCAAGGCAAGGCAAGGCAAGGCAAGGCAAGGAAGAATATATATATATATAGTATTATATTATATTATATATAATATATATAAATATATATTTCTTATTTATGATACTAATAATAGGAAATGTATATCAGTAAATTATATCCGCAATGAGTTAATGCCCATCTCTGATTTCTGAGATCCTGTCAATTCTGTGCTGAGGTGACATTACCTCAAAAGAGAAAGAAATTTACTGTAGAGTTTTGAGATGAAATTCAGATTCAGCATGTCCCGTATTATTTGTGTATAAAATAGGTATTTCACAGTTCAAAACTAAGCACAATCTAATACTAAAATAGCATATGATTAATACTTGATAATGCAAAAAAAAACTTAACTGTGCCTAAAGAAGATTATACTGTGAGACATTTGTTTTATTTTTATCAATTAGCTTAATCTTTGATTTGAATTCTACACCCTTTGGCATCAAGAAGATGCTTGCTTTTTTTTTGCCTTTTTTTTTTCTTCTTTAAACAAAAGGATTATTCTTCTTCAAAAGGGGATTGTCTAGTTCTTTTATTGTTTTATGTCACACAGGGGAAAAATGCTTTTGAGGCATTACCTCTGAATTTAGCAGGGATGAGAGTTTACTGCTATATAATCATTAGTCAATGCAGTAGCTGAAACCTTAAACAAAAGAAAACAAACTACAAACAGGCAAGCATCCCCTAAAGGCACATCAGAACACCAGAGAGAGGAACCATGGATTTCAAACACGGCTGCCCAAGCATGTGCTAAATATTGCCACTCCTGACTTTAAAAAGCACACCAAGGAATACAACATCACCTTCTAGTCTTTGAAACAATACTGGGAAACAAGAGAAAAAGAATCGAAGGGTTTTAGCAAATGTACTTTACTTCTACGCTTTTTTATTTTGAGACTTCATGAAAATTATGTTTCCAACCTAATAAAATCCTTCAGTATAAAGGAACTTTATCATAAAGCTATTAGAAAGATATCATTAAACCTCAAACGTCTTCTTTCATGATACATGCTGCACCATAACAAGCAAACTGCCTGATCCCTGTGAACTGTCTCAGACAATTACTGCTTATACTGTGGTTGTGAGCCACAGGAAAGCTTTAGAAAAGATTTTTACCGTGGCTGTTCAATTGCATGTACAAACAATCGCCAGGGCCACATTTGCTTTAATATGGGTGATCACCAGCCTGGGGTAACTGTAAGTACTTGGAAGAAGCTAATTAGAGAACTATATTTCATCCTGATATATGGCCAAATGCTACACAAATAATACATACAGTGAAATGCATCTAATTTACGCTAGATGTGAAAAAGGAAGGCGATGTGTTGAGCACAAATGAGTAGCATTAAATGTATTCTATTTTCTTAATTCCTTTCCACTGGCATATTAACTATGAATGCAGAATATACTGTTGGTGTTATTCAGGACAGTGATTGCTTCATTAATTTAAGTATTTGCCAACCCAGAATAAATTGTAGGTCAGTGATTTGAATACAGTCTACATCAGTAACAATTGGAGGTTGGATCCAGCCCCCTCATTTTGGCATCTGTAGGGTTTCAAGCAGGAGTCCAAAACACACCATCTGATGATTGTTCAGTGATCTATATAGTATGAGCTCCTCTATAAAGATAGGTGCCCAGCATGCAAAAGCTTTAATCTGTAAGTAATTGACTGAAAAAAATGACTCTGTCACGCTCCATCTAGCCAAAAGAACTGCCCATACATTGAAGGATGCTGGTGTAGGGAAGTGCTCTCCGATATCGTATTTTGTACGCTTTTTGAGCACAAGACTCCAAAACTGCTGCTGTAGTTTGCAAGAATGAAATTCACCACTTGTCTATTAGTAGTGACAAGACAATTTGCTTGAGTCACTGGGAAAACAGAGAAGACAGGCAGCACTCACTGGTGTTCATGGGAGTCATATGCAGAACTAAAAATTGACTCTAGGAAAAAATGATGGATATAAGGTGTTGAGAAATAAAATGAGCCAGGAAAGGATGAGAGTTACAGAAAGAATAGATATCAGTAGTCTTTAGCCAGAGTTTTCCTGTGTTTGGTCTTAGGCTGTTTTTGTGAAGACACAGAACAGCAAATGTGGAAGGGCAGATAGAAGCTGGACGAGTTTTTTTGTTTTGTTTTGTTTTGTTTTGCAGGGCCAGCTCTATAAGGTAAAACAGACACAAGGAAAAGAAATTTGTGAGATTTTTTCCTATATTTTATTCTCCAGGTTGATTCTTCCTGAAGAAAGCATAATCTCATGGAATGATCTCTCGACTCACCTCCAAAACCCACAGCCACAAGAAATCAACAGAAGCAAAGGAGGCTTCCCACGGAAATGGATTTTTTGCCCAGTGTCACAGCAGTGTGACCACATGAGAACAGCTGTGCCAAGACCTCTTTTCCACCACTGCCCCTGCAGCCCCTCTCAAGTGAGACACATCTTGTACCTGCAACAGTTTCACCCTTTCTGTACTGGGACATGGTTTCAGTGGGGCAGCAGACTGAGAGGGAAAGATCTGCCCATCTCTTCCATGCTTAAAAGGCACAGAACTGTCAAAGGCCTCATCATTAGATAATGACAGAAAAGGTATAACCAACCTGGAAGTTGGTCGACACCCCTCCCAGTACTAATAAGGAGCAAGTGCTTCATTCTACAGTCAGATTGCAATATAATGTTTAGGTCTAAGCTAGCTGTTATTAAAAACACTATCCTTGAAAAAAAATGTACTTTTTAAAGGTGTTTTGAAAGTCTAATTTGCTGGAAATGTCCTGAAGATAACACAAGACACATGCTATGCTACAGTACTTGGAAAACAGACATTTTATTCGATAATGATGTGGGATGAGAAATATTTCATCTTTCATACATTTATTTGACAATGATGAATTTAATTCATTCTATCACATTGAATGATACATTTATATTCAGTATGTAGTTTAAAATTTCATAAATGATTAAAGTCCTTGCTGTTTTAATTATAATATGAAGAGAGCAGCTAGAACTTATTTGCAAAGAATAATGTGCAAGTCAATAAATTTGGTGAGTACTCCTGACAACATATAAATGATGACTTTAGTTGTAGAACTACCTGTGGAAGACGGCTCAATAACAACAGCCCTTGTTTTTCTCTTCCAGCACAGTGAAGCTGGAGTCACATTCACTTCCAAAGTGCAAGACAGTCTTTTCCCTGTATGCTAGAATGGTTGTGGTTTTAAAGTGAAGACATCCTATGGCAACAAAAACAACAAGCACCTCCTTTCAGCACCTGGTAGCAAACAATCTGCAGAGCTTTACAAGCTGTCCTGTACATCCTGCACTAATGGAAAAGGTCAGCTTGCCAAGCAGAGGGCTCCAGACAGCTATCATCCACCAAGTCACAAGCCATAATTTACTCCACCCATTTAAAGACTCCTAGAAGAATCAATAAGGGCTCTGAACCCACAAGGCAGGCAGCTTTTGGCCTAGCCTTATGCTACAATGACATTAGTTTAGCTTTCTTCAGCTCACTTGCCATCAGACTGAACCACAGAAACCACCCCTAGTTAATGCAAGTGCACCAAGTGACTGACCAAAAGCATGAAGGAAAGATTTCACTACTCCTTTTGGCTTGGGATGATGCCCATGTGCAAGGGGATCATCCAAGCATCCAGGTGCGATGTCAATTCCTGTCTACAATGAACTGAACCCATGCCAGTAGCACACAAGTCAGACATGACTTGTGTTTTCTCTTCACTGTACTTTGGCTCAGGCATTGCAAAGGTATCAAAAGAATATTTGGATAAACCCACGCAACTGAACATACGTTCTTCTGGTCCATTCAGACTTGTTTAAAAAAAAGTTGAGGCATGGACCTTCACTCACTTTTCCTACCAGCACTCAAAATGTGGAATAGTGGGGCTCCCACTACTTTTCTACTACTGTTCTCCTCATGTTCTTTTTGACCTAAGAAACTTACATAAAGTCATGACACTAGAAGTATTTAATTTATAAAGAAAAATATTAATAACTTTTTCAAGCTGAAAATAGTATAAAAACTAGTATAAAAACTATGCGAAGTGCTATTTTCCTCTAATCCTAATTAAAAAAAAAAAAAGAGCTAAGGCAATTTTGCTCAAATTTTGTTGAAAGAGAAGAAAAATGCCTCCAGGCTGAGGAGTCACATGCCAAAGTACAGCCCAAAGCAGACTAAACCAAAGGAATTAGAAAGTCTTCTGGAAAAGGAGAGTGTATAATGGAAAAAATGACAGACCTTTAACTGTAGTAGTGCTGTTGGGTGCCACTATAATGAACTGAAACCTACAATCTCCTAGGGTTAATAAGACACCTGTCTTGAAACTAGCAGTCATATTGGTTTTCCAAGCCTGCCACAATACTTAAGTCTTGATGAAGTTCTTACTGTGCCAAAGGAACTTACTAACAAAGCCACTGAGTCAATTTAACCTAGTGAAACTGGACCCTGTAGACTGGGTTATCAGAGTTTTGTGTTGAGATAATTACAGCACTAAAGAGAGCATATGGGCTGTCAAGGCTGGCACATGGCCTGCGCCAGCTGTTACCTGGGTGCTTTGGAAAATCTACTGAACAGCATTTTGGACACAGAACAGCTATACGTAAGTTTTCCAAGATATCTGGTGGGAGTTCCTCATAATAAATTTATTTTTTATATAGGAGAGGATTACACCTAGTAATGTAACCACAAGAAGTATGACCTTAAACTTCAAAGCGAAAATGCCAGGGAAAAACAATCTCAGATTAAAGTGAAGTGTGCCAATAGCAAGCCTCACCTCTTAAAAAAGTAAACTGTCTAAGAGACTAGATATTGTATATCCCAACTTAAAAGCACTACTCAGATACGCCTATTTAAATGCTTTTCCAGAAGCAATAGCTCTTCCAAAAATAATTAGCGTGCCTTTTACTACTCTGAGTCAATGGGACTTCTCTTATTATTCCTGGTATTGCTACTCCATAAAAAATGTCTTCCAAATGCAATGTCATAGCTAATCAATAATCATTACTAACAACAATTATTATTGATTAACTGTGACGCTCTTACAGGACCTGCCTTTATGAGATAATATTACCAAGGAAAGCGTTTCAAATAGGATGTATCCAATGAGGTAGAGAAAAAATATAAAGAGGAATCAAACAGAAATGTGTCCATATCTGCTGCAGAGAACAACAACTGCAGCAACACACACCAACATTTGATAACACGAGGAATGGAAATTAAGATTATTGCATCCACGTGGATTATAGTAAATATAATCAATTATTTAGATAAATAGACTTAATTACCCAAACTGAACTTTTTATGATGCAAGGTCATTCTTACTAAGCCTGTTATATCTATGGTGTCTGTGATCTGGAAGAATGACTTGGAGACATGAAAACCAAAAAGTTGTGGGACAGCCAAAACCTAATTTCCAGAAGATAACTGGATACATCAGAGTTCTGGAAGTAAAAGTGTTTGGCATAACTATGGCTGGGGTTAGTGGCACTGCAACAGCTCTGCGACCCACCTACAAGATCCCAAACCCTATTTTTTCAAGCCAAATTATACTTAGGAAGCAGAGAGTTAATGAAGACCCAGCTTCAGTTTTAAGCCACCTTATCATGCAAAAACACAAATTCGTTTCTTTGACATCATTACCTTCATGGGCCTAATGCAAGTATATCACTATTTGTTTTACATCAGTCAATTTCATGCCTTTATGAATCTCTTAAGAAATTAATGTATGGAAAGTTTAAGATCTACTATCCTTTAAAGTATGTCACTTCAGTAAGAACACTGTTAACCCATATTTTATCTTTTTCTGACTCAAAAATATATCAGCATCATTGCTCTTGAAGGTGGGTTTGTAAGAAGTTTATTCAATTAATAATTTTGTGCATGCTGAAATTCTTAACTTACCTTTGTTGATCTGCATCTACTTGAAAGCATAACTAATGCATAGAAAAGCTCAAGTACTAACAATATTGGTATCATATTTTTTTTCAAGGCAAAATCTGCCTTTTTTAGCTCTTAAAACCCTATTTGATTGAAAATGACTATTTTAGAGTTGAAAAATTTAGTTATTAGATTTAAATTTTTAAAACCCTATCCCTTAAAAACATTTAGGAAATCCAGTTGTATTACATCAAAGTAAGTGCATTACCACATTATATTTTGCAAGCTTTAGCAAATAAAAAATCCCCCAGAAGAATCTTAATTCTTATCTATGGAAAACATTAAACTGCTAAGCGCTAACAACTGGAATTAGTCCTTAAATCTCTAATGAGAATAATAAAACATGAGTGCAGTTTGTGCTGTAACTTGATAAGGCCTGAATTTACTTGCTGTTAGTAAAAGTTCCTGATCCAGCAGTATGGCATTTTACTCCCTGAGGTACAGGAAACAATATCTGTCCTTTAGGAGCATCCTCTGTGGTAAGCACTTCTTATCGGAGCTATCAAAGGACTAAGATAGCAGTGTAATATCTAGTAACAGCAGCTTTATGAGCAGATCCATTACTGATTTAAATCAATCTAAAGCAGGTAGTTCTGTTTAACCCGTTCAGAACAAAGCTGACCTCCTAGCAAAATAATTTGTTCTGAAAGTAACGCAAACTCTTTCTGTGCTACTAGATGTGATGCACATCTAATCTGAGCAGCGGCAGCAGCAGCAGAAGGGAGGAGGACACACTAAAAAGCTGTAAGCCAAAAAATGTTCCTTATACTAGAAGCTTGTTACTTTACGATACAACGCTTTTCAAGGATATTAAATTGTATTTTTGCAAATACTGATTTAATCTTCAGATGTTATGTACTTATGAGGATACTTTGATTCTTTGTGGCAGAAAATGGAATTGTATCTTTTCTTGAACTTCCAAAAGTGAAATGAAAATATTAACTCATCAGTCAGCAGTTCAGCAAGCCACAGCTATTTAATTTCTAGGTGTTTTCACTTTATATTAATAGAGATTTCCACAAAATTAAAAGTATACATATATTGAAAAGTGTGATTTACATTTTTTCATGTGAAATGGAAAATAAGAAAATTAAAAATGGTTTAAATACATTGCAAATGTAATTTATTTAAATGATTATTTGCTAATTTTGCAAGTAATTAGGTAACAGAGGTCTCTAAGCATTACTTTTTGATTAGAAAAATTAGAAAGATTAGAAAGATTAAAAAAAAAAAAAAAAAACTTACTGCACTCAGTTTGACACAGCTATGAAATGTCAATCGGATCCCAGGCATAAGTGGCCCACAAGATGAAAAAGGCATTTTGATCTGTCAGAAGAGTGCATAAACAATATATATGAGAGACACCCTCTTACTAGTAACTTCATCTCGAGCATTTGTATTAAATGGTTGTCTTCATGATAACTTTGGGCCTGATCCTGCTATTTCCAAAGTCAGTAGTAGTTAAATAATTGATTGCTACAATCCATCCCCTGTGTCTTAGAAGTTAATGGGATCGAAGTGACATATAATCAGCATACGTAATTTGAGGCTTTCTAACTCCTTGGATTCCCTAGTGACTTATTTTGGAGACACTTCTTTTATCGCTGGACTGTCCCCCAGAATAGTAATAAAAAAAGAAATTCAGATTCTACTGAACAACAAGACTGTTTCTCCTCCTAAAGAGCAATTTTCTCAGAGCTCATTTAGAGCCTGACCTTGTAATCCTTCCACAACCCTTCCCCAGTGACCCAAACTATGCACATACTTTTCCACCTTTGGTCTAAATCCATTCCCCTGCCAGAAGTCAAGAAAAATCTAGGCTATGGTAAACACAAGCCAGATAAGTCAGCATTTCTGTTTGTGTCTGTTAAAGAGGTTCACAAACAAAATGAAAATTCTTACACGTTTGTACTATGTTAATTACTGCAATTTAGTATTCTCCACAACTGCAAAAGGTTACACTCTTATTCATTCTTTGGTTTAAACATTTCCTATTAAGCTGCTTAATTTTAGTTCACTAAGTGCTTTCACACTACTTTATGCAAACGTGAACTCTTTGAGATAACCAAATCTGCATGAATTTTGTATTAGAAATATATTGCAACATTAATAAAACAAAACAGTGTATTTTCTTATGATAATATGGTTTAAAGAAATAGGTTTATTTTCTAGTTTCATACCATACAGCTGTCGATCTATTTATTTTCTTCTGCCTTTATTGGTAGCTACATCTTTCTTATTATATAATAATTTTGATCCTCCAAACTATTTTGCTTGAGCATTAGAAAATATCCAAGTGCTAAAGCGAGGGACGGTGCCTAAAAATATGCTACTGAACTTCTCTGACAAAACTGGAAACTGCTCTGTAACAGGATCAATTTTTTGCACCCACAGACTATTGTTTTTTAAAGCTATTATGGTAGCAAAATATTAAAACAGGCAGAGATATTTCCAGTTCTGCAGAAAGAGATGAACTTAAAAAGCTTTACCTTCGGTACCTTTTCAAAAACTCTTATGCAAAAAAAAAAAAATTTTTTTCTTCTGATACAATAATAGAATTTATGCGTTTTACATCACATATGGTTTTAACACTTGCAAAGTTTCCGTCAAAATGAAAGCTAAAAACAGGCCCAGAGCAATGCAGTACAGTTTTTAAGAGTATGTCAAATTATCTTAAATAGCCATTTTTTAAATAAAATATGAAATCTTGAAGCAGACAGCAAAGAATTGTATTGAGTGTAAAAATCTTTCATTTAGACATAAATTTAAAGAACTCACATCCATGAATCTTAAGAAACCCAGGAATATTGTTTCCTAATTGCCATGGGATGTATATGCCAGTAGTATGAATGACTTTCACATGTCAGTTTTAACAAAAGTTCCTCTAAATGTATTTCTTTAAACACACTGTCATTTGTAAGTCTGCAGAACTATAGGAACAGATGAACAGTAGTATTTGTACATGCTTTTTCTTCATGCTGCAAATGTAATTCTACATTTCAAGGTTACCAAGAGAGAGTAAGGCATTATCATTGTTTTTTCAGTCTGATTGTCCCATTTAGGTGATGTACATGCTCTGAGCAAATTAATTGGTTTGCATTTTGTTTATATTTATTAACTGAGATTAGGAAAGGCAGTAAAATACTATATCAAAGCATTATGGAGAAAACAACTAAAATCAATCTTTCTAGTGTGTCACAGACAGCACTTATTTTAATCTAAAATATGTTCTTTGCTGCCCTTGGTCTATTCTGGTAGATAATAGCTTGTACCAAATATAGGGCTACAGACTCCTCTCCTCTATTTGAAAATAAAAACTAGAAACAATAATAAAAGACATATCAAACTTCCATTAATAGAAGAACAAAAGAAAAACAAAACCTACAGTCTGTTAGATTTCTGCTTTTCGAGCTACCAAGATTTTATTTCTGTATTTAAAAATCATCAATGCATTATTTCCACACGGCTACTGCCAGAATTTATTCGTTACGTCCTATCATTCAGACATTGATTTGGGGGCAAACCCTGCAATAACAAGAAATTCAGAAGGGCCTTGTAAAGAGAAAGTCAAAATTATTAAGTAATACAGTGCACTATGACTGTGTAAATAAGGCAGCTGCACACAACACACCTCAGTCAGACAACTGTGCAAGAAAAGCATAGCCCGATTATCATTTCTTAGACTTAAAAATAATTTTTAAATTGACATGCTTGCATGTATCCAATGCTGCTTCGGTCTCCCCCAGTTTCTGAAAGTTCAGAATCTATACCATTTCTGCACCACCAGCAGCTAATTATTATTTTTTAAGCAAAGTAATACTGCATCTCCCACATAGGAAGGAAGATAAGCAACAATATCGTGCAGGCTCCAAGTTAAATCTGGTTCAGACAGCGTAATAATGATGTCATTAAGGCTCCGAGCTGAATGGGAATCAGACAGTACTGTAGTACAGCTGCAGACATAAATCTGAAAGAACTTTTTTGGCTACATTCTCAGACTTACCTTGAAAGATATTTAGGAGCTCCAGCAATGTGAGTTGAAAGAAATGTTCTCAAAGGGAGGTTTGCAGACTGAAGAACCTATGTAGGCCTTGTAGGCACTTTCTTCTGTGACAGGAAGGAACATTTTGTTAAATGAATAAACTAAGAGAAATAATTTCAGAAAAAGTGCAAACCAGAAAACAAATAAACCTTAATACTACCACAAATAAATGAGACTAAGGCAATTGTGGGACTGCTCAAAGCCTTTTTGCCTTGCTGAATGAAAGCAATCCCTAAGACTGAATGGGTAATGAGATCCTGGCTCCTGAGATTTTAGCTTTCTTAATCATGTTCATAATTAATTCAAGAACATTGATAATTTCATTACATTCTTTTTGTCTTATCAATAAATGATGTGCCTGCACTTTTGGTCCTGTGTACAGGGAGAAAGGAGATGCTTTGGGTAATATTGCACCAGGAATCATGTATGTATATATGTAGATATGTATATATATTATCTATATGACCCAAAATAGTGATGTGGTAGTTATTATCCTTAACCAGGCCTCTATTATCAGAATATGATGACAAGCAGTTACAAATAATTAATAAGCTTTTTATGCAGAAATGCAAAACCCTTTAAAGAAAAATATGCTGCAAACAGAATTCCTGTCTGAAAGATATGTATCTAGAATACAATATATTTTCAGAGAGATTTAAAAATGGATTTTACATGAACTCAAATTACAAATGTATTTTTAAAACATCTCTAGATTCTCTTTTAAAATATCATTTTAAAAAGTCCAAGTTTAGCCCCTCTTTCTATTTGTAGAGATATGCCCTTCTGTTTGTCCTTCCAAACCCATTTCCAGTATCAGCTTACATCTAACACCATGCTGTACTCACCCACTCAGCTGAAACTGTCTGGGGCTTTTTGCATTTTTTTTCTTCTTTTTTTTTTTTTTTTAATGAAGACTGAAAGCTCTTGCCTTATCTATCAATCAGTCAAAAGGGAAGCTTCCCTTCAGGGTTTTCTACTTGCTCTGTGGCATATTCAGCAAAGCAACAGATACGGTTTGCTCCCTTTTTTATTTTTGTTGATTTAGAAGAATCACTGTTTTCTGACAGCAGGGTCTGTAAAAGCAAAAGTTTCTGACCAGAGCCAAAAGCTGCTGTGTTATTTGCTCTCACTTGCACCTTATTTCACTCTGACATCAGTAAAACCATTGGTGGAGAAAATGACCCTCTGTAAGAAAGGGCACCATAAACAGGTCCCAAATAGTGTAATAAACAACTGCAACAATGTTCAGAACACAGGCTACACTTAGAAAGCATCTACCACACTGCGGCAACCACTGCTCTCTAAGTGATAATGTTTTACAAGTAATAAAACCAAGCATGGGTTATGAACAAGTTAAAAGCCAACTTAAGGACAAATATTTTCTCCACCAAATGTTCTCATTTCCTCAGCTTCATGGTGATGTTACTCTACTAAACGTCTGCCTGGTCCAACAAACCCCACAGGTGGCTTTTAGCGAGCACAGCATGTGCGAGGCCAGTTCCATTCTAAATATCACCCAATAAAGAAAGACCATAGATGTAGGTGTGGATAAAGGGTTTCCATTCTGAACATGCTTATCAGGTCTACAGGGAAAAAACAGCCTGAATTTCATGCATATGTAATGTTTAGTGGCCAAAACTAAGCATGTATTGTTTATTCTGCTAAGAAAAAAGTCTGAGCACCAATCCCTGGACCAAGGTCACAAGGCACCAGCTGCCTCCAGCTCATATTGCATATAGCTAGCACCTTCAAACAGATGTGTCTGGGCAGAACTTATCCAGGGAATCAAAAATACAGCAAGGGAACATGCTAGCAAACAGTGGGGTGGACAAGCAGGGTGTCACACTCAGCCTGGTCTCCTAGCCTTCACTTAATTTTATGCCTCTGCATATAAAGATACCTAGAAGTGACCAAAAAAAATGGTGGCAAATAAAGAGGGTATCCCTAGGATTTCAGCAGCTGAGGAGAATTGTCAGGAAGTTTTGTTTTGCTAGGGAGGTTCCACAATGAATGGGGAAGGTAGCATAAAGCATCTCTTATGGTATGAAAGGGAATCTTTTCCTCTTTGAGCTGTAAGCAGTGCTACATGAGGTTAAAGAGAGGCAAACTGAGGTAATCACAACACATATTATTTAGTCTGCTTGAAGTGTTTAATTGAAAAGACACAGGGCCCGAGCCGCCCTTTGCAGCCCCCTCCTGGATTGCCACTGTCCCTTGGGGTGGTAAAAGCAAATCCAAATTGACTTAGGCAACCCAAACATTCCTGCTCCCAGTGGAGATGAGGGTCAATGCAAGTCTTCAAAAGAGATTTATCCCAGTGCTCCTGAGCCTCAGAATGCCACAGCCATAAACTAGGACTCAGCCTGCGCCCAGATGATCTGAATTGCCTCCTGCGGGGGCTCATCTCCTCACTGGCTGTACTCTCAGTTCAGGCATTTTAAGCAAACACCTGGAGTTAGGTGGGATACAGCCAAAATACCATTCCTGACTGCACTGGAATGAAGATCACTGAATGCATCCCATCCAGCAAAAAACACCCTCCCTTCAACCCTGCTATTTTTAAAGGACAGACATCCAGGAAGGTAGGCTCAGATCCTGGATTTTGATTCAGGTGTTCTTGCTGTAGGTAAATGAAATGCCTTCAAATTATGAATCCAAACCTTGTTGCTGAGACCAGCAACCATAATCCCCCTGAAATTTAGGGCAACATTTCTTTGAAGCAGTCCAGAACTATAAATAATCTAGAAATCTCTTTGAACTTGATCAGAACTTTTGCTGCAAGAGCTACTGACAAGATGGCATGCATCTCTAGGTAGCACGTCAAGTTTTTGGATAGGATAGTCTCAAAAATGGAGCAGTTTATGTGCTTGAAATCCCTGATCCTCTTTTATTAAGCAGTTTAAATATAGCTTTAGACTACCCTTGCTTTGTTCCTAATTCTTAAAATGAGAATAGTATGTCTTAAATTTGGAAATCTCTTATCAGAACACAAAACTTAAAATCTAGAAGATTCAGAGAGCCATCCAAAAATCCATGAGGAGAATCAACTGCCCAGTTACTGACTGGTATCAACATTTTTTCAATGATAAGACATCTATAAAATTGGACAATCGTCCCATTCAAGTTTATAGAAGTATATTTTAAAATTAAATACATTCACAGAAGTGTGGGCAAAATTACATGGATTTTGTAGGATGAACTGACTACGAGAGAATAAAGTCCAAAAAGAAACACAGAATCACTTAGCAAGGCAATCTGTTGCCTGTGACAGTGATGTATGAGACATGGGTGATATATATACTGGGTGGCTTTATCAGTAAATCATTGAGTTATTTACTTCCCCGAGGAACTGGACCTCTCCCTGGAAGAGACTACACTGTGAGATGCACGAGTGGGGAATTAATATTGGCAAAGCAGTCAATTTGGATTTGTTCCCACCCAGGTTTTATAAAATATAATTTAATAAATAATACACCACAGATATAGTTCTTCTAAATATTAGTGCTTGCAAAACAGTAGAATCCAGATCTTCCTGTTGTTTTCCTCATTAACTTAAAAGAAAATTCTCCATAAAATGGGCTAGTTTAAAACAAAGTTTTTAGCCAATACAACCCCTTGAGATGTACTGGCTAAATCCTTTATTTAAATACTTTAATGCTTTTAAACTAATGAAAAAAAAAACTTCTTAAATACTTTATTTTTTAAATACTTGAAAATAAACCTAAAGTCTTTTCTTCTTAATATTCATCTATTGAAGAATATATATATATATATATATAAAAGAACCTCTGTACCTGAAAAAATATTACAGCACTTCTGTTTTCTATACATCACGTGTTAGGGGTAGAAGAGAATCTCCTCTGTCTGCAAGGAACAATTGCAAGGCCATAGCAATTTTGAGCTTCTGCTACCAGCCTTTGGTATAAGGCCATCCACAGGGACTCTCAAGGACAGCAATGAACATGATGCTCCCCACAACCTCTCAGCAGGCAGAGCGGCAGTCAAAGCATGCCTTACGTCCTCCTGAGCTGCTGCTGAGCTGCTTGGAAATGAGGCATGCATGCACTCTGCCCCTGGGCTTCAGCTCCATGCTCCCAGATTCACTGCCTCAACATGCAGCAAGCCTGGCTTGAAAGGGAGCTCACAGGGCTGTCCTGGTGCTCAGCATGACACTGTTGCAGAAGTCCCCTAGCTTCTTATCTTACCCTTGCTTGGTTTTAACAAACCTCCAGCGAAAGCCACATAGACTGAAAAACTACAAAATATGTACCTGGTGAAACTGCAAAAATAAATAAATAAATAAATAAATAAATAAATACATTATTGACACAGAACCTATAAATATTGCTACTTACTGCATTAAAAATCAGCAAAAGAGTTCAAATGCTGTAAACAGTTGGAGTGCAGAAAATGGCTAAATAGTATAGAGTGTTATAGGAAGTGTTTCCATTAACATTAATATGTTTTTCAGAAAAGCTTTGCACAAATAATAATATCAGATGCTAATTTTCAGTGCAATAAAAGCATTGACAACTTTATCATTGTTAATGCTAGGAATATGGCAATTGTGATGCATAGCATATTTTGGCTTATGCAAACAAAATATTTTTTCTTGTTTAATTCCCCCAAAGTATGGCCATTCATTGGAATCACACCCCAACACCAGTGCCATATAGTGAATTAGCTTTTTACTGATTTGAGGCTGCTATCCATATACGAATATTTTTTTGCTGTTGTTATTATGTGAAAGCTGTGGAGATTCACAGACTAAAGCCTATGCATTCCTAATGCTATATGCCAGGATTTTAAAATAAGAAGTTACAAGCACAGTGAACTTAACTAAGTCATGAAACTATGACCGGATATTAAAGCATGGTTTACTCTCTGAGACATCAATAAGAATTAGTGCAGTGGAGAGGGGAAGAGTAAGTCTTGGGTCCAGCAAAGGATTTTTTTTTGTCAGGGAATGTGTGATTTTTCAAAGGAAGAAAAAGCATAAGGGACACTTGCTAGTTGAAAAAGGGGGAGACAATGAGCAAGTTGCATTTATTTTCAAAATGACAACTACAAGGATTCACCCATATCTTTATTGTCATTTCTAAAAGGTTGGGTGGAAAGACGTGAGGGAGTCTGTGGAAAACGTTGCTGTAAGCAAGTAACACCGTAGTAAGGAGAGCTACTACAGAACTGAGTAGTCCTGGACTACATTTGAGCTACATGTAATACTGCCTTGTAACATTTCCCATCAAATACTATAATATTCACATCAATAGTGTCTTTGACCATCCCTAGCATGCAAGAATATGACAGCTATACAGACTAATCACTCTATTTCCTCTTCTTATCCTACCCTAAAGTCTGGACTGTGGTTTGCTTCTGCTTAATGTAAAGGCCATTCCTATGGCAGACAAATATCACAGCATGGGATTTGGATGAATCCAATTTTGGGACTAGGACCAAATGTCCGATGTGACAGTAAATCATATGCTCATTTAAATGTGTGTTCATATACATTCATCCACACTTAATCTTGATATCCATACCAGCTCAGAACTGGGCAGGGCTGAGTTGGTTCATGTCCCATAAAGGCTCTGTGAATGAGGGAAGAGAAGAGGATGCTGTTTACCCCAACTTTAGAAAGGCCTTTGCCACAGTGTAGTGTCCTTGTAGATGTCACAGAGATATGGACTCCAGCAATGCTGGCAAAGTGACTAGTCAGGCTCGAATATTAGTGTCCAGCAGTACAATGTCCAAGAGGTGACTGGTTACAGGCAGCCTTCCTCAAGGCTTCATGGCTGGCCCTGTACCATCTCTATTAGCAGCCCAGATGATGAGGTGGAATACCTCATCAGCAAGTTCATGAATGACCTCAAAATGGAAGGCATAGTCAATATGCTGGAGGACAGACATTCAGAGGGTCTCAACAGGCTAAAGAAAGGGTCTGAGAGAAATCACACAAGGTTCAGCAAATAAACAAAATGCAGTCTTGTACCTGTGACAGATCTGTACCAAGGGCTGACAAACTAGAAAATGCTTGGGGAAAGATAACCCAGTGATTTTGGAAGGAAATAAGTTGAGCTTCAGTCAGCACTGAGCTCTTGCAGAGAAGAAAACCAACTGCATAGTGAACTGTGTTGGTAAAAGTGTAGCCAGCAAGCCAAGGAAAGTGATTATTCCTCACTACTACACTTCTCCGATTGCATCTGGAGTAATGTGCAGTTTTGGACTCCCCAGTACAAGAGAAATAATGAACCAAGCACAATGAGGGGCCACAACAGTTAAGGCATTGGAGTTCACAACATAATGAAGAGGCTGAAAGAGTTTGTTCAGGCTAGAAAAGAGGAAGGGGAAATCTTATTGCTGTCTTCAACTATTTGCCTACTAGGCTATAGAGAAAATGGATTGACCAGGCTCTTTTTGGCGAACACAGCAAAAGAACAAGAGGAAACAGACCCAAGTTTCAGGGGTGGGAAATGCTGGAAAAATGTAATGAAAATATTCTTCACAATGACAGTAGTCAAATGTAGGAACAGGTTGCTGGAGAGGCTGTGGGATCTCCAGCCATGGAGGTGATCAGAACTGACTGGCCACAGTGACAGCCGCAGCCACAGCCAGCCTGCTCTGCCTGAACTGCTTTGAGTGGGGAGTTAGATCAGAGCATCTCCTCCACGGCAGATTACACTGCTGTTTTGTGAGTAGGAGGGTTAAAGAACACGACAACATATTGTAGACACAAGACTATAGCATAATCAGAAACTGCTTAAACCATGAAGTATGCAGCCCTACATTTCCCACGTTCTAAACTTCAGAGGTGGTGAAATGGTGTGACCAGTTACTTCTTCATAGCATTCTGTCTGTGCAACTCCTATCACTGACATTATTTTCATTAAACACTTTAAACTTCATTTAGAGAGCAAATGTAAATTGCATCAAAGCTTTAAAACAGGCATTAAATTTCCTCTCTGCTTAAATAGATTCTTAATGAATGCTAAATCAAACATTATAACACCATAAGATATTAAGTTGTTATATACCAGTTTTGTTCTTGCTATGACCTACTCAAATGACATTTCCTTGAAGTGTTTTTAATAACAAAATCAATCATTAATTTCCAAGTCACAGCAGCCACAGTCATCAAAGGTGAAGTGAAGATATATTGAAGACCCTCTTTACATAACAATTAATTTATGAAGACTTAACTATCATAAACAGTTGACCTAATCTCACAAGTCTGTATACTCCTTTTCACTGTTCACTACTACAGATTCAACTCTTATCTGATAGATCTATTAACAGTTTTAACTATTATTAACAGTAGGAACATTGGGTACTTATTCTGCTTTTTCGTATAATATATAGTGGAAGTCCAGTCATACCCATCACATACAGACATGTCACATGTATCAATATAAAAGTGATGCATTTAAGTCACACATACATGAGCCAGGGGGATATAATAGATGAAGAACTTAATATTTTTTAAGCACAGGCAATTTTTAAGCATGCAATGATATATGTCAATACAACTTTTTCAAGGAGCAGGTGTGTAAGTATCTGCATTGACAGTGACAAAATACAGAAGGTGAGATTGGTCAACACTGAGAATAAGTACAGAAATGAAGAGGATGAAAGTATAAGAAATACAAGATTACCAGAAGGGTAATTAGAAACACTGGAGAGAGGAAAATGTATTTGTTGCAGAAATAGCAGAAACCAGAAAGATCTACAATAGAGCTTGAAATAGATGCCATAATCACAGAAGATATTAAGCATTTGCATTAAAAAAAAAGAAGTATGATGTAGCTAGAATTGTAGTCTTCAGTTAAATACTCATGAAACTGGAAGCTGCATTTAGAGTAATTTACATTTTAAATGAAAAAAAAACATAAAAGGTCATAGGAAAGAGAACAAATTGCAAATGCAGTTTCATAACTTTGCTCAAAGTAATAAAGTGAGCTGCTTTTGATTGAATTTGAATTGACAGCAAAAAAAAATTCTCATTTACTGTTATTTGATGCTTCATTGAGTGACTTGTGGTTCGTTACCAGCTTTTGTAATTGACATACCACTCGGCAACAAAATAACGGACAGGTGACACATGCTATGAAATATGCATTTCACCAAGAACCTGTTTTCGACATCTTGAAAATCCTTGCTAGCATTTATGCTTGAAATTAAAGTAAATATTGAATATTTATGTTAATATGTTTAGATTAAATCCAATATTTGTAATTGTGCTAACTGTGGAATATGCAGTTACTCACGTACTTTATGTGCTGATAAATCTGAAACTACAGTAGATGTATAATTACGCCATCAGTGATATCTGTTTCTCGTGCCCATTACTCAGATACTGTGCTATCTGTAGATAGCACAAAGCAGTAGAGCTTTATGCTTGAAAGTACCACCAAGGCAGCAATCTGTTTTTCTCACAAGTTACTGACTCAGTTTAAATCAAAAAATCTCTGCCATTAAACAACTGCATTTATAATTTCAAGGAGCAGCTTTTCACTTTTACCTGTGCAGTATCAACTGACTTTGAGGGAGCTCCCTGTACTAAGTTTGTGGACAACTATGAGAACAACTCTGTTCAGTCCCCATATATTTAAGTTCCTAATACTGACAGCAGTGCTGATCTCCACATACATATTAGCACAATTTGCTCAAATCTCTTCTCATGTTAGCCAGTTGTTTTGATAATTCCCCCTCCAGGACAGAAAGAAAGAAAATTGTTTTTGAACAAGGTAAGAAATCAGACTGTGTATTGTTCAGCAAACAGTTGGTTCCAATCCTTACTCAAATCCTTACTGTTCAGATACAATAAAGGAAGATGGGGAACAGGGACTGGCATGGTGGGGGGTGGGGGGATAAGAACTGGAGTGAAGAATTTTTTGATTCATTGCCAAATCAGGAAAAAATAAATTAATACTTCAGAGTTTTTGACTAATTTAAAAAATAAAAAGTATGCCATGTGAGCCTCTTCTTTAATAAAAACAAGCATATTTAAAAATTGTTTTGATGAAGAGTTTTGAATTATATTCAAAATGGAGGAGTTAGCCAGGCACCCAGCTGGAACCACCTGGAATGTCCCCTAGAGAGGCAGTAGCTTCTGGGCTCTGCTTTGAGATTTTCTGGGAACATATCTAAGACCTCTGGGGGGCCCCTAGGAACCCTTCAAGGAGCATCAGGGTGCTGGTGCTGCCCCAGAAGATAACCACAGGAGGCTGTCACTTCCAGGAAACTCTAGATCTGGGACATTGTGGAGAAACTACCAAGGTCTGTCTAGGCCTTGGAGCCAGGGATTGGGAGCCCTGTTGGATTTTCTCCTCTTTCTGTCAGTGAGGGTGAAGTGTGTGAGAAGGACTGGATGGATGGGGTGGTTTTACTCTGCTGGGCAGCTAAACTCCGCCACAAACCACAAACACTCTCTCACTCCCCCTCCTCAGAAAAAAGAGGGGGAGAATAAAGTATGATGGGGAAAAAAGAAAAAAAAAAAAAGGAAAAAAAAAAGTCTCACAGGTTGAGATAAGGATAATTTAATTAAAGGGAAAAGAAAGAGGAAAAAAAAATCAATTTATGTCAGCTGCCCTAGTGAGGTCCTCTCCCCACCCTCCCTTTGCCCACCCCCAGCCTGCTGGCTTTGGGGGAGTTTGGAGGGAGTCTGGATGCTGTGCCAACATTGCTCAGCAATAGACAAAACATTGGTGTGATACCAATGCTGTTCTAGCTACAAGTGCAAAGCACAGCAATGTGTGGGCTGCTGTGGGAAAAGTCAACTCCATCAGAGTCAGACCCAGTACAATGGATCTTGTAGATCAACAACTTGTTGCATAATTGGTATTGACAACAGGATATTCCGCTTTTCTGAACATGGGACCCTCTCTGAGGACTGAGGAACCCAGTCTGGGGATCTCTAGTAAGGGAGGGGATCCAATTGAACAAGCAGAGCAAAAGCATGTTTTCCAATATGCTGTCCAGCCTGATGAGGAGAGCTTTAAACTAGGAACATAGATGGGAGATGACAACAATCAAGTGAGGAAGTGGTGGACTGGGATGGCAAGCAAATGGTGTTGTGGACCAAAGACACTTCACAATCACCAAAACAGGGCTGAAGCATCACGACTTCATGCATATGCACATAAACGAGTGAGTGATGACACAAAAGTATCATGGGGAAAGCTCTTGTGGCTTTTCTGGGAAATCGGTACAACTGGGTGTCTGAAGTATTCACGTGCTAGTGCACACAGCAATGGATATTCATTATCTTGACTTTCAGCAAACTGATGAAGTACAGGCATCTACAGATAAGTAGACAGTGAGATGGACACAGTGGTGATCAGTGGCACAAAAAACAGCTAAAGGCCAAGTCACTACTGGTGTACCCCCATGTCAACAATGGAATCAGTACTGTTCAGTGTCCTCATTAATGACTTGGATGATGAGATAAGAGTGCACTCTGAATGCATTTGCAGATGACACAAAAACTAGTACTCAAAACCCAACTAGAAACAGCCCTGAGCAACCTTTCTTTTCTCTGTTTTTTCTTTTCTTAGAGGTGAGGAAGATGGACACTACATATGGAGGTGATTGTCTCTCCTCATTGACTACAGAGAGCATACAAGATGGTTTACTCAGGTTTTAGATAACTAGAATGATATCCCTTACATACTTACCATGCAGGCATCTTATGGCAGATGCTGTTGCTGCAATTGCTTGTATAGTCAACAAAGAGAAATAGGCACTGTAGTTCTGTGATTCATCTTATCCTGAAGCAGACATATACATTCAGCTATCTGATATGCTCCGTAGAAGTATTTTTCCTTTTTTCTTACGACAATTGCTCAGACACAGGGATCTAAAATGTAAGTTTACTTTTGATCGAATGTTGGTTATAAAATCATAGAATGGTTTGGGTTGGAAGGACCTTTAAAGATCATCTAGTCCAAGCCCCCTGCCATGGGCAAGGACATCTGTCACTAAACCAGGTTGCTCAAAGCCCCATCCAACCTGACCTCACACACTTCCAGGGATGGGGCATCCACAATTTTTCAGGATAAACTGTTCAAGTGCCTCACCACCCTGAGTGAAGTATTTACTTCTTGTATATAATCTAAATCTACCCTCTTTCAGTTTAAAACCATTACCCCAATTAACCACTACCCCATTTAGATATGAAGGAGCATTAAAAAAAAGGGGGGGGGGGGGAGGGGACTTAATTTCTTTTTAGCTAAGATGTAGATGCAGTTGTCAGTCCAGAACAACCTACTTAAGGCATCACAGAACATCTAACCTGATTCTGAGCACCTAGAACTAACAGCTTGTGTTCATTTTTCAGACAACAAAGAGCTGTATGTCCTTGGCGTCGTTCTTCAGAGAACACAAGTTACAGAAAGAATGTTTGACAGTGCAACCACCAAAGTCACTTTTTCAAAGCAGGACTAAGGTGACTAAATACTTCTGAAAGTTAATAATGATGTGTCATCCTAAATTGTACTCTGACTGTGCCTACAAAAGCCAACTATGAATCAAGCTGTTACTATGTTCAATGCAGTGCAAAGAAAACATGGTAGGAAAGTACTGATTCTCTTTTTATAAAAGCCAGCAAATGGTGCACCTCTTACAATTAGTTCTAGAAATTTATGCCTAGATCAAATTAAATAGTTCTTCCCTTTCTTTTGCTACTTATAATCATTGCTGCATAAGATCATGCTGTTTTGTTCTCTATCCTGAAACAAAAACAAATCTATGAAGAACGGTTCCACAAGGAACACTACTGTAATTCTTTACTCTGTTGCTGGTATTAACAAGATTTTTTTTAAGGAACAAACTTCTTTCTGGTAAAACTGCTACTAAAATAAAAATATAAACAATTATTGCAAATATATAGTCACAACAAACATTAAATTTGTCTTTTAAACAGGTTTATTACTTTACTACATATTTGAATAAAGATTTGTCTTCTATAGCTTTGGCACAAGATCAGATTTATATAGTTTATAGTAACAATTATTTTTCTCCATCAGCTACCCAGAATGGAGCTGTTTAGGAGGTGTACTTTGTCAGATGTTATTCTGACAAAAATAATCTGTTCAAGTATATTTAGATCTTTTAATAAACATATAGGCTTCAGTATTGTTTATGGCTTGTTCACAAAAGCCTCTAATTTATCAAGCCATTCTACTGTACATCACAGAAAGCAAATGTAAGAGAGAGGTCTCACCTACCTTCATATTGCTGTTCTTCACTTACATTATTTGTGGAAAATTCAATAATCTTAGTATCCGTGACATAGCCAATACAATGAAATACACACGAACATAGCTTCAAAATTTTAAGGGATGTCACTGCCCAGAGCTGTTAGAAGCTTTAGGAACAAAAAGACACTCTTCAAGCATGACCAGCTTGCACTGAAAGTAACCATTCCTGAGACTGGTATGAAGTTTCGCACTCCCTTCCGAAGCTATATGCGTAACATTTTCTTTCTAAGATCTTACTATGTCAGTGTCACCAATCAAAGTTCAGCACCCTTGAAATTCATGAATTTCACAACTATATGGTCATCATTCTGTCTATTATAATTTTTGCCATTAAAAATCATTTTACCTATGTGGTACTGCAGCATGGGAGTGAAAACTGAAATGTGTGTTAGTTATATGTAGCATATGGGATGTGGTAGGTATTCATTGGTATTCTTTCTATATTATTATTGTTATACATACATATTTCTCTTGCTTTTCCTGAAGAGAAGACTGGTCATATAATGCATGGATCAAGTGAGTTAGGTAACAACCAACGGGCCTTGGCCAAGCCACTCTGGAAGCAAAGGGAAACTTGCCATCAACTTCACAAGGTTGCAGGTGAAAAAACAGCCTTTATTTGCATTTTTGCACACCTGATGGCAGTAAAAACATGCTCTTTTTTGTGCCTTCCTTTAAAAATGTTTAAAACCAGCTGAGGAAGTAGCTGTTAACACAACTGCCAGCATAGTTAGTAACCTCCGCTTCTAATTCCTAGCTTTCAATTTGTTTTATCCAAAGTTTACCCGAAGTGAGAGTGTTTGGGTTAAATATCTCCTGCACTGGAGAACTCCCCTCTCGACTGTTGCTCAGGAAGCACAGGGGATGAAAAGATGTTTGTTTGGCAGCTGGTTCATTCTGTCTGCCAACCAAGCATCAAAAGAGCAGTATGCCACAGAATAGAAACTGGTACTGCATCAGTGGTGCAGTAGCTAGAACATCCATGACTGAGAAA
Source organism: Anser anser (assembly GCF_964211835.1). Lineage (NCBI taxonomy): Eukaryota > Metazoa > Chordata > Aves > Anseriformes > Anatidae > Anser > Anser anser. Next base: position 166,174,185 of record NC_139720.1, read on the forward strand.
ATACTCTTGGCTTATAATTCTTAGCAAGCTTCACACTTCATACATTGATTGCAGTTATTATGTAAAGAAAACTTAATTTTCTAGAGTAACTCCCGATTTAAATATTTTGACCCTTTCACAGGTTTGGCAGGTCAGTGTCATTCAATTTATGTCTTGTCAATGTACCTCTTTTTCTTTCGTGAAGTCTTCCTCTCTAAGTTCTGTCAAACTTATCCTTTTTTTCTCTCGCTTTCTAATCCAAAACCATTCTGTCCGTAACAGTCATCTGCCAAATCAATTAGCATAATTTACTCATTCAGTTTTCCTAGTAAATTATTATTGTTTTTTCTTCTACTCCTCACTCAATGAATCTTGATTAGTTTTCTCATTTCCCCTCTTCATTCAACATCCTATTTGTGTAACAAACTTCATACTCTTTCTTTTCTCCCCTTCTTTTATGTTTCCAGTCTTTATGTCATACTTCAACACTCATTTCTTTCCATTTAGTTTCATGATTTCTGAAGTACTGCTATTCTACCTGATTCTGTCTTGTTATTTAGACAGGCATTTGACACACAGAGTAGAAAATTGTTCAGCAACTTGCTCTTCCATAAACCACTTCTACTGGAAATTGATATCGTTAAAGCATTTCAAACACCATTGTTTACAGATTATTCACCTAACCTTATATGCTTTAGCAGGTGTGACTTCCTTATCACAGATAATTAACTTCTCCTTTGGGTAAAATGAATGGCAGGTGTACAAAATATTGCACTGTAAGACTGTTAACGTTCTATGACATACTATTCATTAGGAAAAGAAAATAAATAAATAAATAAATATGACCTGTTAGTGCAGCCTCCTTGAGGAAGAAAAATTTGTTTTGCAATTAAAGGCTCTAAAACATTCCAACTATACACAGAAAGCAGAAGAGTTATGCCTACTTTTGAAGATCTCATCCTGCTCTTTAAAGCTAACCTAATATCTTCCTAAAGCTTGGACTCATTTCTAGCATGCAATCCAGTCAGAATATAGGTAGATGTTTTCCAAATCATTACTTGCAAAGAAAATCCACTAGTCTATGTAGTTCGACCCTCTTTCTACAAAATAGCAAGCACTGTGAATGTCTTTTGAATGATGTACTTCCTTTATACTCTCACTTGAATGGTGGGGCAAGTTAGACTTGCAAAACAATTGAACCCCTTGACCATTGTGTGGGTAACAGTCCTTTCTATTTCTTTGTTTTTATACCACAACTCCTCTCTTTGACAAAATTGTTACAGTTATCTTAAAAAAAATAAATGGATGGAACTGTCAATTTCTTGATATTAGTGGACTACATTATTTCCAAGAAGAGGACTGACATTGAGTTGTTCATCTTTCCTTTGGCTACCACCAACATTTGATGCATTGTATCATATGGGCTGGAACATTCACCTTTTATCCAGGTCTAGCCTTGGAGAGCAGGATAGCTAAGTTTATATCTACGCTAGAAAACGAAGTTGGCCAGCATCTATTTTCTGGACATGACTGAAAAGCACAGTGCATATATACCAAAAATCATCCTTCTCTTCCTTCTTCCGAAACACCTACTGGGAACCATTGCTGTCTCAATCTATATTTCCCAAACAACACTCAAGCATTATTTGGGAGAGAGCTAGTTCGCCTCATATTATGTCTATTAACCAATGGCTAATTGCAGGTGAGTGCATGCCAACGTTGGAGTCTGTGATTTGGCTCTGTTCAGCTTACTGGTGCAGATGTAGCTGACATGACTAAAACTGGGAGGGCATGGGCCTTACTCTGCACATCACTCACACTAAGAAGCATAGCTGGAGGTACTGGAGGATCCCCTGTCTCAAAACAGGAAAGAGTGGCCTGCAGCTCCCAGGAGAGTGAATAAGATGTAAAACTTTTCTTCTTAGAGCTCACTCCTCTTTAAAGATAGGCAGTGCAAGCATACCGGAATGACTGTAAGTAATGGGCTATTAATTCTCATTTGTGAAATGAGACCATATGATATCATTTTTTACAGTGATGATAAAATGGAAACATTAATTATTTCTATGCCAGTTAGGAAGTAGCTTATGTTACGGACAAATGATTCTGAACTGTTCTCTACACAGGCAAGCGTGCACAAATAGTACATCTGGACAAAACAGAAATCAAGTATGCCTATTTCTCAGAAAACAAAGCATCTAGAGATTACCACAGGATGTGCAAACTGTACAGTCTGACACACCACCCACAGTTTTTTATAGAATGGAAATCTATTCAAATTAAGAAAAGGACAGTATAAGTCAATCCTGAGTAAATGATGTCCAGAATCCTTATCGGCTGAGTTTTTCTTCAAACACGAAAAACATGTCACTACTGGTTAACTCTGCACGACACTTAGTTTCAGTGAGAACTGGGAAGACCTCTTTTAGGTGTGTACGTACATATGTATGCACATACACAGTAGATGTATCGATAAAGACACAAAGTAAACATACACATACATACCCATGAAGATATATATTTCCAATTGTGCACAACGGGGAACAGTTTTCAAAATAATTTTTGAAAGAAATGTATTTAACTATTTTACATCTCAACTGAATGCATTAATAAATTAGAACCACATTATGAGATTGGACTTTACATACTGCCTGAGAATACCTTAGTAATACAGTGGGTAGAAAGATGAACATTTTCAAAGGGGATTCAGTTTCCTATCCCAGCTGCACCTGTGTCTTCAACACCATGGTGGGCTGACCTTGTCTGGCTGCCTGGTGCCCAACATGCTGCTCTCTCACTACCCCTCCTCAACTGGACAGGGGAAGAAAATAGGGTGAGAAACCCCAGGGGTCAAAATAAAGACAGATCACTTACAGATCACATCGTGGGCAAAACAGACTCACCTTGAAGAAAAATAATTTATTGCCAATTAAAAACAGAACAGGACAGTAAGAAATAAAGACAAAAACTAAAACACCTTCCTCCCCCTCACCAGCTGAAATTCACGCCGACTCTTCTACCTCCTCCCAGAACGAGCAGCACAGAGGGTTTGGCAAATGTGGAGGCTGCAGCCAGTTCATAACAGTTCATTTCTGCATCTCCCTCCTTGTCCTGGAGTAGGATCCACACTCCTGCAGGGATCGCCTTTGGGCCACATTTCCTGTCCAAAACCCTGCTCCTGCATGGGGTCCCACATGAGCGACTATGTGGATATGTGCTCCACCATGGTCCTACCCATGGACTGCAGGAGGGCAACCTGCTCCAGGAAGGTCTTCTCCACAGGCTGCCAGGGAATGTCTGCTCTGGCACCTGGAACACCTCCCCTAAATTATTCTTCTCCAGCCTTGGTGTTCAAAGGGCTGTTTAACATGTTTTTCTTCATGGCCTGTGCAGTGTTTTGCCCGTTCTTATGTACATTTTACCCAAGGTGCCACCACAGTGGCTGCTGGGCCCAGCTGTGCCCTGTGGTGGGGCCACTGGAGCCAGCTGGAACCAACTGTGTCCATGGGGCAGCCCCAGCCTCTCCTCACAGAGGAGTCCCCACTGCCAGCACCTGGCCGTGGACACTCAATACAGACACAAACCTTAGAGTGCCATGGATCACTCTCTGCAGAAGCTTTTTTCTGGACACAATGGCAGACTAGTTGACTAGTTACAGTAAAATCAGAGGAGCCCCACAGCAGCACATCATGGAAGAATTATTTAAACATTTAACATAGTATAGCTGCTTTGTGAGAAGGCAAACTTTTGCCTCCATTTACAAATATATACATATGTATATTTATTTATTTTTAAAGCCTAATCTGAGAGAATTGCCAATAGGTATTGATGGGAAGGTATCTGGAGGCTCCAAACGAGAAGTCCTGGCAGCACGTGGATGAAGAACTGTCACAGGATTCTCCCAAGGCAGTTGTATCTGCCTGAAGGACGTGTGCTGGAATGAAATCTTGATAGCTCTTTTTTATCAGAAGATAATCTGAAATCTCGATATACAAGAACTGAAAATAATTGTCCAAATATGTGAAAATTTCTGTCTGGTTCAAAAAAAGATCTTAGATTGTAGAATTTCACACAGTATCCATGGCTCAAATACTTTAATTGCAATCAACAGACTGCATAAATTATTTCCTATGAATGCTGGAGCTAAAGTTCAGAAATTAGCTACTAGTTAATTGAACATGTACCTCCTTTGTCACTGCAGAAAAGAGTAGCACTTTTCCAGCACAAAGCATGCTTGCAGACTATTGCACACAAACACACTTAGACAGCTCAGATATGTACAGTTTGGTGGCAATGTAATTTTAGGAGTGGGAGACTAGATGACAGCATTAAGGGATTGCTGCTGTGCGACCCCAAAGAAGCTGCTTATCTTCCCACCTATTTTCTATCCTGATATTCTCCTGTTAAAATCTCACTTTCCCAGGAAGAGATAATCTTTTGTCAGTATTATCCAAAATCAGGTACAATATGGTCTCTTCCAGTTAAGACCACCAGATACTATTGTGACACAAATAGCAAATAATAGTATCTAAAGTATTCTATAACATTATATTTATAACATTATAATTCCTCCCCTGAAATGCAATGTTCCCACCACCGTTCACAGTCTACAATTTTATTCTCTATATCCATCTAATGTATTGTTTATTTTCTACCTAGTTACCTGTCTGTCAATCAAGGTTGTATCCTAATCTTACAAATATTATTTTCATTCTCTTATTTTTAAGTCATGTCTGTAATTGTCACTTTTCAATTTCTATTTTTTTTCTAAGTAGAGGTTCCCCTCCAAACAAAGACACAAAAGTTGTATTAACCAATGGGAGTGACTTATCTGTATGTATTTCCACCATTATTTCATAGGACATTCTGAAGCATCCATCTTCACAGCACTGTTCTGTCCTGTTTGAAGGATTGCATCAGTCTGTATGCAAAGGATGAAAGCAATGTCAAGATTATCTGTGAAACTCCAGCCATCTCTAGCAATGTCCTGTGTTTTCTATCTACTAAATACTAAGATCCTTATTAGACCTTGTTTTGCTGTCTAAAAAGTTTTCCTCAAACATGATAATTTTAAATTTAGGATCACGGTACTTTGTGATGTGTGGGACAAGCAAACTCCATCAGTAAACAATTTGCAATTGCCATTTCTTGATTTTGAATACATGTAACGGTTAACTGCTTGCTTCTCGTTTCTTCTGTTGTTTCACCATAAAAATATAAGTAGATGCAGTTTCTGACCTTCCCCCCTTCCTCACACCACCACCTGCCAATGAAGACATTCCACAGCATAAATAATTAATGCTGTCATCTTAATTCCTAGGCTGCTACCAAGAAACGTGTCCTCTTCACAGTTTCCTTTCTGTTTCCTCAGTCATTGCTGCATCCATAATGAAGTGCAACATTAATGTAACATTAAAGTTGCAAATTTAAACACACAGAAGTGTGGAAATGGAAGCATTACCACTCACAAAAATGCTAAGTCCAGTATTTCTGACACTTAGCAAAGGTAAGATATTGAAAATAAAACAAAACAAAACTGCTAGCTAGCAGGAAAAGGAAGTTGACTCCATACATTATAAAGACTCGCTCATTATCCATGCTAAAGACGCTCAGTCTCTCTTGTGATTTCTGCTGTATTGTTGGCAACTGTACTGAAAAAGTTGTTTCCCAGCTTGCCTCCAAGTCCTCCAAGCCTCAGAGGCAGGATGCACAAATATTCACTTTCTTCTGCAATGACAAGATAGGCTGATATGAAGCAGTTTCAGATTTTTCAGAGGAAACAAGTTAATGATGGGTGTCGCATCATTAGCTCAACTCCAACATCAGTAAAATTGTATTAAAGACTGTGTTGGAATCTTTAATGTCAGACTTATTCTCTGATGGATTTTGTTTTCTAAGCAAGTGCTTACTCAGATGTGCTCCACAGCTTTACAGAGGAATTGTAGTACTGTTACACCATACTGCTGTGTTGGTTGGGTTGCAAATTGACAAGAGCATTGCCTGTAATACTGAACACAGACATTAGAATTATTGGCGCTGGCAGAACAAGCCAGACATGACACGGAGTATGGGGATGGTACCTACTATCACTTTTAGAATCACCTATAGGAAGCTTAAATATGCAGCCTATCTTATTGATTGCCAGAAAGGAGTAACTTGAATCATTGAGATGCAATATTGGCAGTCTCCAAATTTCAGAAACTATCATCTCTTTGTTGAAGACGTGAGGGGATGGCCAGTCATCAGTTTGCAATATTGAAATGGAAATTATTGCTTTGGCTTGATTCAGTTGCCTTCCATAGGCACCTGAAGCCATCTGAGGTGCCCTAGGGCATCCTACCTGGACTTCTGCTACTACTACTGTTCTCCCATAATTCCTGTGTTATATGTCCCAGCCCCATCTAAGTGTTTGAGATACTTTAGGGCATTTAAAATGGCCTGAGAAACCTTTGTATGGGTTTGAGCCCTTAACAATAGAATACAGTTAACCTCATCTAAAACAAGTATTTAGTCTAACCTATTTTTCCAGTTCTCAAGTCTGTTATCAGCAGAGAAGTACAGGCATCCTCCAAGGTTCTTCATTCCTTACTGCAGTAGATGTCCAAGATGATTGAGACAAACTATCTTTAACAATTTAAACTTGTTTTATTCTGTCCAGGAATACAAGACTTATAACAAGTAACTATTCACTTATTTCTCTAATAAATACAATTTTAAGTATTTTCCTAGAGATAAGCATATTAGAATTACCTTGTATTTTATCCTAAATATTATTTCAAATAAGGCATATAGAATCCTAAAGTTACTTAAGTCTTCAAACACTATTTTGACTTCAATTGTATTTAGTACCTTATAAAGTTTTCAGCTTTCAATGGAACAAAGCACCTTTTTCCCCTTAATATTCAAAATATTTTTTTCAGAATGTGGAAACAAGTAAAATTTACAGTTCTGAGAAGGAGTATCATGAGGCCTGCTCTTGAGTTACATCTCCCAATTCAAATTTAGTGGTGCACACAGATGGGCCTGTCTTTAATTTAAAGATTAATTTATAGAGAATGTGGTAAAGATTAACTTCTAGAGAATATGGTTTTCTAAGGCTGCAGTTTTCAGCCTTTTTACCATACTGAAAATCCCAGTGGAGGTTCCAACCTATATATAATAAATTTAAGTAAAGCACCAATAGCAGCAGTTTCTTATTTAATTTAGCATGCGTTCATATTTGTTGGTGGAATCCTAAAGACAGACTATTGGTTAAATATGACAGGTTACTAGCATACACTTTTAAAATATAGAAGGGTAACAACATTTTCCAGATCTACATTTTAAATTTAATTAATTGAATAAATTAGCATAAACAAACTGATAAATGACCAACCCCTTCACTGGGGACTGGAACACAAAATGTGTGAAGCCACAGCCTACCAGACAGCAATGCCCATTAAATAGATTTGGTTTGCTGTGTGGTTGTCTTTTTCTAAATTAGGATTTCTTAAAACTCTGAATAATATTTTAATATTTTTTATCTATAATCAGATGAGAGGAACCCTACCCACCATTTTGTATGAATCATTATACACGTAAAAATAATTGGAAATCTCATCGCAAGATTCAGAAATATATATGAAACACTACAAATAAGTTTAACTTCATAGCATACCCTGTATTATCTGAATAATTCATCTTCAAGTTGAGAGCATGCCCAAACTCATATTGTTATTCTAAATGAGTAACACTGTGAATCTTATCAGAAGAAAATGATCAAAATTTACTTACAGAGACCTTCACAATCTTTGGGAACTCAAGAAGCATATTTCAGAGGAAAAGTCCCTCTGATAAGGGAAAAAGTTTATTACTGGAAGTTCTAATGAAAACTATTGATGGGTGAGTGGCCTTCAAGTCCTCCATCACTTTCATTTGAGCATAACAAAACTGGAAATGGAAAGAAAAATAAATTGATCACAAAAGTAACGTAGACAGGAAAGGTAATCTTGTCCCAGAACAAATGGTTCTGCCATAACTATCAATTTGACATTGGCACCTGTACCTTCTTAATGGACTGATGGATGCAATACATAACGGCCCACAGAAGTTATATACAGTGTCTCTTCAAATTTTGATGATGACATCTCATCATCCACTGTTGAAGCTTTTGTGTACCTCCAGCTTCTCGAATGCTAATAAGTTAAGTACCTCTAATTTCATGACAGACAAAGAGGTCAGAGGCACCACACCACTCCATGGTAATTCAGCAGTAGAAGAATAAATATAGCACAGGGGAAAAAAAAAAATGTATTCATTCACTGCCAGTACCCTGGAGAGTGTAAAAAATAGTACAGTACAAAACAAATATAAACATGTTATTTAAAGTCATAGAATAAATAAATAAAGAAACAAATGAATGAATAAAGGAATGGAGGCTAAACCAGATTTCCATAGTAAAGAAAGACTACTGAAAGAAAGACTTAACTGTGTTCATGCATGTAAGAAGACTGGAGCTCAAATATGTGACAGCTACAATGAAAGTACTTGACACTTATGTCACTCATTTTTAGGACAATGTCTGACACATCTGCTCTAATACTCAGCCTTCACTATACAGGCAAGCTATACTGTATTATAATGAGTCTTAGACCGTCACATCAGGCTCGCCAAGGACTGGTTCCTTCTAACAACAAAGGGATTTAAGGGAGGGCTTGGTTTTAACAAATACTGTGAAAGTGCATTGGACGCCACTAGCAAAAAGGGATGCATATCCTTCACTGCCTAGTGAACTTGTCCAAATGTCTCCCCAAGCTTTGTCTCTAAGTCAAATACACAGAAGATCCTATTCACCTGAAGAAGGTCAAGATTTCACCATGTAAATACTGGATTGAAATACAAATCAGGATTTCGCTGTTATGCAGAGGGATTTCTCAGTATATACTGACCAAGTCTTGACACTTTGACAAAGTAAAGAGTTATACACCAATTAATTTCTGAATATGTTTAAATCATGAGGTCTGATGAAATTCACAAATTTCCTTCACTCCCCAAAGTAGTTTAATATCATCCTTAAATTATTTCCATTTTGCTTTTTTAGCTTAACCCTTGACAATGACAAAGTCTCCTGCATTATATCCTACAAGCATGCTTAATAATCATTTGGTAATTTCCTCAGAAATGTTTGCTTCTTACAGGTCATGCATTACTTGTGTACAATAAAATAAAGTTGATTTTAAGCATGCTTATTTTAAGGGTATGTTTTCCACAGGACAGATTCACAAAATGCTGGCTGTCACTTTCACTAGGAAAGATGAAAAACAGTCATCACAAAAGGGGGAAAAAAAGGTCAAAGCTCAAATTTCTTCCACATACACTTTCACCTATTCATCTGATAGTTTTGCTCTTCAAGAGAAATGAAAGACATCAAATCTTTCCTCCAAATCAACTGAAACACTACAAGTCACACGTGGCTACTGTAGTTCACATGAAGGATTTCTTGTTTTCAGCTGATAAAAGCTAAATGGTTTGTATCCATACATTTGTTAGAAGAGCATGAAAAAGTCAGCAAGTGGATCTGCTGGAGCTGTAAGAGAAGGAAAACAAGAAACTCTAACTAGCATGATGTAAAAGCCACAGGTGCATTTCAGATAAACATTTCAGATACCAGAAATAGCATACAAAAACAAAACAAACAAACAAGTAATAGTCAAGGGTGTCGGTAGCAGCTCCAGACTAAATATGGGTATTTATAAGGGAATAATGAGCAGGATTTTGTTGCTGCAGCATAAGTATGTAGGACCGTTTGAGACACCAGCACAGGAGTGACAGATGTGTTGCTGGACTTTTGAGATTTCAATGCTCTCATTTTGGCAAGGTGGTTTACCACAGGTTATCTCAGATAGCAACTGTACCTCACCCTAGATGTCTAAGATGTCATCATAGCCCACCTAAGTCCAACCCAGTTTAGGGAAACACAGTACCTCTATAATTTTATTTGAATAAATACATTCTCTTAGTGCGTGGCTATGTCTTACTTCAAAAAGGTTGCTTGTACACTGAAAGTTTCCAAGGCCACAAGCTACCAAGACCCAACACATCTTAGGAGCCAAGGCCTTCTCACCTGCTAATGAAAGAAATCTTACAGACGAGATTTAGCAGATTCACTTGCCGATACATTTCATATCAAGGCAGGGTAGCTGGTGTGGGGACTCACAAATAGTACCGCTGCTTGGAAGATGCCTCCTACTAATCATATCTTCACTCATATCTCGCATTCATATCTTCACAGGAAAAAATGCTGGAGTACTACAGTAAACCCACACCCAGTTTAGTCCAGGGTTCTGAGTTCTGAGTTCTCTGATGACCCACATTGCAAAAGTATTATTTTGCTCCTGGGACCTTGTTAGGGATGAACCATCTAATACCCTTCAAAACAGAAAACAAGTGGAGTTTGGGGGATAGACCACTGTCAGGAGCATGGCTAAAAGGCAATACAGAGGAGACTGATCTAAATTTGACTCCCTCAACCCTGCACTTGCCTGCTATGCTGAAAAAAAAAAAATTAAAAAAAAGTAAACATGTACCACTTTTTCCATAGGCTAAGGATTATTCCCTAAGGCAGATTCATCAGGCGGTGCAGATTTAGCCTTAAACACTAACCCCAAGGGAGAAATGCACAGCTTTCTTCAACTGTTTGTCATTCCACCTGGATTTTTCATTGTATAAAATATAGGAAAAAGCCAAATATATTGCACTGTCTTTCTAAATGTCACACTTAACCCATGTGTGACAAATGAAAAAAAAAAGTCTCTAAGGAAGGTATTAGGCAAACTGTCATTGCTGGGTTGTAGATTGTGTTCTGACATTAGCAATATTCAAAGCAAGAACTGCTGTTGAAAGAAGTTGAGGAACCTGAAGAATACAGGGCAAAACTAACCGATAGCAGGAGAATTATGAAAACAGAAAATGCTGCAACTTGAGGGGTAAATCTATCTCAAAATATTATTTATAATTCAGAAAGATGAGAGACAATATTTGGCACCTGAAAGGAGGAGTTCAGGGTAGGAAAAGGAAGGAAAGGAGGAATGTAGTTCAGGCCCATTCTCTGACTTTCAGGAGAACCAAGGAAAAAACACATCACATCAGTGGCTTCTCTATCTTGCAAATTAACACCCTTTACCTTACCGATTTCTTTTTACCTTGTCCTGCTGCATGCAACCATGCATGAACTGTTGTGAAATAGAAGTCATTGTCAGCTCAGGAGTAGTAAATGTCTGGATTCACAGAGACACATAGAACCAACATGTTCTCACTTTGTGTCTCTTTCCTCTTCACAAAGGGTGGTTTCTCCAATGCTGCTTTAGATCATGGAGGAGAGAAGGAGAAATATCATGTGGTGTCATCAGAGTTGTTTTAAGACTCTACAAGACAATCAACCAATATAGTGTAATAAACACAGTTCTCGTATGTTTATTTTTGTTGTTGTAACCCCTTCTATTATTACAACTGCAAATTATAGTTAAAAGTCCAGCGTATGGTATATATTAATTCCACTCTAATTTGTCACAGTTTCCGTTGGTTTGAAAAGAGTTTCCTTGTACTAAGAGTTTATTTTACAATCATTAATTAAGGATTGGAAAAGAAATCATACAGTGTTTAAGGAAAAAAAAAAAAAAACAAAATAAACAACAAACAGTGGTCATCATCCTGGAATACATTAGCAAAGTCTGGGCTAAATTAGAGAGCTGATAAATATATTAGCACAGCACCAATAGTGCATAATGAAATCTTTTAAGGAACATAGGGAAAAGGAATAAAGTTATTAAAAATAAATGTCTTTTTCTACAATGGTACATGCAAGGGGTCTCCACAGTATTAAAGTATATAAAAATAATGGAGAACAAAATTGAGCTGTGAGCTCTGAGATTTTCTACATTTGCTTATTTTTAATGTAGAATTCAGGCAGGTGTCTAAGGCGCTATACTACAGTTTTATGTATAAATGAAGCAGTAAGTTTCAGTAACTTGAAATTAATTTAGATTAAAATTAAAGTTTAGCTCCAAATGGAATTGAGTTATGAAATAGTCCTGTCAAAAATGAATGGAGATCTAAATTTTAAATGTCTATTGGCTAACAGAATAGTAGAATATCGGTTAAAGACTGTGATTTGAATCCCACACTTACTAAAGAGCATATAATACCAAGCCTTTAAAAAGAAGTATCTGGCCCATATAAGCCATCATTTCATCTTGTTACCAAGTTGGTAATATTTACGTTCATATGTTATTTTATAAGTACAAGTTGCATTCAAAACGACACCATACAAATCTTAATCTGACTTTTATGTTAATGTTTCTGAAAAATGTCAAAAAATGAAATATATATTTTTAGATACTACTAATGCTTTCAAGCCATATTTGCTTTCTTTATTTAAAAACAAACAAGCAAAAAAACCCTTCAGTTTCATTATGTCAGTACTCTCCAAATCATTTGGATATTTTATTAAAATATACATCAATAAGAAATGTTAAAAATCAGAAGTGACATTATTTTGGAGGGTGAATTGCTAATAAAGCAACACAGATTTTCATCCTGTGTGAAACAGCTGGACCATGACGAGATCACATTAGCACTAATTAAAATGATATTTTTTTGTGCAGTTTTTGTTAATCCAGCTTCATTGGACTCAAAAGGATTTTTGAAATCTGTAATAAAGGCTATTATGTAATCTTATTCTGGTTCTCTTGCATCAGGTTACTGTATGAAATTTCACTACAATAAACCATATTTTCTTAAAACTCTCACTCAGTAAAATCAATATTTAGTTTTTTACTATTATAGCTGTTTTTTCCCAATATATGATCCTCATTTAATTAAAAAAAATTAAAGCTCTAATTTATTTTTGCTTGACGAACAAGAAAAATATCATATTAAAGACAACATTTTGCCATGTTTCTCTTTCTCCCTCACTTTCCCGGGTCCCTGTTGTTCCCAATGTATAATTTGCAAAACATATTGCTTCAATACTTACAATGAGAGAGGCGGCCCAGCTGTGGGAGGGAAAGGACAGCAGTCTCCAATATTACCATAATAATCTGCCTAAGGTCCCATGAGCCCTCTGGAGTATACAATTCTCTATACTGCAGGCCCCAGCTGGAGAATGTTCTCTTGACATGTATGCCAACCTTTGCCTGCAGGCAAAATAAAAAAAGGCAGAAAAGTAATCATGAAAATAAAAAATCTTGTCAACTGTGGTAGGATGCAGTTTCCATGTTTTTTTGCTCACGTAGGCAGTCATTGTGCTAACAAAATGATAGGAGACTTTAAAAGACTGCAGCTGGTATATGTTTAGCTGGAGAGGGGAGAACATCATGTGCCACGTTAATTCTGCAATTCTAACTTTCAGAAAAAAAATGAGCAGTGATATTGTATTACTGTCAATATGCATGACAGCTTTATTTACCTCCTCTTCCAATGGCTGCTCATTACAGGATTTAAGCAGGAAAGTGAAACCCTGACGGTGTTGTGCTAATTGCAAAGGGCCAGATTGTGATCCTCTTTGGGTTGTTTTTTTTTTTTTTTCTTTTTTTTTTATACAGTGATGAAGGCTCTCAGGCAAATAGTCTTGCTGGCTCAGTGGGACTAATTGGGAAGTACATGCCCACCACTGTGAAAGGCATGCAATTGTCTTAGTGAACTTTCCAAGTAAAAATGCATAACTTTAAATGAAATAACGCAATAAGCAGAAAAAAAAGATTGGTTAGAAGATTCATGTATAAGATCAAAAACCAAATATATGCTTTTGCTCTCCGGTTTCAAAATCAGTTTCTTCCAGAACCCAAGGTCTTTCTTCTGATTGCATTCACATGGATGGAAGTAAGAGGAAAACTACACAGAGCTCAAATCAAGTCCCACATAGCTGCGGATTTCTAAAAAATAGAAGTGGTCTTCTGTAAAGAGATAAAAAATGTGTGTGTACCCGTTGTGGGTACAAGGCCGTATTTTCAAAACAGTGCTGTCAAAGTATGATTATTTACCTTTTTAACCCTAATTAACACTAACAGATTTCCTTTTATTTTCCCTTGCCATCACAAACACATAGTATTTGACCTCACTTTAACCCTGTGGGTTTTGCAGGTGTACTCAAGGTGGAAAATATATGGTATTAAACCAGTACCCAAACTGAAAGCCTTACCCTCCTGTCTGAATGAGTTTGGAATATAGCCTCCATCAAAGGGAGTCATACATTTCTTTATCTAATGATAAAAAGCTTTTTTGGATAGAGCAGATTTGTGTAGCCATAAACCTGTGTGCAAATGGAGTGAAAATGTCTGTGGAAAGCTAACAGGTCAGAAAATTGCTGGTCTGCTGCTGGAGGCTCAGAGTACACAGGCATGGGAGAGACCCAGAGACGGGCTGCTCCCAGCAAGGGAAGTTTCAATGCAATCACCATCTTCCTACTCCCTTCCTAGTGCCCTCCGCCTTCCTACTCCCCACTGTCCTTTACACAATTAATACAGGCAAGTCTGTTAATTTCAAAGTATTTTTCACCTACCTCTGCGTGTGCATGTATATATGTATTTTTTTTGTCTCCAAAATCACTTTGCCTCCTTTCTTCAAGGCATCTAGAAACAACAAGAACATGCATTAGCTTAATAATTGCTCTTGAAGGATATGTACAGCAGCGAGTTAAAGAGTTCGATTTGTTGTCTGAAAGTGGAAGTCATTACTTACGCTGGGTGGACTTGGGAGAGACCCTGTCTGTCTGGCACATGCGTGAGATCATTCTTTAAGTCTGCAGGCTCACAGGCCAAGTGGAGCTTAATTGAAGACGCTAGAGAATTTAAAATGAGGAGAAAATGAAAACAAAATAAAATATATATTAAAACTACTGGGCCAAGATTACACAGCATAGAGAGTATTCCATGTGGATGTAAGAGAAAGAAGGAAGCATGGCCAAAGCGTATTTATACAGACTTTAACAATGCTCCCTCACAAAATTACTGGAACTGAAGAATGGGACTCTTCGGAAAGATGGAGCTTTTGGAGTCCAAGGCACTAACAGCCTTTAAGAGAAGTTTTTATGTAGTGCAGCTCTGGATATAGGTGTCTAAACTGTATACCTGCATTTCATTATGGACACCCCAGTCCATGAATAAATAAGATCCACATCTTACCATGGAATTAGTAGGAAACCCAGTTACTGTCATTGTGGCTGAGTTAGGTATATAACCTTGCTATCAGGTTCATCTGTGTTCTTACAAAAATGAATACAGGTTTGGGGTGGCATTCCTTCTCTGTCTTCTTACTTGTGATAACTATTAATGCCTGTTACATGGCTTGTGTTAACTACTTACTCCTCTGAAGCCACAGCTCTGTCAGTAAGTTCATCATTCCCTAGTGCATTCCCTGGTGCTGTGGTCAACTTGCACTGCACAGCCCAAATGAGAGCAATTAAACCCAGACTGTACTACTCTCTGCAATAGGGTGGCCCTATCCAAGCTGCTTACTGGGAATCAGCATTGGCATTCCTAAACTCCTAGGTCATCCCCAGTTTGGGAAAGCACTACTCAGCATGGGCCAAAACCACGGGCAGAAAGATTTCCAGTGCTACTTACCAGTACAGAGGTAGCATGAACACATTTTGCTTGTATTTGAAATAAATTTAATCAAAAATTTTCAGGTTAGTGAGACCACCATAAATGCAAAAGAATAGTTACCATCACATAAAGCTACTGTAAAAAGTTCAAAAAAGTAGGCTATAAATGGGTTACAGATCTTTGTGAAACATTTGCACTTTATTTGCTGGTTCAACCACTTAAAAATAAATAATGTTTGACGTGAAATGTCACTGTGACACAAAAATAAAATGATTTTTCAGAAAATGTAAGAGGAATGTATGCTAGATTAAAAAAGCATGGTTGTTTTTTGTCTGAGACAATTTTATCAGTTCCAGCCAGAAAGGTCATATTTTTTGGACTTACTTGAATTTGCACTTTCCTTCAACTAGGTCTACTCAGAAATATTAGGCATGGCAGTAAGTATTTCAGTTGATAATCAATATAAGTAGGACAGAAGGCCAGGGTCAGATTCCATTAGAGAAAACAACAACAACAAAGTCTAGCAGAAAATGTATTTTGGCAACTGTTGCCCTCCTATAATCTCCAAATTAGACAATTAGACAGTTCCATGTCTTTGTCTTGATGGTAGGGATAAAAGTGGGGATTTTGCTAATTAATTTTCTCTTACTTTCCTTACTCAATGGAATGAGATAGACTGGCTCAATCTATTTACATCAGGCACCTATTTTTGCATGGGATGAAATCTGGAAGTTCTTGCGCCTCTCCAAAGAGAGCCTAGTCGGCTAGCTGATTAGACAGCCAAACTTAGGTAAAATGAATGTCATGTTTCTGTTACTTCAAGATGGTTTGGAAAATCCCTCTAGGCATGTACTGAGATGTGCCAAGCGCCTTTAAAAATCCAGCTCCTGGTCTCTGCAAAATCCCAACCACCTGTGTAATGTACTCAGTTTACAAGTACTTTCCTGTACTTTACAAACTCCCTGGGCTCACGTCAGCAGAAAATATTTGCAACCAGTCCAAACAGCTCCAACTGCAGATGCTGCTGAGAAGCTGGCTCAGCCATGCAGGAAGAGGTCGGCAGCCAGCACAATACCTTAGGACACTGACAAAAGCAACAGGAAAGCAAAGGATGTATGCACGCAGCCAAGTTATCCTGTAGCCCTGTGATGACAGGAACCAACTGGGCATGCCACAGCAGCTACCAAAGACCTGGTGCTGAAGAAAGGTATGGTGGGTACCTTCCTAAAGAAAGGAGATCAGAGCAGGTGCCTAAATGGAAGGACAACATGAAAATAAGTATTTCTGCCCTCCAGTGCGTGAGACAAAATTGCAGATCCGTTACATTTCTCAATTCAAGGAGCCTTCAGCACCTATACTCAGCCATAAAACAAAACAAAAATAGTTGCTACTTTGGTGGTAGGGAGTCTTCCAGGTCTCCTTAAAAAGAAAGTAGTAGAGAACTACATATTCGTCTTCCTGGAAAAGTAAAAGCTTTGTATCCTATGTTATTTGTTACAATGCTTATCCCAGATCGGAACTGCTTGCCCATCAAGGGAATATGTGCTGAACACAACACACTATTCAGAGATGTAACTAGGAAAAAAGGGTTTGTGAGTTGCTGGAGGAGCCACTGAAACCATGACTGCAAAAGAAAAATGATTTACTTCCCTATGGCACTATGATACCAGAGAATTTCAAATAAAACAACCAACCAATCAACATAAAGGAAAAGAAAAAAAAAAGGAAGAGAAGGTGAAGGTCTGGTATAAGAAAATTGTTGACAAACATCTGAAATACTGACCATAGCATAAACTGGGTGGACCCTTTGTCACAGTACATTGTGGTACTGTTGTACTGTACCCTCAAGGGCATGAAAGCAAAAAGGAGAGAAGAGTTAAAACTGAAAGACCACTGCAAGTCTGATCCAAAACCCATCAGAATATTGGATTTTAATGAGTTTTGATTCAGTACTGGCAAATTTATTCCTGAGTGTGAACAAGAGATTTGTATGTAAGCAGCACCACTTCCATGAGGAAAACTATACAGGAGGTTTCTAAGACCAATATGAAGCATAGTAAGCAATGCGATGGGCTTTTAAAATTAGTAAACATGCTTAAAAATAAGGTTATTGTTTAAAGTTAGAAAGTTACTGATAGGAGCTTAAAAGAAACTTCATCCACAAAGAGGAAATTAAGTATAAATTGCTAGGAAAAAAAAAAAAGACATATCAGAGCAACTCAAAAGATGCAGAGATTTTTGTTTGGAAAAAAAGAACTGGGAGTACTGAAAGAAAGCAGGATTATGGTGTTAATAACCAGAGGAAAAGAAAGTTGTGTCAGGCCTCAGTCTATTCTGTTTCTGATTTGTCTAATATCAGTTAATTTTATTCTCTCCTTCTCTATGTTTTCTAGTGCTGTCAACGTGCTGTGCTAAATTCATCTCCTGTTCAAGAAAGAGATCATGATGCTATGACTGAGTTGTTTGCAAAAGGAAAACTGACTGTGATAATTCAGATTAATGTACAGGCATCAGTTTTCCTTGGCAAGCTGTTAACAGAGATGCAAGTCTTTACAGTGGCTCAACTCTGCTACCCAGACTCTCCCCTCTCTGCTTCCCTAGCTCCCAGTGGAAGTGAAGGGGACCATGCCAGGGCAGGTCATTTTCCTTCTTAGTTGCTGTCCTTGACATCCACTTACAAACCTAAAAACATATTTATTCATTATTTGTTTTGCTGTCATAACTAAAGCTTTCCATCAGATACAAGAATCTCACTTCGAAATACACCAGAAGATTACCTCTGTCTCCGAAAGCTCTTGGGGCTGAGTCTAATTTACTTCTGTAGGGTCAAACGGAGGGGAGAAGATAGTGATGGAAATGTCATTCACTAGAGGGCCAAAACTAATAACATTGCACAGAAATAAAAATGTAAGTCTGACCAAACAGGAAACATAAGAATATAACTCGTACAACCATAACTCAAAAATAAGAAAGATTATCACATCTGTCTTAAAACAAAACAAAACAAAACAAAACAAAACAAAACAAAAAAAAGACAACTTATTTCCTTGTCTGAGAGATACAACTAAAATAGCGGCTGCTCCTAAGCAAGTCCTTTTATTTTTATTATTATTATTATTATTTGGTGGTGGTGCTCAGAAGGCTGATCTGAAAATCTGAGTTTACAGAAGCTATGGATTCAAACCAGGGCTGTTGTCTTGTTGGATGCAACAGTGATGCTGAGAAAAAGAAGCCTCATCTATGGTGAAGCAAAGGTTAGGGAACTGTGGCTTCTGCATATATAGAAAGTTGCATCCAGACAGAGACTTGAGCAACCACAGGACAACTTGGGCAGAATTTAAAATCTCTAATACAAGACTAGTTAATCCAGAAATCCAAAATTTAAAACCTAAGCTTAGCAGCTGAAGTATCTCAGCATCAAATTCTGTATATGTGTGAAGTTCTGCTACTGGGAAAATGCCAGGTCTGAAAGAGAGCCACTGGGATTCATGAACTACATGAGAAAGTGTAAGTGCTGCATGGTTTTCAATTTCCATGCTTTAGAACCCCTTACAAAGCAGTGTGCGAGTAGCATAAGGGAGCTGGTGTCACAGAAAAAAGCATGCTCAGGTTGTTTGCCTTACACTGCTTAAGCCAAAACTTACAGCAAGAAATCAGTCCTGCTAAGGGCACTGCCCATTATTAAGGTCCAGGGACATGTTCTGGCCATATCTCAACTACACACTGGGAGCACTAGGCCACTGCATGCAGCACTCTCATAGTTGTTTTTTTATGCTGCTATTATTACTCTGAGTTCAACTTAAGGAAACCCAGGCTGCTGTCTGGGCAGGATTCAGACTACTCCCCAGTCTGCACAATGAAAGGGACATGAACATTCCCTCATACACAGAGTTTAAGAAGTAATGCTGCTGAGGATGTGCTTAGTCCCATGGGTGGCAGTAACTGTCATCTAACAGGCCAAAGCTCGTGCCATATCCTCTCCACTCCTCCACAATTTTTGTTCAGAAAGGAAGTTTCTGGACTAGAAACATCAAGTGAGGGAACCTTACCACTGTAGCTGTCCCTTCACTCCTTCTCCATTGTCTAATTCTTCCTGGTTATCTCCTCTGTTGGTCTCCAGGACTTTTGAGAAGAATCATTAGCTTTTTCTTTTTTTTTTTCTTGGGAAAGATATTTGGACACGGGTAAGTAACAATGCTGCTGTCAGTGATGAACAGGAAGGTATGCATTCTCAGCCAAGGAAAAATCCCGTGGTTATTCTTTGTATGTTACCCATATGTTTGTATCCTTTACTGAAAAAAGGGGCCACGAGGAACCTGCTTCCCTTAAAGACCTCTTTGTGATATTGAAAATACATATATTTAACTACTATTGTAATGAATCTGAGTTCCTTACATTTATATATCTGCTCTTCAGAGTCAGGAATAATAAATAAATACAATAAATCTATAGATAAATTAATAAAAATTAAAAGTTGTGTTGCTGTGAGACAGATGCCAGCAGCTGTGATACAAGGATGGTTATGTATCAGTGTAAAGCATTTTGAGAACCTATGATACAACAACAGCAACAACAAAACCCCCAGAATGTGACTGCATTATTTATTCAATATAGTATCAGTCTATACTATATGCTGCATTTGCATGTAAAGAATACCTTATACTGAATATACTGAGTTATAGAGGTAGGTGAGATTTGTTGGACCACCTCTTCCACCTTCCTGCCAACACAGTATCATAACCTATTTTAAGCATATTTTTCATGCTTTGCCCAATCTAGATTAAAAAGAAACTTAGTAGCTAGGATTCCTTCAGGGATTGTTCTGCAGCCCAACAAATCTCACAGTCGGTGTTATCTGATGTTAGCGCACTATTTCTTCCTCTCCACTGCACCCGATTACCCTCAACTCCCTGTTAGACCATCTACTATCCCAACTCTTCTGTTTTCCACCTGGGCAATTGCATTCTTCAAATTCTGTAGATCGCTATGAGTGCCTCCAGTTTTGCTTTGCAGAGCTTTACATCATCAGCTCTCTTTTTTCCTATTTTAAAAAAGGTTATAAGTTGGTGATGGCATCAATGTATAAAGGAGTAAAAAAGAAAAATGGAAGTTGGGTTGGAATCTGGAATGCAAGAAAAGATAAACTCGTAGAACGACAGAAAAAAAAAAGGAAAAAAAAAAAAAGACCAAGAAGGGTTGAGTGCTGAAAGAAATCTGCCATGGAAAGTAAAAGTTATTAAAAAGTAAAAGGTACCACAGCTATTACAATATTTGGACCTGATCCTTAAAAACAACAGTCATATGAATTCAATGGGGATACATTTAATGTCTGAATCAAGAATATGGACAGTTATTTAACCTGATGGACTGGCTTCCCTCAACATCTAATACAAAATGTTGCATACTGGATTGACCTATGCTGACAAAGAAAATTCTTTGAAATAAATCCTTTGAAAATGATCCATGAGAATTCATTCATGTGATAAATCTAAAATTGCAAACAGTAGTTTAGCCCAAAAGTTTCCAGCTGAATAGAAGACCGGCTTTTCAGGATAGTTAGTTTATAGAAAGACTATAAATTGAAATAAGGTAGTGAAAAAACTGTTATAGTCTTTCACAGATTTAAAAAAAAAAAAATCAATACAAAATGAAACAAAAGTAAACAGAAGTAGGATATTAATTTTATTTGCAAATAATGATTAGATATAGATCCTAAGTACATCTAGAAAATCCTTATTTTCCAATCCAATATTAGATATAAATCCAATATTTTCAAAATGATTTGTAACTTTTACTATGTTATTTTTCAGATGTCCAGTTAGTCATCGAGGACATAATTTTCAAATATGTTGTGCACTACAATATCAGTGAAGTTTATTTACATTTGAAGTATCCAGAAAATAGGCAATACATTTGCAATAATGACCTCATGCTTCCCTAAAGACATTCTTTTGAATTGGTAGATTATCTGAATTAGCTTGAGGGTTTGTTGGGTTTGCTGAATGCTGTCAACAGAAATAAGCAGTCCTTTGTCCATACGGCTTTGATAGCTTCAGCTGAAGGTTTTCGTTAAAGAAAATGCTGGTGAAAAGCACCACTTGTTTATTAAGCATTTTCATGTGCTTGTTCAAGCAAGAAGTCTAACGACAGAAAATAACAATAAAGTTCTGTAAACGGGATGGTGCCTATCAGCCCCCATCCTGTTCATCCTGAGGGGTGACCTCAGGAGAGGCTGTCATTCACCATTTCTGATGGACATGTTATGATTTTATGCCCAAGTCATGATCCTATCAACCAGTGTTTTCATTACAAATATGGATTCCCAGTCAGGCCACAATTTGATGTGGAATAGCCCTTATTAATTCATACAGGCCAAAAATTAAAACTGTCTGCTGATGGATCACTGCCAGGAAACATACCTTTTCAACAATCCCTTTCAAACAGTTCCCTTTTGGCTTTTCATATAATTGTGACAGGATCTGGTTTAAAAAAAAAAAAAAAAAAAAAAAAAAGCTTTGAAACAATGCTCACTACAGTATACTTCACCTAGTATTTATCCTTCCAGATTCAGTACCTCTTATTTGATGTAAAAGAATGCAAATGTTATTTTTAAGTTGGAATAAGCTCATCTTTTTATTCTACCATGACATCATGTATAAAAAATCATATCTATCCTTATGTAAGTATAGTTTAATATTAGAATGCTAGTATTACTGTTCTAGTACAATACTGTTTTATTCCATTTTCCCTGATGCATTATTACCCTGAGGGATATCTAAAGAAGAACCTCTAGAGTTCCTTGTGAAGCCTTTCCATGAGCTATTTTCATATCTTGGGGTGTTGTGTTTTTTGGTGTTTTTTTTCAGGAAACTTCATTCATGAGAAATCCTGAGGTTGGAACCCAGCAGAAATCAGCTTGATTATTCTTTGTACTCTTCTTCATACTCATATTGATACCTTGTATCAATATAAGACAATATTAACTAGACACTTAGGAATATTTGTCTCCTGTACAAAACCAATATCCATATGACTGTGTAACATTCTAAACATGAAATAGCCACATTCTCATGTTCAATTTGCCTTAAAAAAAGTCTTCTCACCAAAAGTGGAATTCTATCCACAATTGCCAATGTCCATAATTCATGTGCAAAATTCTTCCTTGTGATAACCTTTTTGTATGTTATAAAGTTAATTTTTAAGTGTCATTTCCCAATCTGCTGGTGCTAGAAATGTCATTTTGTGCCTAAAGGAGCCTTTAGCTTTCCAAAGGAACATGTGACTTTCCAAATGAGCATTTCTCACAAACTTTTGCTTTCCAAAGGAATATTTCTCATTTTTTTCATCCTTCCCTGTTAGGAGGTAGAACACTTACAATCATGTAAAGATATATATACATAGAAGAAGGACTATCCAAGATGGCTTCACAAGTGAGTATTTCAGACAGATTTCAAATGCTGGAAAATATGACTATATGATACGTGTGCAGTGAAAAACTTGAAAATTAAAGTCTTTCTGCCTTCAGTGGAAAGCTAAATTAATCAAACTTGGGGTTGCTATCTCAATTCACCAGCCCATACAGATGTAATATACAACAGACCTATTTTTCCTCTGGGAAACATAGCCAGCTGCAAGCATTCATTTCGAAGTACTCTAGGTATACTCAACTCTGTTCACAAAAACTTAAAAGCACATTTATATTAAACTATTTAAATTAGAAGTTACATATTTACAGTGTAACAGCATCGCTCGTACAATGGCATATCATGATATCTGCATCTGCTGGTAGGTAGGTAAGCAGGCAAGAAAATAGAAAGGCATTTCAACAGATAGGTATGGTCTCACAACATGACTATTAACATATGGTATCCTTGGCAGCAGAAGTGGTCATTTAATGAAGACCATCGTACATGTAATTTAGGTTTTAACTTTTGTAAACACCACCTAGTTGCTATGGCTGGAGGCTCTGTATAAATCATTAAACAAATATATTCAACAATTTATACAAAGTCAAGAAGCAGGAAATCTCCATTTCCATATTTAAAATCAGCCTCTATGTACATAATTTCTTTATTTTATTAACTTGCCAATATATGCACCCCATCTGCATACTGTATTGAAGACGGTTGGGTTTTTTGTATCCTATAGTTACAGAATTTCGTATGAAGCTGTAGGAAAATAAATACAAGTTGTAGTGATGGTTTGTAACCTTTCTTTAAATAATCAGGTCAACAGAGATCCACGACCAGATTAATAAAATTGCTACTTATAAGGGGACAAGTTAAGGCTTCAAGTCACAGTCAAATTGGCTCTTACAGAGCAAGCATACATAGTCTCTTCCAAGCTCACATGGGGCCTCTTCCAAAAAGCTCAGAATTGAAAACGCCAGCCTACAAAGCCTCAAGCACCTGCTTCAAACTTAATGCTAGTAATCACATTAGCATTAGTTGAACTTCTCTTGTGCTTAAACATGTGTTAGTCTTCACAGGATTGGTGTGACGTTCAAACGGTTAGACTTTTATGGAATACAGAAATTGCAGACTGTATAACTCTTAAGAAAAAATGCACTTTTATGGTTGATTTTACTCACCTAAACAGTCCAAAGTTCTAATAAAATGCAAACAGAATAATAGTATAAAATTATTCTTATCCCTTATTCTCAGCAGCATCAGTCAATGAGAAGAAAAGACTATAGCCTATCCATATTTAATTATAAAGAAGGTTTCTCTCTGATTAATTGAATCATTAAACATGCACAGATACATTTCATGGTATTAAATATTAGTTACCTTCCAGTATATTAAGAAGTAAAAATCAGAGTGGATTAAATGGGAAGAATTATTCTTAGTGTACATCTTGCAGTGCATAAAACCACTCACTTGTTTCCCAGGAAACGAAAAGGAAGCACAGATATTCAACACAGAGCAAGGAAATGTGTGCAGTCTGCAGAACAATTGAAAAAAAAAAAAAAAACTTGGCCTCTCTTTAATTTATTTATGGTTTTAGCCATTGTACTGTTTATTCTAGACTTTACAAAAGAACAATTCCAGCATTTCTCATACTCCTGTACTGACAGTTGGTGTTTCTATTAAAAATACAATAAAAATACTACTTTAGGTATGAAAAGATATGGAAAAAACATATCCAATCAAAATATCTGCATCATATGTTCACAGTTGGGAAGGATTGATCAAAATGCTTTTATTTGAACCCCCCTATTTTCAATTAGCAAATAACTGCATTAACAAATGCTGGCCTCAGCTCACAGGTTTATAAATGTACATACACAGAATTTACACCCAAATAATTGATTTGTATCCCATAACTTCATTAAAAGAAAGTATAATGAAGAAAGGGGAAGGGGGAAAAAAAAGGTAATCAGGTGTCACTCAAAGAAATGACAAGGCTGAGAGAATAGTTTGGAGCGGAGGTTTTAAGCTGCCATGCTGTGCCTTTCACAGCTGCCTACACTTCATGTCATTAATAACCAGTAAATAAGATCTGCAGGTGGGCATATAGGGCACCCTGAGCCAAGAAGCTGTAGCTAAGGCGTCTGTCTCTAAGATGGGTGGCCAGGCTCATTTGCACAAGGCTGCTTATGTTTCCATAAAGAAGTGTAACCCTACTTAGCATAGCTTCAGGGAAGCTGCCACAATACAGAGAATGCTAATTACTGTAACCAACTGGCAATGATGCATCCAAAATTAAATGGCCTGTGACTGAGCAGATGAACAATTTTTATAGCCCTAAGTTCAGGGAACATGGATATTCTGTCAAATTAACAGACAGTCTATTTGGTCTTAATAGGTAAATTGAAGTCTTTTAGAAAAAGACGTTTAGATGTGTTACTAAGTTATCAGTGTGAGTACAGTTCTCCTTCCAGTTTAAAGGCATCCATTTTGAATCTAAAATACCCATAGCCTATTACAGCAAAAATCAAAACAAACAAGAAAAATTCATGGCCCTCATAAACTTCATTTTCAGGAGCAGATGCAACATGGCCTCTACTCCTACTCTAGGTTCCTGCTCGTCTCTTTGTACTCAGACAAAATTCCCACTGAAGTCAGAAGAAGAGCTTGAGCACAGAGGCCTCCGGGCACAGGCACTGCAGGCTGCCTCCCCTGAGGTCCTTGGTCTTCAGTTCCAGGGAAATTTGGGGGCTTTTCAGGAGAATATCATAAGATCAAAGTTTTTTCTTGACTCTCTACAATGAGCTTTAACAAGCAAATCAAAGCAAAGGCCAGATATAAGTAGTCCTTGATTTTTGCTGATCACACTTCACGAATGAATTACCCACATATTTCAGCAGAGATGATACACCAGTCCGGCTTTCCTACAAACACTCTCAGCAAATATATGTATTCATCAGCTGCCTTTACTATCCTCTTTTAAGTCATCATAACTCTATTCCTGAATAACAGAAAATACCCGAGAAAAGGAAAAAGAAAAAAAAAAAAAAGTAAACTATGGAGAAGAAAGTTCAAAAAAAAAACCACATTTTTTATTGTCTGAGTGTAATCCTTTTCAAAGGGTGTTCTATAGCAAGTGAGGCTTACAAAGAAAGCAATTGGTGCAGTATACCTGGCAGAATGGTTTATTTACAAATTAATCAGTAAGCAAGTGGCTGGTTTCAGGGAAAGCAGAGTTGTAATCAAGCCTGGCTTCGTCTCCCCCCAGATGATAAACAGATGGGCCTAAAACCCAATGAACTTAGGATATGATTACAAAAATGTCACTGAACTCAGGACCTTTAATTACCTGTCAGAGTTCCTTTTTTTTTTTTTTTTTTTTTTTTGCTTTTTGTTGATCATATTGAATTGTAACACGGATGTCTCTTCATTCCAGCTTCCCAATACAAAGTATGGGATTCACCTCATCTGTCTTAAGACATATTTACAGTGTTTGGTCTACTCACCCTAGGGTCCCTTTACAGTCAATAGAGAAAAACAAGGCACTTTTAGAATATAATTCATCTAATCTACTTAGGACGTTTATCTTAAGAAATGATGCATCATGCCCTAAAAAGCTCTGTTTCTCTGCAGTGACTCTCAGAAGTGTTTGGTAAGATTTGGTCTTATGTCAATGTCTACATCTTTTGGCTGGGTAAAGAGGAATCTACGAAAAACCTCTCATTCATTTTTCAGATACCCCAGATGAAAGCTGCGTACCTTTCATGAAGGGGTTCCTTAAAGAGTGAAAGCACCTGGGAGAAGTCCCCTTCGTGGCCACTGGGACTTGTGCAGCCTCCATCTCCGTCATCTACACGAGCACGGAGAGGCAGGGGGAGCTGCAGGGACGAGCCAACCGAGGAGAGAAGCTGGCAGAACAGCTGCAGCCACCGTTCAAGTGGGAACTGATGGATATTGATAACATTGTCTGAATACCTCTGCAGTTTTCACAGCGGACCCTCTCTTCCCTTCGCTTATTGGCTGTTCTCTCCAATTGCTTCTATCTTTGCTTTTCCATTTTTCCGTTTACCTCCTAACATAACCCCCCTGGATAGATTTAAAAAACAATAACACAAAGCTTATAAAACTCCAGCAGTTCCTGGGTGTATGTTATATCCTTCCCTCCCTTTCTCTCTTGTCTATTTAAGATCTGTACAGCAGTCTATTTCTTAACTGTGTTTTTCCTGAAACTAGCCTCAGAGGCGAAGTCTGCATTTACCTGAGCTGCGGTGTCCCCCGAGCACTCTGAAGTCTCTGAAGTCATGTCTAACAAGCTATCATGAACTATTAAAAATGGGGAGGAGTATTTTGGTTTAAATTTGATAACATTACCATCAGAGAATCAAGAAAAATTACTTGTATGCTAAACACCTTTGTAAAGTTTAATTGCAACGAAGAGACAGAGAAACTGGGACTGTAGATTTCAGAGGTAAGTCAAGCAGGAAAGACCTGGGACTGATTTGAGTCCATAGCATCTTGCATATCCTGCTGACAAACGCCTGGTCCTGCAAGGAGCCATATGCAATGCCCTCGTTACCACCATACTCCAGAAGTCTCTAACTCTGAGCCAAGGGTAAATACATGCATCAGTAAAAGGCAAAACAACACTTTTTTGCATTTTTAACAATAAATCTATTTGAAAGCCTTTCAAAAATCAGCTAAACTTACTAAATCAACTTAATCCAATTAATACGAAATTCAGAGAGACAGAAATATCTACTGCATATACTAGCAAGAAAGATAACATTTTTCTCTTACATGAAGTTAAAATTATCCCTATGAAACACAGTTTTGCATATTCTGGATTAAAAGAACTCTGTGTATTTAGGGAGATATTGAAAATTTTAAAAAAAAAATGCATTTCCATAAACTAGTAGCTCATATTCAGCTACAGGATTCATTCTCAGAAGTGCTGAAGTTGTTGAGCAGTGAGTTGCTGAAGTTGTTGAGCAGTGAGTTAGTGACACAATATTTCAGTGCAAAAACTCCAGTTGGGCCATTTTGCAGGTGTTACAGCAAAAATCCGGGAAGAGCTGGGGCATTGTTACAATCATATCTCTCTATTGTTTTGCAGCTTTTCTTTGTCTTCTTTTCTGCCAGGAAAGACTGTCCAGGATTACTGAGTTTAGTACAAAACTTAACACACTGCTCACATTCACACTAGCATCTGTCAAAACACAGGATAAAGAGACAGCTGGTTCAGACTGCCACACTATTCTAAAAAAGTGCTCAGCAGATATTTACAAGATCTCCTTAGCATCACTTTAATTTGAAGGTATCAGCTGCAACTGGACTCAGAAACACGATTCTGATTTTGCAACATGCAGAGAACAGACAGGGATCTTTTTAAGGATATAAATGGCGTAACTTAACACACCCACCACTTGTAGCACTCCTGTGCTGGACATGACTGTCCACATAGCAGACAATTACATACAAACACTCCTTAATTTGCCACAGTACAAAACAAACAACTTCTGTCCAAGATCTTGATGCCTCATGGACAGAGAAAGTTAAAAATGAGTTTCACTTGGCAGCATACAGATGAGGAGAACAGGGGTAGCAAACAGATCAGAGACAGCAAAAACTTATTTATAAGTTAAGATCTTATTTACCAATCTCTTTATGAATAGCCAAAGTTATAAAACAAATGTGTTATTTGGATGGTCTCTGTACATTGCCTCTGACATCAGCCTTATGGGATGACTTTCCTGAAAGGGCACAAAAGCCCTGGGTACAACTGAGATTTAAAAAAAAAAAGGGGTCTGAGAACTTGCTGTAGATTGATTTCATTTTTATGGGAAAAATTAGTGCTGTGGATATGGCACATATGAACATATTATGTCATCTTTCAGTAGAATATATGGTAAATGAATAGTACACTTTGATTGGTGAATAGAACTCTGAAAAGGAATTTGGGATTCAAGGACTTGAATTGTGTGGTTTCCAATCTTAGATACATGAGTGGTCACAAAAATGAAAAAATGATCCCTTCTCCAAATTACACACCAATATCAGCAAAAATAAGGATTGCTGACAGGGATTCACACAACTCCACTTTGTATGGACGCTGAGGAGCCCAGACCCTTCCTTAAAGCATTTTTCTTTAAAAATCCTTACAGAGTTCTCTTTATAAATGCAACTGCTACAAAAACAAGTATTGGGTTCACACCCAGGCATGAGAGATGCAGCAGCAGACTCCGCAAGAGCACTTCCAGGTACCTTCCCCATCCTGGAATGGGTCACTGCCTTGTGTATGACTGCAATGACAGGGACTACAGCAGGACCACGGCACACTTGATAGGTGTATCCACAAGCACACCTACTCACATGGCTTGTCTGCAGCTTGGGAGAGGCCAAAGAGCAGAGCAGACACAGCACTGGATGGCCATCAGGAACCCATTACTACCTGTGATGGACTAAGAGGAATCAGGAACACAGCCACTGAGGGTGGGACAGGAAACTCCAGAGCACCATCTTCTTCCCTTGAAAAAATCCACATTTACTTTCAAATCACTCCTTTTGCCTGAGATGACAGTGGCTTGCAACTTCCAACTAAAGAGGCTTTTTACAGGTGACAGATGCCAGCCAGAAGGCCCTACTGGTACGCACTGTGGGTACACAGGACCTTTCAGGATGAGGTGTCAAACCTGCCGAAAGGTGGCACAATGTGCGATGACTGCATTGTTAGCTGGCTGCTCAAATTAAATTTTAATAGAACTTTTAAAAATAATTTCAGCGTAAACCACAATGTATGGGAGTAAGCCTAAATTAATAAAAAACTATCTTTCAAGAATGAAAAATAAATGTAATCTGAGATCAATATTTATGAAGCTGTGATTAATTGACTGATGACCAAATGATTACAAACTTCTGTCTGAGGCAGCTACTCAAATGTATTAGCTTTGATGGAAAAAAATTAAAAAAAAAATACAAACTGGGTCAATGAAAGAATGCATTCCTAATCAATTTTTAATAGCACTTAAGATTTTATGATTTTTTAAACTTTCCTTTTAATAATTAATCAGAAAAATGAATCTAATTTAAACAAGGTGCTGTAAGGTGTTCTGTATCTGTTTGATGGTGTTCTTAATGAAGAAATTCAATTAGGGCTGACTTTTCATTATAAATCTCTGGTTTTAAGGAATGTTCTGATTGGCTGGTAAACATTCGAGACAGAATAACTGAGATGAACCGCACTGCTCAGCACAAGCTACTCATTAAGATTTTACACCGTTAATTCCAGCTTTCTACTGCTTCCAAAAAGAAAGGGAGAAAAAAAAAAAAAAAAGAGGTTGTGATCTCTATGATCTTTGCAACTTTTTTATATCACAGGGGGACAGATCCTCCACTGCTGGCAGCCACCATGAGGTGTACTACACCACTCTCATAATCACAGTTTAAACCAAAAAAAAGGCCTGTCACAATTGCATGTATATTTTCATAGAACGGTTTGGGTTGGAAAGGACCTTAAAGCTCACCCAGTTGCAAGCCCCCTGCCAAGGACAGGGACACCTTCCACTAAACCAGGTTGCTCAAAGCCCCACCCAACCTTGTTTTGAACGCTTCCAGGGATGGGGAGTCCACAGCTTCTCTGGGCAACTTGTTCCAGTGCCTCACCACCCTCTGAGTAAAGAATTTCCCCTTAACATCTGTCATGGTTTTACTGAGGTGGGCAGCTGAGTTCCACCATGGCTGCTCTCTCACTCCCCCTTCTCAAAGGGGAAGAGGGAGAAAATACAATGCAAAGGGCTCAAGGGTTAAGATAAGGATGGAGAGATCACTCAACAATTACCGTGACGGGCAAAACAGACTCAGAGTAGGGAGACAGTACAATTTATTGCCTATTACTAACAAGCTGGAGAAGTGAGAAACAAAGAAAAGAAACCAAAAACGCCTTCTCCCCATCCACCCTCTTCCACCTCCTCCCCCCAAATGGTGCAGGGGAACGGGGGAATGGGGGCTGTGGCCAGTCCCTAACACTTTGTCTCCACCGCTCCTTCACGGTCACTCTCTGCCCCTGCTCCACGTGGGGTCCGTCCCACAGGATGCCGTCCTTCCAGAACTGAGTCTGCAGGGGCTGCCCACAGGCAGCAGCTCTTCAAGAACTGTTCCCACATGGCTCCATACCACGGGGTCCATCCGTCAGGAGAAAACTGCTCCAGCACGGGTCCCCCATGGGCGGCAGCTCCCCCCAGACCCCTGCTCCTGCGTGGGCTCCTCTCCACGGGCTGCAGCTCCGGCCCGGGGCCTGCTCCTGCGGGGGCTCTCCATGGGCCGCAGCCTCCTCCAGGCCACATCCACCTGCTCCACCGGGGGCTCCTCCACGGGCTGCAGCGTGGAGATCTGCTCCGTGTGGGACCCGTGGGCTGCAGGGGGACAGCCTGCTCCACCAGGGGCCTCTCCACAGGCCGCAGGGGACTTCTGCTCCAGCGCCTGGAGCACCTCTCCCCCTTCTTCTTCACTGACCTTGGCGCCTGCAAGGCTGTTTCTCACTCCTCTTTCTCTCCCAGCTGCTGTTCCGCAGCTGTTGTGTTGTTTTTTTTTTTCCCCTTTCTTAAATATGTTCTCACAGAGGCGCAAACAACATCACTTATTGGCCCGGCTCTGGTCGGCAGTGGGGCCCTTATCTAACATGGTGCAGCTTATGGATTCTTCTCACAGAAGCCACCGCTATGGCCCCCCTGCTACCAAAACCTTGCCATGTAAACCCACTACAACATCTCATCTAAATCTCCCCTCTTTTAATTTAAAGCTGTTTCCTCTTGTCCTATCACTATTTGCCCACGTAAAAAGTCACTCTATCATTTTTATAAGCCTCCTTTAAGTATTGAAAGGCTGCAATGAGGTCTCCCAGAGCCTTGTCTTCTCCAGACTGTCGTTCAGCCCATGTCAGTGCACAAGACCATTCATCAATCTCTCACTTGGATTCCTGGATAATATGCTGCCTGGTGAGCTCTTCTCGCAATATGCCAATGTGCTTGAAAAGTTTGTCCATCTGGGCATATTTGCACCCATGACGCCCACCTACCTCTGCCTTCAGTCCCTAGCGGGTCTTCCAGATTCCAGAGTTCCCTGAACCTGAGGGTCTGGGCAGCTCCTTCAGTTCTCATGAGGTCTGTCTGGGTGTAGGCGCCTTCCTGGGGAGCTTGCAGCCCCTCTGTCTGAGTTTCAGCCCCAGCCCAGCAGCTGAATGAAGCAGGTGGAAACCATTTTTGTTTCAAGTAGCAGGCTGTTTCTTTTTGCTCCCAGAATAGAAGAAAGTAGCCTGCCCAATATTTTCTCAGTGATATACTCCATATCACAAACTTTGGCATAAGGAGGAACATTCAGTAGTAGCCAAAGTTTGCAGAATAATGTCCCAATCTTGAAGCTGTTCCCTGTGTGGCCAAACAGAAGCACAAGTCTCCTTAAATCAGTTAAACCTTTGCAGATGGAAGGCTTGGAGAGAGGTTTTTCTTGCATAAAAATTAGATGAAATGCACCCTTCTTCTCTGTTACACTGCCTATTTCACTAAGACTCTGTATCTACTTGTAAATAAAATAAGCACAGAATGCAGTGCTCAGACTGTGTACCCATACCTTTTGATAGTTATGGCTCTGCCTGCTGCACCTTTGGGTCATTTCAACCAGCCTTCCACCAGACAGCCACCAGGCACAGCCCAGCAAGCAGCACAAACCTGTTTTTTGTAGGGAGTGAGCTTAGGCAATGTGGACATGAGCACCACACGGCCCTAAGATCAGAGAGCACCCCCTGACATTTTGCTTTTAGCAGGACAGACCTGGCTTTAGTGCATGTCTACACGGTATTGCAAGGTGGCCATGAGCCTGACCTCTGCCCCGGTCTCAGCTGGGACAGAGTGCCATACTACGTGCAAAAAGGCAGCCTCCAGCACAGTGTGGGCAGAGCTCAGCAGAGCTGCCTGAAAAGCCCGCGGATATATCCTTAGGCTAAGACATACAATTACAGGTGTGTCAGAGAGTGCCGGCACAGCATTATACTTCTGGAACTTCTTCTTGCCCTAGGATGTCATTCTAATATAATTCGGTTTGTTCGGATAAAATATTCATCTGAAAAAGAGTCTGACAGGAAATCAACCTCTTACATGTGCCTCAAAAAGAAAAAGGAGCATAGTCTAATCTCCTAGGCATGCAAGTTGCACCAACTGCAGATATAACCCAGCATTTGTATTTACTCCTTTGGTTCCTTGCTGACACATGGCAAGAAAAATGAAAGTGTTAGAAGGGCAAGATCAAAAAAAGTCTCACTAAGGTCATAAAGAACAGGGTTTTTCTGACTTCACTTTGGGTATCTAAAAGTAAGAAGCCTAAGCTAGTCGCTTCAAGTCCCTTTGTGGACAATGCAGCTTGAGAGTGGGTACATTCTGCTTTTAGACGAGATAATATTACTGCAGTTAAACTCAAAAAGAAAACTGCATCTATAAACGTAATTTGTCATCTTTCACTGTTTTGTGTGAAAAAGACTAATTGCACTAAGCTTATCCAAGACCGTCAACGTCAAGCATTATTAAATTGCTAAAGTGACGCTCTTACTCTGCCCCCAGCTCACTTACCCAAAGGGCAGAGATTTACACTCTGGCCTCTGGCGTTCTTTTCATTTCCTTTCTGGTGGCACAACATTTTTCTACAGTCAGAAACAAAACATTGTTTTAAAGAGAAAGATGAAATTCACCTTTGTTTCAAAATGAAAGCTGAATGGGAACTCACAAAGAACAAGAGTAGTCTACCGTACAGATAGAGAAAGTTACGAATTTCCACTGTCCTCTGAATGGCACCAGGAACCAGTGAGGCAGATGCTGCTGCATAGGAGGGCTGTCACTCTGCAGGGCTCGTCAATAGTAAAATCCTGAGCAGAGGGGGCCTGTCTTCACCCTTTCTGAAAGTAACTGGTTTTAAGCACAACAGTTTTGAATTTAGGCACCAGAATCACAAGCTTAAATCACTTCTTCACTCTCAGGCAAACTTCACTCTATATTCTTCTAAATCAGGCAAAATCACCTGGGAAGCCCTTCTTAAGAGCTAAAGGTCCATCCTCATTTCTTAAAGGCAAGCTCTAACGGACTTCACTGTTGCAGCAGCAGATACTGAGAGGGGATACTCTGGCTTGGTACAGCTTGGCAGCATCCAGACATTTCTACCTCAGCAGAACAAGGGGAAAAAAATAGTGTTTTACATCTATTTGTGCAGGTGTAAACAATGACCTTCATCTTAGGTTTTCACAACATAAAGACATACACCCAAACATAACCAAATTATTAGAACTGTTAGTAATAGAAGAAGAAATAATACAATATTGTTTAGTATGTTACATTTGCGATGTACTGTTCCGAGGCTGCGCTTGGAAGATACAAAATATGTGTGCAAGGGTAACATGAGAATGCACCAATTCATGATGAGGAGTAAGGAGGATTAAAAGAATGCTCAATTTGCAAGACATCTAGATAACTGGGGCTTCTTGGACTCTGGGAACTGGGTCAAACCAACCTTGCGGTTTGGACTGAGACCAAGGGCTCAGAGAGCATGCGTGAAAAGGAAAGGTTAAAAAGTTCAACTCTGATGAAGACATCTTACTTCATCCCGATGACCACCCGGACGACCACCAGAGAGTAATACGCAAGCGCAGAAGGACTGATAAGATAATTAGCATACGAAGCGAGGCTAGGTGGAGCTAGGAAATGAATATGCATAGATGAGTTGTGAAACCTAATGCATATGTAGTATCTTAGGAGATAAAAGAGAACTAAGAAAACGAATCAGACGAAGTTAGATTTGGGCAGGCATGCCCCTAACTTCCGGCGCCTAATAAAGCACCTTCATATAATCACTTTGTGGATTATGTGTCTTCATGAACGCTAACAGAACCAGTACAGATGCATTAGTTACCTCGTTTACCACATGGGCTAATTAACTGAGACAACACTGTTCACATACTTACCTGTGCTCCTAGCTATCTCTGCATAACACGTTGGTGGGAAACATACACAGATCTAAAATATAAGTGACTCATGACTTTAATCCAAAAATACCAATGACTTTATTCAGCTTCAGGAGTCAAAAAAATTTATAGATGAATCTCAAGTTTAAAAGAATTAATTAGCTCAATTTAGTACTCTGACCAGTTTATCTTGTCCCAAGTTGGTGCCTTCAAAGCTCTCATCAAATAAACTTTTGTTTTTAATAAGTAATGTTTTCTATTTTTGCTGTTCATTGTCACAAGGTTTCCAAGATTTCAGGAGCACATGGCTCAATAATTTCACAAACAGGTCATTAGTGGTTGGGTTCTTGGCTTTCGACCTGTCCTTTTCCACCCTTTCTCTGTACATGTATTAGTAGCAGTGGCCAAACACTGATCTCCTACCCATTTGTTTGATCCTTATGCCCAAGAGCCTCAGCAAACATACCAGGCACCCCAGGAAGGTTTTTATCTGTTGCATTCTATTTTGCAGCCGTGTGTGTGTCCCCACCACTCAGTACTACAGTGTTAAGTGGCCTGGACCCTTTAAAGGCTTGTCACCTCCTGTAGTCATATTATATTTCTCAGCTCCCCTTAACTGCAGCAGATTGTTACCCCTCCAGCTCCCTTCTTCTCGCTCTCTATGTTCTCCCTCTCTCCCAGCACTACAGAATTAAATATTTTCCATGCCCCTGAAGAGTCAGTAACATCATCCCATAAATTTCAACTAAACCTCAGGCACTACTAGATCACAAATAATTTCT
The DNA here is from genome assembly GCF_964211835.1 of Anser anser. Lineage (NCBI taxonomy): Eukaryota > Metazoa > Chordata > Aves > Anseriformes > Anatidae > Anser > Anser anser. The sequence goes on from NC_139720.1 coordinate 166,209,931, forward strand.
GAAGTATTTGTTCACTGACTAGGCATCCAACTTCAGCAGAAATCTGCTAAACAAATAAGTTTAACCTCCTTACCCAGAAAATATATTCCTTTCAGTAGCTTATTCAGAGAAATGAGCTCCTTTATGAGCTATTTTTTTTAAGAGAAAATATATACATCTCAACAGATCTTGTCCTCTAACAGGTCACTTTCCGGTTACGTACAATTTTTTTGAAGTGGTGGAAGTTATGCTGTTGAAAGGGTTCCTGCATCATCCCAGATTCATTTTAAAGGGTTTCACGTGTCAATTGTAAGATGTATTTCCTTGTTTTTGATTTCTCTTTCATGTATTTACCCTTTCTGCTCTTTTTATAGTCAATTTCAATCAAAATCAATATACAAAAGCAGCAAAGAAAGACAAACAACAGGGGTTTCTTGCATTCTGGCATGTTTTGCTTGCTGCACGATAAATTCACTTAACTCACACCATGCTCCAGTGGTTCCCTTTAAAGTTCAAAACCCAATAATTTTACACTTTCGAAAATCCTCCAGGCACCCTCCTACCTAATCAACAGGTTGATCATGCCAGGTCTAAAAGTGTCTCCTCACAGGAGATGTCCTGTCAGCCTCTAACAAATAATGGTACATATATTACATCACTAATTGATTCTTTTTTTAATTGATATTAAATCAGTTTTTCTGAAACTTACTAAAAAGTGATGTATTTTGGCAAGTGAATATTCAACTTTTATCAAGTACAGCTTACTCAAAACTGTCCTTTCCCACCTAGGAATGTTACCACGAAAGCTGCCAGGCACTGTTGGCACTGCAATGTCAGTACGGATTAGTTTGCTCACTTTATTTGCAGTAACTCACCCATATCAAATTGAAATGCACCCGTACAACTCTGCTGTGTCGGTCTAAGATACTTTCCTTGTTAATCATTGCATCCACAACTTTATGCTTGTTTGAATTAGCTGCTCAGCATTCCCGGCATTTATCATGTGGTGCAATGTTAAATCACTCAGGTCTGTAATTTTCAGCATGCTGTGGCACGTTTACAAGAAACTACAGGGGTCCCGGGACTGAGGTCAAGCTAACAGACTCCTACAAGTCCTGTCCCCCAAGCACTGCGTCCCAGCTGCTGTCAGGCAGCCTGAAAAGCACAAACCCTGGATTTGGAGGGGCATCAGTGGAAGCAGGGCAGCACACAGGTTTTCATCCATGTAAACCCATCTTCTATGAATTCTCAACGAGCCTCCACTGGGCATCGTTAGTCAAGCGTTGCTGCTCTTGCAGGGCTTTCAGAGTCACAGTTTCCTCTTTGCCCTCACAGCCACTGCTGCATGGGCCATGAAAATCCCACCAACTAGCACCCCCTTGAGCAAGGGGTGAAAGGTTTTGGCTGACTGGGCTGTGTGGGAGCCGGTGGCTGACATTGGGTACAAGGTTGTAGAGGCACAGGGCTGATCCTGTAGCACTGGGGAAAATGGCCAGCGCCAGCCAGTGCTATGAGTAGTGGGGAAGGGGGGGTTGTGCCCTGGTTAATTGAAATCATAGAAACATCTCGGTTGGAAAAGATCTTCCAGATCACCAAGTCCAACCATCAACCTGAGCTACAGAGTCCCATCACCAAACCATGTCCCTTAGTGCCACATCCATGTCTCTCGAGTACCTCCAGAGATGGAGCTTCCACCACTTCCCAGAGCAGATCATTATGGTGTTTTCCATGTTGGTCAACAGCAGGCTGAACATGAGCCAGCAGGTGGCCAAGAAGGCCAATGGCATCCTGGCCTGCATCAGAGGTTTAAATTAGACATTAGGATAAATTTCTTCATAGAAAGGGTCATGCATTGGAACAAGCCACCCAGGAGAGTGGTGGAGTTCCCATGCCTAGAGGTACGAAACAAGAGATGCATGGACGTGGCACTAAGGGACATGGTTTAGTGATGGGACTTGATAGGTCAGGTTGTTGGTGATCTGAAAGGTTTTTTCTAACCTAGATGATTCTGTGATTCTGAATCTTTCCCTGGTGCAACTTGAGGCCATGTCCTTGCATCCTATCACTTGTCACCTGAGAAAAGATACTGACACCCACCTTGCTGCAACCTTCTTTCATGTAGCCGTAGATAGTGATGAGGTCACCCCTCAGCCTCCTTTTCTCCATACTAAACAACTCCCATTCCCTCATTTGCTGCTCATAAGTCTTGTTTTCTGGTTCCTTCACCAGCTTTGCTGCTCTTCTCTGGACACGCTCCAGCACCTCAATGTCCTTGTAGTGAGGGCCTCAAACTGAACAGGGTATTTGAGGTATGGCCTCACCAGAGCAGAATACAAAGGGATAATCACCTCCCTGGCCATGCTGGCCACACTATTCCTGATACAAGCCAGGATGCCATTGGCCACCTTGGCCACCTGGGCACACTGCGGGCTCACTTTCAGCCCGCTGTCCACCAGCACGCCCAACGTGATCCACAACCCAGCCCCATGTGTGCTATTTCAGAGCAAGAGGGATGTTGGAAAAAAGACGTGGAGGAAGACATGGGGGAATTAATGGGATTAAAACAGCTGGCATTTAAGTGGCACAACAAAGACCATGGACGGAATGGTTTATTGAGGCAAGAGTGGTTTACTGAGGCAACAAGGGTTTACTGAGGAAAAAAGGGTTACTGAGGCAGGAATGTTTTACTGAGGCAAACAAACACCACTGTAGCCCCACTCCCGCGAGGCGCCTTTACCAAACTCTCCCCACCATCCTCGCTCTCCCCTCACGGGGCCGAGCCGCGGCGCCGCGGGGTATGGCGGTGGCGATGTGTGTACGTGTGGGGGTGCCGCCATGAGGGCGCTTCCCCCCGTTCCTTTCCCGGGGGGGGGGGGCGCTTCAAAAGCCTGCGCGCTGCGCTCCGCTCCCCCTCCATTTCCCCCACCATTCCCCTCCCCAGCGCCGGGCTGCGGCGGCGGCTTGGCCTCGCCGGCTTGCCGTAGTGGGGCCGCCTTAGCGCTGCCTGCCTGCCCGCCTGCCTGCCCGCGGTGACTTCCGTGCGGGCGGCGCCGCCATGTCGCAGCACGGCCCGAGCGTCACGCTGTCCCTCACGCTGCCCATCACCTGCCACATCTGCCTGGGGAAGGTAACGGCCCCGGGGGCGGCCGCTGCCCTCCCTCACAACCTTCCCTCCTTGGCTCCCACCCTGCGCGGGGCCCGGTGGTGGGTGCGGGGGTGCGGGGCAGGAGGGGCTCGGTGACACCGACGGGGGGGACGAGGGGGAGGCAGGACTCAGCCCCGCAGCGGGGGGCGACGGCGCCGCTTGGGGGGGGGAACTGGGAGAGACGCCGGCGGGAGCCTGCTGGGTGCAGGCACCGGTGGGGTTACGCCACCCCCCCACCCAAAAAAAAAAAAAAAGAAATTCGGATGTAGTGCTTTTGAGGTGAAGCTTGTTGTTTTTTGAGGGGAGGGGGGCATTCCTCCTTTTGGGAGCTGGGATGTCTCGAGGTTCGTGTCTGAGCCCGGTGCTGTGTCGTGAAGGCCAAGCGAAACAAAGAAGAGGTGTAGGACCGAGCGGGTTTTGAAAGTGATGAGCAAAATCGGAGCTGGCTGGAGGAAAAGAAAAGTTTTGATTTCCTTTCTCTGACCCGAGAAGGTCACAGGTGCGTTTCTCGTCTCTGGTATCCGCTCCCGGTATTCGCTGGGTGCTGGAAGCCCCCAGAGCCGCCTGTGGGGCTGTCACCGGTTGCTTCTCAAATTTCCCCTCATTCCTCATGGCTCTTCCCTCATGCTTCCTTCCTTTCCAAAGCACACCTCATAAACCAAATCATCGATTACAAAGGCGAAAATAACCTTTGTGTTTGTATCTGTTATTTATCGTCCGTTCTCTTTCTGCCCCACATGGGCTCGACTCTGAGGCCTTTTTTGCTTGCATGGTCACAAAAGAAGAGGAACGATTGATGTGTCAAGTAGGCGTAGCACTTGCAATGGAAGTGGTTGCACACCTCTGTTTCTCCAGCCTCTTACCTGTGGCAGAGAGCGATGCTTTTTGCAGCCACAATTACTCGTTTGTTGGCTTTCCAGTGGGACACAAGCAAACAGGAATGCAGTGCTGTTATCCCTTGTTTTCAATTTATTTAATACAAATGGAGGAGAGCGTAAGTTTATTGTGTGTAATGCAGAGCGGATACTCCTCAACAAGGAGGAGAGCAAAATCAAATTGATAAGGTATTCAGTGTTAAATCTTATCTTGATGGTTTTCAAAATAATGTCACTACTTTAGTGTAGCTTTGCTGTGTAGTCATTCGTGTTTTGCTATAAAGCCGCTGGCTCTTCTCAAGCCACTGCCTCATTCTTCCACTTTTCTTCTGGAATTGACCGGGGACTGGTGTAACTGAGTTTGTACTGGAAGAGATTTCCACACTCTTCTTTCTTGGTATCTTGCACTGAGGTAATTTATTAATGTTATGTAAGTGAATCTAGTGGTGACATCTGTAATGAAGGTCTTTGAATGCTTCCTTTTTCAGTTACATTAAGTTGTTTCAATTTTGCCGAAGTTGGCTGCTCTGACTGTCCTTTTTCTTTTAACACGCATCTTTGTCTCCAGCTCGAAGCATCATTGAAAAGCATCAGAAAAAGCTCCTCTTTTCAAGAGTAAGGCTAGAGGGAGTTGCAAAAAGGTATTCAGTAAAATAAGGAAAAAAATCTTGCGGTTTTTACTAACTCGTTGGGGGGGCAGAAAGCAGAACAGAGGGATGACGTGTTCTAGTACTTCTGTGTTTTGTAGGGTGGGCTTCAAATTGAATATAAAGCCCACCCTCTTCCTATCTGCAAAACTTGCAGAGGATTGGTTACAAACCAGAAACTATTCAGTATGCTTAGTGGTAAGCCGATAAAAAGAGGTAGCGAATAGAAACTCATTCAGTAATGTTATCCACTCGTGTTTAATGAAACAGAGATCTTTGGAGGGGGGATAAAAAATGTTAGTCCATTTTGTTAGTGTGAACAGTTTTGTAAGCTATGTTTGCAAGATGGGCAAATAACCATGTATCACAAGTGTTAATTGCTTGGATGAATTTCATCTTTGTAACCTGAATGTTCAATTAACGTAGTCTGGGCTAATGTCTAACGTAGTTGTGTTCGTAATTAGCGAGTAGGTCAGAAGCTGGCTGCATCAGGCCTTCAGGTTGCTTGCTGCAGAGTGACTGAAGGTCTCCTGTTGATTTCAGTGGTGGTGGTTTGTTTTGGCTTGGGCCTGCAGTTCTGTGTGCGCTGAAAGCACCTGGGATACGTCCGGGGATTTGTTCACTGGTATCAGCGTGCCTGCTTTTTCCTTTGCCTGCTCCTCACTTAATGCTTCTTAAAGGCCCAAGAGGCATAGATGTCTGCAGGATCTGATTTTGATCCATGGAGGAACCATGTTATGTGGGGGGATGTTGGAATTAGGAAATTACTCAAATTCACCTAGCTAATCAAGCCTTCCTAAATAAGCTGTAGTCTTTCCAGTTATTGTGGTCGATTGAAGAACTGAAAGGGTGCTGTAATTCAAGTAAAATGCTCTTTAGTAATGAGTGTGTCATGATCCCCACCCCCAGGCTTGTCACAGGCAGTGGCTCAGGGACTTGGTGAGGGGAAGGGGCCCCCAGCCTCGGTGTTTCCTGATGACATTTTGGTAGCAGCTCCTGCTGCTGGGGCATGGATTGCTTTGTGTGGATTCTGAGCTAACGCACGTGTAAACCTCAGCCCTGAAGTGAAACTTGTAAATGTGTGTAAATCAGGAGTACTGTCCCCCAGAGAGTAATAAACGTGACTTACTATTTTGCTAGAGATATGGAGTAATCATTCACTTGCAAGAAGTGTATAGCCATGTCAGGGTTGGGGTAACTGAGGGTCTCTTGCTCCCCTGGGAGGAGACCTGCACTCTTGAAATGTCTTTTCCTGTTTGGACTATTTTATGTTATTCTGCTCTGTACCCTATAATAGCCATCCATATAACTATTCTCATGTAATGGCTGTTCCTGGGTTTAAAAAAAAGACCAACTAGAGGAAAAAAAAGTTATTTTTTTCTTCTAGCTGCTGATGGGAAAGCTGGAAAAAGCTCTCTTTCTGGTAAAGAAAAGCAGTCAATAACAAGAATGTGTTTTTAATAAATGAAATTGTAATATTTAAATGTTTGCAAAGCCTTATTGTGCTAATGCTTGCATTAAACCCCAAAAAGCCACCTTAATTAGAAGTGATAATATGCAGGTGCTTGGAGGAATCCCTTAGTCTCTGTATGCACACCTTCGTTAACTTGAATTTCTGTTTGTATATAGACAGTCCTTAGGCTCCTGTGCTGTCATATTGGAAGTTTTTAAAATACTGCTAATCCCACACAAAAAGCAAAATGAAGAAGGAACTGACAGACCTGGGCCCTTATACAGATATGTGTGTGTGTCTCAGGGGTAAAATACTTGGTTTGTAGCTTGTACAACACCAACTGTGTAGGCATGATTACTACAGGGCACATCTAATCTGTTTTCCAAGGTGGTTTTTAGCTGTCCTTTTGAGTTCCTTGATTCTCCCTGCCAGCACTTCATTTTTCCTTTTTAGTTTGTCTGCTTTAGTGATAAAATGAATGAGGGAAATCTCAAGGCTGGTGAGGGCTTTTTTTTTTTTTTTGTTGAAGCTGAAAGAATTCGCATGAACGTGGGCTTTAACAGCTTCACAGGGGCCATGAAGTAGACTCTGAAGTAGTACATGCCTCTACCCCCATGAGTCAAAATATGTTTCTTGGGCAGAGATAGTGGTGGAATAAAAACAAATAATTACTTTTAAGAACCTTAACACAGATACTAACGTTAAGCCTTGTGAGGTTTGAGAATGTATTACTATAAATTGTACTAGAGCACCTCAGTAAAGTGGAGGTATAGGGAAAAGTCTTCTCTGTATCATATTTGGTCCCTCTATGCGTACTTACTTTCAAACAGGGTTTGTTGTTATTATTGTTAAATAACATGAGAGAATAATGCAAAGTTTGATTACCCTGCTGTTTGCGGGGGGGGGGAAGCTTCTTGAGAGGAACTGTGTCTGATTGAAATATTTAAGCTGCCCTGTTCTTGGGTAATGACTTACTGGTAGCAATGCATATCTAGCAGGAGGTTTGAATAAGTGATTGCTGGTTCATATTTCTGCTCTGTGGTTTTGGCCTGTATCCTCGTTAGTTTATTTCCATGAAGCTGATTATGTGCAAGCTAGGGTTAATCGGCAATACCGCTTCAGTGGCAGCTCTTTCGAGACAAAGTGTTGGTTGATGCTTGGGGCAATCTCTCAATCCCTCACTGTTAGGAATGAGTGAACGTGCACGTTTTGGTTCCTCCACAGCGGAGCTCATTTCACTGGTTGGCTACAGTTCATGGAGATGGTGGGATGAGGGAGTGGCTTCTGCCACACTGTGTGTTGATGAGCTCTTGGGATCAAGGATCTTTAGTTTTGCAAAGAAAGTTATAGCTGTGGTGTCACTAATAAGGAAATTTGGTGCTGTAAGTCAGGAGACCACTCCTAACCCGTGGAAACAGCAGTGTCTCTTTTCTGCTGGAGACCAGACTTGCTCTGAGAGATTGAGGCAGTATGTTTTCATACTCAATTACCTGAAAGGGTTTTTAAGTATTCATAGTGTCTTTCTGTTTGTTTTCCTTCTTTCCTGTCTTCCTTGATGCTGAAAGGTTCGTCACCCAGTAATCTGTGTGAACAACCATGTCTTCTGTTCCATTTGTATTGAAGTCTGGTTGAAGAACAATAATCAATGTCCAGCTTGCAGGATTCCCATCACGCCTGAAAATCCTTGCAAGGAAATCATAGGTAAGGACAACTGTAGGCTTTGAAATAACCTTCTGATATTTACTGATGGTTGAAGTTCTTTCAGGTCCAAAGATGTCTGGATTTATTTATTTTTTTAAACCAGCCTCTGACTTTAAATCTTTATCGAAGTATACATAATAACAATAAGGTAAAAATTCCAAAGATGATATGTATAATAACGGCTTGATATTCAAAAGCAGCAAGCACCCCACCACTCTAATTATTATTATTTTCAATCTTAGTTGGACAGTGCCTTTTGCTGGAAAGAAGGCATCTGCCTCTTCAAATAGCCTACCTATATGTTGCAGCCTGTTGACCTAAGAGGTCAGCATTTAGCTGAGAAATAGTGTACTTAAATCCAGAATCTTGAATGGGTGTGTGTTCTTTTTGACGGTTGCTTGTTTTTGTGGGATTATTCACCATGCCGCTTTTGCTTTACTTTTTAAAAAAAAGTCAAAGCTGCTTAAGAAAGTCAAAGCTAAAAAACCTGAATGAGGATATGAACTTCCTCAGGGCTGGAAAATACTGGGATCTCGATTTGATGTAAAATGTCACCATTGCTATTTGGTTCTAATCGGAAAAATATATCTGAATAGTCATACTTTAGAAACATATGCTGTCATGTGTTAAATAAATGTATGTGTGTTGGTTTTATGTTGTATTTTACCCTCTCCCTTAGATCTGTTTTAATAGTGTGGTCTTAAATAAGGCATGATTCTGTCAAGGATAATACAAAGTTGAAAAAATTCAAATGTTGTGTTCCTGCTGTGAGACAGGATTTTGACTTCTAAACATCACTAATAGCTATTCCTGTCTAACCTGTTCTGAAAATGCAAGGTTATAGTCTCCCATGGTACTAGATTGGCCCAATATTAGCTGTATTTGTAGCTGATATTATGAAAAGTACTGCAAGCTGGATTGCTAGAATTGAATTGACTGAAAAAGAAACAGTATTTGTGTTTTCTTTCCTTCTGTGCTGCTTTAGGAGGAACAAGTGAAAGTGATCCTATATTTAGTCCGACAGTTAGAAAACACCTACGTAAAACAAGGCTTGAATTGCTCCACAAAGAATATGAGGTAAGCACATGGGAGCATTGTGATTTTCCAGACGAACTGCAACTGTTAAATTACTGTATGCAACTTGATCTTTCTGCTTTGAGTCCTGAGTCTTTAATTTGAGCAAAGCTTTAAGCTGAATCTATGTGGAACTGAGCCGCATTAATATCCCACCTTCTGGCTGAGGTTGGGGAAAGCATTTGCTGGTGGCTGAAGAGGTCCTGCAGAAGCCATAGTGATGCTCTGTCTAAGCTACAGGTAGCCAAATGCAGCCAGTTCCAGAGACTGGAAATTCAACCCTAAGATACTATGGGAGGGTTTTCTTTAAGCATATTGGGTGTTGGGGTATTTGTTCTGTATTTGGTACAAAGACAAACATTTTCTGAAATACTCCCCTGTTACTTGGGGAGGCTAAACTTCTTGTTAAAGAATAATGCCCACTGGAATCCTCTGGTGTAGGTTAACTTATATGAATTGTTGCTTTGTTGAATGAATGCTTGGAAACTTCTCTGTTCTGCTGGAAAAATATTCTCTTAAGAACAAGGTAAAAAGGTATTAATAAGGAATATGCTTAGTTTGTCTTCTCAGTTATTGTTTCCGTAGTAGCAAGAGTGTGAAGACACCGCACACTTTTCAAGGAAACCTGTCTCACAGCAAGGAGAATGAGAGAAAAGAAACAGACGCTGTATAAATATCCTTAATGCAAGGGAGGTGAGGGCTGCCTTACAACAAGTTTGCCTAGAGCTCAGTTTCTTTCATAGAGCAGTCATTGAGAGGGAGGTTTCCCGTGTTTCTATTGAATCAACTCCAAAATGACACAGATGGGCATAGGATAACATAAATGTCTTTAAAAATGAAGCTATTTAGAAATGGTTATTAATTTTTTGAGGGGGGTGGGGAGGGTTTGATATTTTTTTTCATGCAAATATGCCTTGAATTTATGTAAATGCCATCTTATGGTCTCTTTTAATAGTCTTACCCTGAGCAGTGTAATTCTTAAGTTGGAGAACAGTGAAAAAGACATTTTTAGGATAAATTACTTTTTATCTCTTTAGCAACAGGCTTTTGAAGATTTTCGCTTCACTGTGGCTCCAGACTGACACAGCTAGTTGCTTTCTTTTTTTTTTTTTTTTTTTCAGTCTTTCCTTAGATGTTTCTACTTTTATGCACCTGGAGCAGCCTCTTCCAGGCAGTGCTCTGTCCATTTTGAATGCTGAGACTTTCAGCATCTGACCATGTGATGTTTCAGAATGAATCTCTCATATCGTTCTCAAATAACAGCAAATGAGTCAGCAGAGGACGACCTTAAGAATACACTTTATACAGGAAACCTTCCCACAGAGTGCCCTAATAATAGATTCATGTTGCTGACTGCTTTGAACCTTTTGGTCTGCCCGCCAGTTTGTTCAGGGTCCTTTATGTAGTCAGGGGATTCCCTTCACTAAAACCTTCACTGTGCTTGAGTGTGCAGGTTGATTAAAATCCTGCCTGGAGCACAATACATAAGCATATTTAGATAGATGCGTAAGTGAAGGCATGCATCTGGGCTTGCCAGAGAACCCATGTTTCTAAAGTGCTGTGGGAACTTGCCAGTATTATTTAATTAATCTCACACATTATTTTAATTCCTGTGAATTTCTGACATCTTTAGGATGAAATAGAATCCCTGCAAAAAGAAGTGGAAGAACTGAGAGGCAGAAATCTCAATTTACAGACACAGCTGAAATCTCTTCTGGATCCTACAGCACCGGCTTCCTCTTGCCAAAATGAGGAAACCAGCCAATCAGCAGATGAAGCAAGTACCAGTGGCCCAGAAACCCCAGAGGAATGGAGCAAAAAGCTGAAAGCTGCCAATGATATATGTGAAAAAGTGATAGATAATGTGGAAAAGTTAAAGGAGGTAATAAATATGTTTTTTCAGCTATCTGGTCGTATAATGTTCATGTTAGTTAAACAGGAGTGAGAGCTGGCATGACCTCTGGGTACTTCATAGATCTAGAAGAAAAGGGGGAAAAATGAATTCCAGTGATTGTTGGTGTATCATAGTATTTCCATACAGCCTTTGCATGTGTCAGATGTAATTGCTTGTTCTAGTGAGCCTTGTATATGGCTCTTCCTCAACTCCTGTGTCACTCTATGACTGGGTAATTGGATTATAGTAGTGCTTGTCACCAGTATTGATGACCAGATTTTTCAGGCTTGCAATAATCTATATAATATATCTATTTTACAACATTCAATGGCCAAACACAGTACAGTTGGCTGAGGCAGATTTTGCACTATTGCCCTCCTTGCTAACCAATATTTTTGGTGCGATTTGCTGAGACAGAGTAACTTGACCCTTTGACTGAAAATAGACAAGCTTCAGCATTTTATAACCCAAAGATTCTTTACCGAAAACCTGCAGCTTTTTATACATCTTGAATGTAATAGAAAAGAAAAATGATGTTGCAGAAGGAGGGATGCAGGAGGTAGTTGTGTGAAAACCCAAATAAATAAAAATACCTTGCAAAATCTACCTATGGGCACAGGAAAAATGATGTTAAACATTGACTTAGAGTGAAATTTCAAGATAAACTTGAAGGGCAGGGTGGAAAGGACTTGACTTGCATTTACTCAAAATGCTCCTTGTATTTCTTCTATGAACAATCCTGTGTCACCTCCTGCAAAACTGAAGCCTTAGGGTTAGTGTTCTTTCCTAAGAATTAGTACTGTTTGTTCCCTCTGCTAGACTCAAAGGTGTACATCGTAACATTCTGCCATTTTGTTGTTCTTAATGGGACACTTCTAGGCTTGTGTCTGTGCAGCCTAAAGGAAATTCTGGTCCTGATTAAACTAATCTGTGCATGATAAACCCTAAAAATGAGACAAAGAAGTAAACCAAGTTTCCAAAATGAGCTTTTTCAATAGCACGGCTAGACTTGGACCTCGGCTTTACAGACAGGGACACAGCTGGCCTCCTCAGGGGATCCCAGGAGCATCAGAGTATAGTTGGCTGAAGGGGGTTCACAGCAAGGAGTTCTTGTCTATTTTTTTTTTCCCGTTACATTAAACTGTGCTATCTCTTTTCTGTGGTGACTGAGGTTTATAACATTTTTTCCAAGATAGGTAAAAATAAGAATATAGTGAAGGTTGGGGCAGGGGTAATGTGTGTGTGTGGTTTTTTATTTGTTTTTTTTTGTTTGTTTGTTTTTGTTTTGTTTTTTTTCTCCAGCATAACTCCAGCAATGAAAGGGTTTTATGTTTATGGAGTCTCTGATTTTGGTAAGGTTTAGATACAAATAGAAGGTTTAGAAGAGTTTTAGGGGCTAAGTCTGAAACTATGATGCAGATACTTTCTTCCAGTCTGTTTCCTGTTCAACAGCTGCTCAGTTCTGGAAGTACCTGAAGTCACTTGACTCTTCTTCTGCACTTACTTCACTTGTGAAACAAGTGTGCACTGACAAAGCCCAGTCTGAACAGCAGGAGCCCTCTTTCCACATAGACTCAATCTTGAACCACAGAACTACAAACCTACTTATCCCCTAAAATAACTGACACGGGAGCTTCAAACACTCAGCATTTCTCAGTGAAATGGCGTCCCTCAGAAAATGTGGTTCCTGTCACTTTCTAAATCAGTCCATGTGAAGAAAGGAGTCACCTTTATCCTTTAGTGTCCTAGGACAGAGACTCCCAAAGTAGATGTTGTAGCTGAGTAGAGTCAGAGCAAATCTGAAAGTGCTGCTACAAACACAGTAGTTAGGAGTATTAGATAAGTATGCTCACTGATAGTGTGGTTACATGAAGTCATTAATCTAGACACTGCTGCATGGGGGGGATCCCTTGCAGATCACTGGCTTGGAGGTTAGAGCACTCTATGGAAGGAGACCAGAGAAGTTAGGGTCTGCCTTCCTGTGTGCCAGCTAGATAACTTGTGTACCAGCTCTATACAAGTTGTGCAGATTTCTGTTTGATTGTGTGGCTGGAGGAACTATGTCTCTGGAAAGAGAGAAAGGTCTTGGCTGTGATGGCAAATGGTTTGATGCTTCTGGATTCTTACTACCTTCAGAATAGCTTTTCATATTCTTCTTTTTTAAATACTCAATAGAGGAGTTGACACTCAAACACCCAAGCCCTGAGCTCACCCTTCCTATTCCTTCTATACCAGAAATCTCTACTTTTGTCTCTAGGAATATTGTAGGTTTTTTGTTTTGTTCATTTATTTCCCCTCTATTTCTGCCCCCTCCACTGTCTCAGCCTCACCTGGGGAGGTTACTTATTTGGATAAGTATTTAAGGTTTTCTGCCTCTCTTCTTGTGCTGTTTGATGCTTGTAACAAAGTACATTGCACTAACAAGGCCAGATACTCTGGATCATACTTACATGATGTTTCCACTGCATACTAGAACTGAGACTGTGACTTGCAAGTCCTGGATTGGTGGTACAGTTTTCAACATACAGAGACCAAGTAGACTATGAAATGCAGCGAGTTCATGCTACTTGTTAGGATGGTGGCGTTCGTTGTTCTGAAACACGGCAGCAGGAAAGCTTCTCTTTATATGAAGTACCTTGTTAACAAGAGCGTTTGCTGAACTGAAAAGAAGGAATTGACCTCAATTCAAGGAACAAGAAGGGTTGTGAATCAGGAGTCTTAATCAGAAGGTCCTGCAAGAAAGTGAAGAAAGACTGCAAATAGCTTGTCATAATGGATTTACATCCGTAGGATAACTGCTTTGAAAACAACAAGCAAAAAAAAAAAAAAGGGAAAAAACAAACAAAGTAATCTTAATCTAGTTTGGGATGGTGGAAGCTGTTCTACATTAGTTTTGCTGATACCTGCACGTTGTAATGTTAATGCACTTAACGTATTTAGTCATGTGGAAAAAAAAAAAAACATGGAATTGCCATTAGTACATCTCCTTAATGACTTTCTGTACTAACTAACATAGCTGTGTTTATTTCCCTGGATAGGACACTTGCAATGTATTTTGGGAATATAAATTAAAAATGTCTGTTCACTCTTCAGTTTTGCAAGCCATTTCCCATGGTGATTTTTAAGTGGTGTCCCTGTCTGAAGGCTGTTTTCCTGCCTTCACATTTCTAGTTCTGTCTCTTTAAAAAAATCAGAAACAGCTTGTCCTATAAATATTGGAAGTCATTTCTATTTTACTCTATACTGATTTTTTTTCCTTTTCTTTTCCTTAGGCAAATAAGAAACTGAGCATGGAAAACAATAGCCTTTTAAGAGAGAATTTGCGACTAAAAGCTGAAGTTGATAGTAGATCACCCCAAAAGTATGTGAATATTTTAAAAGCTTCTATATTTTATTTATAGACTCTTTAACTGTTGTAGAACTTTAACCTAAAACTATGGTGGTGTACATGGCATTGCATATGTGTCTCGAGGTAGACTTTGGAGTTTTTATCCTCACAGACTTGGGTGACAAATGCAACCTAGAGAATAGCGGCAAGTCTGCGGTGAATGAATATGCACTGGCTACAAATGCTGTTGTGTTATCTGGCCAATACTGGAGAACTGGATTTATTGAATTCTACAGCTAACTTATTTTTTGTTACTGAGAAATTTCACTTAAATCTGACATCCTTTTGTCAAAGCAGGTTTGTTACTCTATAGAGGTTCTCATTTGCATTTGGTTTTGTTTGGTAGTTTGTTTTACTTCCTTTTGCTGCCTTCAGGGTTTGTTCTGTGAACTTAGACTCCTCGTACAAGGAGTGTCTCTGACATTCTTGTGTCTGGTCAAGGCATGCAAAATCAGACTTATGCAGCATGAGGACATCATGCCCAGAGCTGACATCTCTGTTCAATGTTTCTAAGTAGTGAAAACATCAACAACAATTACCTCAAAAAGCAGAAATGTTTTCGTACCGATTACAGCTGTGTACTAAGGTACCTCTCCTTGGAAGTACTTTGTAAAGCAAAGTGATCGCATTTTTAAAGTTCTGTCTTAGAAAGATAAGAGCGACATTGGCCAAAGTTTTATACAGTGATTTTGGGGAATGGGGGTGGGGAGACATCCTTCGTAATGTGAGAGGAGAGCTCTCTGGGTTTTGATCTAATTTGCAACTAACTTGCTGGAAGATGAAATTCATCCTAATAGGGAGCTTCCTTGTCAGACTGTTTGTTTAAGACCCCAGGAAAGCAGATGCATGATCCTTGTGCTATGATGTTAAATGTATAAAGGTACATTTTGTCCTGATGTCCCCTAATAAGGGTGATAAAGTACTGCTAAAGGTCTTGGCAGTGGAAAGGGATTTAATGGCAACAAATATCTTTCTCCCCTAAGACTAGAGGGTGAGATGGCAAGGATGGGAAACACATAAGTAGATGCAACAAAATAAATCCTAGAAAAGAAGAGCTAGAAGAGATGGAATCATCTACCGCAATCCTGTTTCAGTAAGGTCAGGTAAACTCCCCGGTGGAAGGAATTTCAGTTTCTTCTACATGTACCATCCAGTTGATCGGAAAGATCAGATGTGAAGGGAGGGGGAACCAGACTTTGTTGCAGACTGGTTATTTTACCATCTTTTGCCCATGCAGCATAAAAGAATAGCTGATGACTTTCCTCTTTAGAAGCACAGATAGAATCAAATGTTATTGGAAACTGGACATAACAAATACCTGGTTTTGCAACCCAAATGCCTAGTTGCATCCTTCCTGCGTGTTGGGAATGGTTTTGCCCAAGCTAACTCTAGAGCTATGCATGGAGATTGGAGGACGTGAGTTGGATCAGGCTTAAACTGGCTCAGGAATGGTTTCTACGCTTCAGAAGTTTAGATAGTTGCATGCCTGTACCCTGCTTCTGTTATCTTCAACTTTGGTGTACCACAAGAATTTAAGTACATGCAAGGAAAAAAATATCTTGGAAGAAATCCTACAGCATGTTAAAGTTAGTAATTTTGATGTACCCTGTCTATACCCATTCAGTTCTAGTCTGGTCTTCTAGAGTGAATTCATCCAACTCTTCTAGGTATTTGACTTAGGATGAAAAGTAAGCTTCTGATTTATTTCGTGTTGCTGTATACTCTAAGGTCTCTCCATTGCCTATGGATTTCTGAAGCTGTGATGCTTAGAGATGGGTACAGTATTCCAAGTGAAGCTTCAGTAGCACTGACTTAGAGCAGAAAAACTCTCATCTTGCTACAAGGTCCTTGTATCTTGCAGTACTATTGTTGTTGTCTCCTTTTATTTGGCACTTCTAGCTCAAATGGCCTGTACCAGTTCTGCTAAATAGCTACTTTAAAGTTAAACCGGTACCCCATTTTGCACTTCTGCTGCTAACGTCCGCTTTCAAGTGTGGGACTTGACCTGTTTACTGGCTGTCTTCAGGTTGATGGCCTGATGCTTACGTCAAATTTTAAGCAGTTGTTTTGAATTCTAATCCCATGGTAGGAAGTCTCTACCATGTTAGTTTTCCAGATTTTATAAATTCATTCTCTGGTCCTTGCGGTCATTAGTCTAGCCAATATCTAGGCCAGACTTAACATTGAGACACTTCTGAAATAATCTTCCAGTTCTGATGGCAAACTTTGATAACTAATATTTATAAGGCTTTTAAACTAAGCTTTACATCCTGAATAGTGGTTAAAATAGCTTAGCCTTACCTAAGAAATCAGAATTTAAGGCATTAACATCAGAACCCAACAATGTCACGGTAGTTAAACTTTTCTGTGCAGGTGCACTGATTTGCAAATGCAGTTGGTTTTGGTGCACTTCATTCATTGTTGAGATGGTAAGTTTCGGGAAAAGGTTCTGAATGGGTCTCCAGTACACTTTAAAATAGCTACTGAATTATATCCTTATAACTTAATGTCATGACCATTCATTTGCTTGTCATATTTCTTAGCTTTGAATTGCCAGGTGTGGATTTGTGCTTAAACAACTAGCTAGGTAACTGACTAAAACTTGAATCAAATGATTTGGGAAAGGATTTGTCAGTATTCAGTTCCCTTATCCCATACATAACACATCTTGTGCATAATGATACTGGAGCTAATTATCACAACTTAAATAATTTTAATAGGCTTTGCTTTATAGCAAAGGAAGCTCTGATGGCAAGTGAAAGATCCCTTTGTATCATAGACTCTGCATCTGACATCACAGGGAAAGTATAGTTAGCCTTCTTCAGTGGCTAACTGAAGAAAAAAACTTTCCTTTTATCATAATCTGGAGTTGTTTTTCCTTTTGATCATCCATTGAAACCTGCTGAAAAATATCATTTGTCATTGCTGCAGTGTCAATTTTATTGATGGGAGGTTTTACACTTTTTTTTTTAATAGATGATGGTCATTGATTAGGGTTTTGTTCTTTTTTTTATTTTTACTTCCTGAAACATTTTTGAGAATAATTCCTCAGACCCAGAGTTTAATTTTTGAGCAAAACAGATAGAAAGGAAAAGACATTGACCAAACCATCATGAAGTTGGGACATAGGCCTGAAAAGCAAGTAGAGGTAAATTTCATGCTCTGATTCTTACCAGAAACCTGTGTTAGTCTCCCATTTCTCAGGCAAATCAGACTGTTTGGTGGTTGTTTGCTTGCTCTTTACTTGTTCTTTCTCCTAAGGAATTCTCTGTGACTTCTGTTTTTCTGGTACAGAACAAGAAAACTTCTAAAACTTAAGTTTAGCGGGATGATTAAGCCCTGTGACTTCCAGCTCTACTTAAAATAGAAAACTGTTAGGTCCATTGGCAAAGCACAATGGATCTAAAAGCATTTTTGGCAAAGGAGTGTTTGCTTTTTACCTGAAGGAAAATAACTAGCAAGTCCATCTACTCCAGGGTATAGCGTATTTTATGAATGGTTAGATTCAAATTAGCTTGAATCAGACTCCTAGACTTCCTAGGAGCCGTTCCCCTAAATATTTAATTTCTTCTGCCAGTTAAAATCCCAGTATGAAAAACAGTCTGTAACATGCTGAAAATTGTTGCATTATGTCCTTTTTTTTTCTGGTTTTTTTTTTTGTTTCCCCTTCTCCAGTTTTATTGTTTATCTTGTCTAGATTTGTGACTTTGGGTACATGCACACCAAAATCTAAGGCTGTTGACTTTGTAGGTCTTCTGTGCAACGTCCAGTTTTTATTCAGTTCAAATATTTCCACTCATGCCAAGCTACTCAATTCAGTCTGTATCTCATTGAGCCTACCAATAAGCTTCTCGTAACCTGTGTCCTGCATGCAGGTTTCTATCTTCCTAGATAGAAAACTGGGCTACTTTCTCAATCTCCCAGCAAGCTGGCTGTCCCAGAGGGGTGGCTGTTTTCAAAGACCAGCTGCAGTGTGGCCTTAAAAGTAAATAGGAGAAATTACTATTCGGTAGCCTTGAAAACAACTTTGAGTTCTTGACCCATAGCACTAAAACCTGAGGAAGCACTTACTCTAAGATTAAACCTTGAGTAAATGTGTATCGGTAAGGATGTTTAGATCTTACTTGGTTTTGTGGGTTTTCTGGTGTGTTTGTGGCGATTTTTGTTTGGTTGTTTTATAGTAATTTTGAAGTAACCTCTTCTGGCGTATGGTATTCACCTCCCTGCTGCTCTACAGTTGTCCAATAAACAGCAAAGCTTAGTCTTACTCGTGATGTGAAGGAAATGGACTTTCTTGGCATCCAGGAGAGAATTTTGTGAGATGTCTCTAGATCAGTTTATACTCTTTGAACTGTGCTATGAAGAATGTTTACTGCCTAGTATCTACCCATATTGAAAAGAACTTGTTTTCCTACAAGCTTAGGAAATTAGCTCTGGCAAGAGTTTCTCTTTCATCCTTCAAGAAGGAGCTATTGCTTACATTCTTCTGTCACCTTTTCTGCAGATTGGAAAGCAGTAGTAGGCTATACCCAGGGCTTTGTATTCAGTGGAACCAAATTCCTTTACTGATCCATTTTTCTAGATTCAGATCTGAAATAGAGCAAGATGCTTGAGGTCTATCTCTTTTCCTATTTTTTTATTGTTAGGATAAAGCTGCCTAAAAAAAGCTGTTTGTTAAACATTCCTGTATCGATATTACACGTTGCTTTAAGGAGATTGCCTATGCCTGGCACATTGTCAAGATGTTGCTGCAGATCCCCTTACATGGCTGCTGTGGAGATTGCAAAACTCATTCTCGTCCAGCTGCATCTGGTACATGATGCTCTTCACAGAAAGGCTGTAGAACACAGTGTTGCTTTCAGATGTTTTGCTGGATTTCCTAGCTTTCTTCCCTTCTTAACAGCAAAATTCAAATGAAACGTGTATCAAAATGATGAGACTGGGTTTGGATGCACACTCTGGCATTGTCCTAATTTCAGTCTGTGACAAGCACTGACTGTACATTGTCACTTCCCAGCCTTGTTTCTTTTGGAGAATGGATCATGCTCACATTTCTGAGCCCCAGAGCATTGCACAGTCTGGACCATCAGGTGATTAAAACTGGAGAATCATCTGCCACGGTATCCTTGAGGTCCAAGTCTTTCATATATGGTTATGTAGGAAAACTCTAGCTGTAGTTGCTTGCTGTACAAAAAGAGGAATGTTTATCTCAGTCTGTGTGGTTTTAAAGGAGGTTCATACGGAGTTAAGGTCTAAACTAGACAGGGTCATAGTCAGTGGTCACTGATCTGTGAAAACAAAGCCCTAAAAGTGAATTTGTGAAATGAATAGATAAGGAGAGGAGAAACAACTGAAGAAACTTGATCTCTTGTAGGTGACAGACTATTAAACTTTCCAAATTGTTTCTAAATGGACATCTTCAGGAGTATTCAAACATAACCGAAGGAACAGCTGTAGGATAATGAAAGAGGGTTGCTTAAGTGTTGTAACTGTAATGTTAGTTCTTCTTGTGCACTGATTTGACTGCTAATTTTCTGATTGATGGTATCAAGTTAAAATACTGTTGGGGCAAGGTGAAAGACTGGCTGAGGAAGGGCCCTGAAATGCAGGATTTAGGTGCTCATCTAGACATCCAGCATTACTTCAGGTGCTATAAGCCAGTACATTCATCCAAGGCTGGCAGATGTGATACAGGACCTATAGCAGATTGTATCCTCCCAGAGTGACAGCTGAAGGCCAGCAGTCATGTAAAGGACCTTATGTCATGGGCTGCTGGTGCTGGAGGATCCAAATCCCAGCTGAATGTCTTCATTTACTTCAAGTGACCACTAGTTTCTCTGGACTTTCTTTTTTTTTTTTCTAGAAAGGAGGTACTTGAAACAGATGTAGTGAGATACAAACTCACTGTTTAGTGGAAATGACTGAAGAACAAGTCCCCAGCACTGAAAATACATAGCCCATGTGTGAGAACATGAAACATGCTCTTTACCACACATGCTGAATAGCTGAACTCCTACTGATAGATGTCTGTTGTTGTTCCCAGGTGTGAAATGGTTCAGACACTTTCAAGGAAAACAATTTATCTGGAGTGCCAGGCCAAATTTTCATTTATTTTCATGTAACTGTTCTGTATTTTTTTTATTATTTTTACTATCAGGCTATAACTCTTTGACTATGGCACAGCTCAATGTACATCCAAAGGAAAAGAAGAGGAAATCACTCAAAGTGGTTTTGTTAAGAGGATAGGGAGGATTCTGGCTTCTTTACCCAAAATGCGCATGTCTTCTAAACTGTTAGCTGACCTGCCAGAACAGTCACTAAAATATCTGTCATCCTCTGGTCTAGAGTACTTGGTTTAAATATGTGCACTGTAATACATCTGTCTTAAAAATCAACGTCCTTGAAAATTTGGGAGATAAATGCATGTAAGTCTCAAAGCAGGAACAGAAAGGAATTACTGCTCTGGTGTTTAACTGCAGAGGTAACTGTTTGTATTCGGTGTGTCAGCTGCTCCATTTCTGAAAACCAAAATTCCCAAGCACATCCCTCTACAACAATTAACATATTAGTGATGCTGTTTGGCTTTGAACAACATGCTGCTTTTTTTTTTTTTTAAACCTGAGGACACTTGTTATAAAAGTTGCACTTGAGAATACAGTGCTTCCTCCTCGTAAGCAAATCTCAGGCTGTCACTAATGCTATTTGCATTAAATAAACATATTACACCGTTCTTCCATTAAATAGGAGTTGCCAGGTATGCATATAAATGTAAACATGTTTAATTTGTATGTCAAAATGTGCGTTACAGCAGACCCCAGAAAGTCTTGCTTATTCTATGTAAGCATGTTTCCCTGTCTCACAATTGTCTCTTAAGCCAGCTGTATTTTTGTGTCATTTTTGTATCCTTTATTGAGCAGTGCAGGTTTTATTTCTGTAAGGCTGTGTGAACAGGCCTGTTAGAGAAAGGCAAAATAAATACTTCCGGATCTCTAGGAAGCAAGAATAATCTTGCTCAGGCCCTGCCATGCTGTAGTGACTATCTCAATGTTTTAAAACGATATCTGATTTAATAAAAGCGGGGAGTAAGCCAAAATGTATTGCGTGTGAGGATGCTTATTTCATTGTAAACCCCCCTCTTCACCTGAAAATGTAAGTGCAGCATTTCTGAACTCCCTGTGATTCTGCTTTTATCTGGCTTCATATGGGGAAAGGCGGAAGGCTTGTACAACTTATCTTCCACTTCCCCTCTTACAAGCAAACAGAAATGCAGAAACTTCTGCAATTACAGGAGACAGTTTGTTACACATAGAGTAAGCAAATGAGAGAAGGCCTACTTTCATTTTTGCCAAGACAAAGGTAATTGGGTAGAGCTAATTTGTGGTTCCTTGCCTTGAGTGTTCCAATCAAGTCAGCTTCTTTTGGGGGCAAAAATCTTAGAACATCAATACTCATAAATATAAAAGCACTCCCTTGCATTTTCATACCTGCACAGCCATGAGTAGCAGATACCAAAACTGAGTGGAACTTAGACCACTTTTTAAATTAGATCCATTTGGTAGCAGTTCTGTGAAAGAACTCGCTTGGACTGCAGTGTGAATCTTTCCCACCACTAAGTTGCCCATACCAAAATCTTCAGAGTCCTTTAAATACGCAGAAGCAGCTGAACAGTGACATACATCAGTAGGTCCGGTCACTCATGCCCAACTTGTTCAGGGCGTGTGATACTCCTTATTTCTTTCCCTCACTGCTGGTTTGACCACATTGCAGTTGTCAGCATTGAACAGTCTCCTGCTACTTCGGGCTTAATTTAGTTCCTTGCTGGAAATGCTTACATAGACTTACGGATATTTCACCAGCATAGTCATGGGTCACCGATAAACCTCCTTCAGACCTCATTGGTCTAAAGGTTGCAGTGGGAGCATCTCATGAAGGGGTAAGGGGATAAAATGAGGAAGTTTGTGGGGGAAGTGGAGCGGGAATTCCCTGTGAATCTGAGGGATGCTGAAGGAAGAATAGACAGACAGAAAAAGGGTGGAAATAACCAGACAGTCTTTGTGTTGGAAGACTGAATATAAAGTTGTGCTGTAACACAGGGCTGCAAGGTAGAAAGTGAGTGTTAGTTTAAGCCCAAATACAGAATTGTCATTTCTTTGCAATATAAAACCATGCATGTCAGAGTAATAGGGTGGCTGCAGGTCTTTCCCTCCTTCCTAATAATACCAGAACTTTAATTGTTTTACCTTTCTGTAAATTGAAAGTCTTGGATGGAGCAGGAAATTCCCTGGTGCCCACCTGTCAGTGACAGGTTAGAATTAGTCAGAGCATATAGCTGAAACCTTCACCTGCCCTCTGGGGAAGGTCAGTCTTGAAAGCTGGTGGAGGATGTGGGGAAAGATAAGTCTGTATCTTTGCAGCTGAAAATGTGCTCAAGCTGGAAGCCCCACAAACACAAAACTTTCACAAACCACAAGTGGCAGGTTTAGTGGAGTGGAGTGGAAGCAGAAATTACATTGTTCCAGTTGTAAAGCTCAAAAAAAAAAAAAAAGTAGCTCCGAAGTAAGTGGGAGTACCCACTTGCGATGGCCAAGGAAAAGCTGTATATCTAACAGGAACACAATTGAAATGGTCTACGTAAGTATTTAAACTACCTCAGAGGACTATTGCAATTTCTGAATTTCACATTGGCATTTTGTATTTGACAAGGTGACATTGTGTAGGGAATGTATTGTAAAACACTGCTGTACTGTAGGAAAATGATTGAATGTAAATATTTCAAGATGTGGACCACTGTTCAAATGTTATCATAAATCTTTGCCATTGTTTTAGGGGATAATTCTTCATGCATATTTGAGTTGAATTGATGGAACCAGCCCCTGGAAGGGTAATCTGCTTGTTATTGCCTTACTACCACTAATAGTTTAATTTTGTCTTTCCAGGTATTCACTGCAACCTATACATTATATATGATGATTTATTTATTTATTTTCATAATTAGCAAAGAAATACAGTTCTCGCTTCTGTTTTCAAATTTAACCAGTTTAATAGCTTTGTTCTTTCTTTAAATTAACTTGAAAAGCATGAGGAGAATGTCCTTTTCCAGCTTAATATTTTTTTGTTTGTTTGTTTTACTACTTGCAGGTTTGGTAGGTTTACAGTAGCTGCACTTCAGTCCAAAGTAGAACAAAGCGAACGTGAAATGAACCGTCTTAAAAAAGCACTGGAAAGAAGTGATAAATACATAGAGGAAATGGAGTGTCAGCTTTTACAGCTGAAAAATGCAGGTGAAGGAACCCAGACCATGAGTGCTGTTAGTGAGAGAGCTCTTTCTGCAGATGCTAAAGGAACTGAGAGCAGCGAAGACACTACGTGTTTGAAAACCCAGGTTGAGGAGAAGAAAGCTGTGACTACCGGTCAAAGTTCTGACAGCCTTGAACAGCTGTCAGGTGATGGAACATGTTCAAGTTCTTCTAGTCAAGATGGTTCAGCTGGTTCAAACAGCCAGTGCGTCCCAAAGAAGGAGCTATTTCCAGGGTGTCAGGGAGCTCTGCTGGATGAGAATACTACAAATATGGATACCTGCTTAGAACAGCAGTGGAATAAAATTGAGCAGTGTACCCCATATAAGGATGAAGAACTTTATGATCTTCCAGCACCATGCACTCCGTTTCTGTCTCTCAGTCGTCTTCAGCTGAACACTCCCGATGGAAAAGAAAACGCAGGGAAACCGTCAACGTTCCTCAGAAAGCTGAAATTTGAAGAATTTTGTGACATTTCAGATGACTGCAGCAAAGATTCTCCAGAGCACAGCACAAGCAGTGAAAAGAAGCTAAACTGTTTTACTATGGGAAAATCAGGATTTTGGGGGACTTGCCCAACGAACTTTGCTGAGAACTTAGATTTTGATGAATCAGCGCAAAATTCAGTAGCTGGCCAGTCAGCTGAAACATCAGTAAAGTCCAGCGATAAAGCAAGTTCGTGCTTACCTAAAAGGTTGCATACTCTCTGCTCTTCTGAAATGAATCGCACAAGAACCTCCAGCGAGACATCTATGGATGCCGCCTACCTCGATAAAATTTCCGAGTTGGACTCAATGATGTCTGAATCAGACAATAGCAAGAGTCCTTGCTATAATTTTAAGTCCTCTGATCTTGATAATTCTTCAAAGTCAACAGAGTGCTCAAAGCTTCTGAATGAAACTGAGAAGAAACTGGAAGGGATGAATGAGGAACAGAGCATGAAGTGTCCAGAGACGAGCGATCTACCAGTTGACAGAGCTGGATGGAAACCTGCTATGTTTTCCATCCTCTCCCCATCTGGACTAGATATGAACGACCACTTCCCACTTTTTACGGGCCAAAACGTAGCAGCTAGTGAAATCAAGCCTCCGAACTGTTTATTTCAAAGAGAGTTTTCCCAGAGTTTACTATTCAGTAATTCGCAGAGGCTATTTGAGGAACAGAAGTTTGGTTCGTGCTTTTTAAAGATGTCATCTGACCTGCACACCCAGCTTAATCCTCCTTGGGTGCCTTCCTTTATTGCTGAAAGGAAAAACAAAAATATCAGTCAGTCAACCAAGAGGAAAATTCAGAGCAGCCTTTCCAGCGCTAGTCCATCAAAAACTACCAAGAACTGACTGTGGAAATCAAACGCGACTCAAAGTTGTTAACCTGCAAATGTTGAATATTTACCAAGTGAACTTCATTTTTAATGACTTCCATGCAGTCTGATCCTGCCTTTTTCTGGCTAAGTGTAAACTGAACATTCCCTTGCCCATTGCAAGGTCTTTCCTAGGGAAGAACCATTCCAGATCTGCTTCTTTGGCTGGAAATCATGTTTACTTGGAATTTCTGTGGGCTTTTTTTTTTTTTTTTAACCTTTTAGGTTTTCAGGTATCATGATCTTCCAGTTGTGAGCACAGTGAGCTCCATTGAACAGGACAGTTTTAAGTGGTCTTGTCAAATCCGTCACTTATGTAAGAACTTGTTTTAAAGGTTACATTTTCCATTCCTAAAGATTACATTTTGTGCGTGCAGGGCAGCTACTGGCTATATATCCTATGGATTCATGAAATTGCTATAAAACAATGTCAGTTTTGCCATAAAACTTGCCTCCAAGAGGAAATGTTGCTGCTTTGACTGTTTCATAGCACTGTACTGTACTGAAACTATTGTTTTAAGTGGGTATAAGGTAGCAGCCTCTTTCTTTTCAGGGTTACACTACTTCAGTTAGAAAACGTCGCTTCTTTAACACTGCAAACATAGCTTGTATTTTTTGAAGTTAAGCACAATTTTTAATTTAGTTCCCAAAAAGTGTTGTTATTCTAAATGTGTTCAGTATGCCTATGTAGACCATGAAAATGGGTTTGTATGCTAATGACTTGTTTACCTAATGTGCACTGAACATTTTACATTAATACTGTACCATTTTACATTAATACTGCATGCTTTTCTATGTGAATTGAATAAAACATGTTATAAGCACTGTAATCCTTGATGTTGTCTCTCAAATATTGAATTAGCAAAAAAAAAAAAATTGGGAAACTTCTTTTTGCATAATTTGGAAAATATGTTTTTTATCAAACACAAATGTGAGCTTATTCATGAAAAATAAAATCTCCCTTTCTCCTCGTTATTAGATGTATTAACCATTCTAGTGTCAGCATCGACACAGTTGATGGAAATGGCTTTTGTCCTCTCTGGAGGTGACTCTTCCATGAAGTATTGCATAGGTCAACATAATGTGAGGGCCTACTACAGGCAAGAGACCTAATTAAGCAGCAGAGCAAAATTGGTTTCTTTGCATTATTGTGTTTCAAGTTGTTTTTTTTGTTTTGTTTTGTGGGTGGGTGTCTTTTTTTTTTTAAGGGCATGTTTAATTGTAAGATACCTTTTTTTTTTTTTCTATATGTATAGGCCTTTGCTGGCATTTTTTACAAGCAGACATTCTCAATTCATCAATACGTATGATATGGAAAATCCATACACTGCCTTTAGTCCCCTTGCAAAGTGATAGGCACTGGGAAAATTTCAATAGACTGGCTCTTCTTTTGTAAATTCTTGTAAGCAGTTTGACCAGGAATTACATTTCATATTGCAATGTGTGCATGCATTCGTGCAATTGGGGTGTTCATTTTGAAGTGGGACTTTTCTTTTTCTTTCTTTGCTTGCTTGTTTGTTTAGTTTTTGGAGAAACAAAATTACCAAAAAATCATTCAGGCCATACATGCAAGGCACCTTTCCTGGTGACGTGCAGTATGACACTGTGGTTTTTTATACTACTTCATACCATATACCGCCTGGATTTTAATCTTCAAAGAAAAATCTAGTTATTCTGTTTTAACTTGGGTTTTTATTTTTACTTTTTCCAAAATAAAGGAGCATCATTAATAAACATCTGGACATGAGCTGCTACTTGATTTGGCCAGTTTCACTGAGTCAAAAGATGCTGCCTTGATTTCACCCTCTCAGAGAAGAGGTGAGGGTATCTCAAATACATTCCTAAAATGTCTTTGTATTGCTAAACAATCAATGTAAGTGTTAAGGTCGCTATTGCTTCACTGTGGTTTAGGGGCATGCGTTGCAGTGGTTCATTGCATACTTCTGATACAAAGGTAATTTTCAGCAATGAGAATATGAACACAACTGATACACATGAAATCAAAGTAGAATAAAGGAAAAAGCTTTTCTAATGCTACTTCCTAGTCATTTGGTCAGGAACACCACTTACGAGCTTGTCCTTCATTCTAGCTTTACGTGTCAAGCAACTGGATAGATAGAAAAGAGAAGCCTAAGATTAGAAAAAAAAAAATCCGAAGATCACGGCCATAAACTCCGTAACTCATTCTCAAGCAGGGACAAAGAGATGTTTCAGGGCAAGTGCTGAGTTTCCATTTGCTCAGGGATGGTAACTTCCAGCATTGTGGCAAGACTTAGTGTAGTTGTCCATGACTGGCTGTTTCCCAAGCACACGCACTCACACTCAGATTTCAAATGCAAGAACAGCGAGTAGGTTGTGATTGAATCCAGTGCTGTAAGTGGGAGCTTTTTGTGTATCTCGACTTGAAAAGCTGAAATGTATCTGAATTCTTGTATCTTAATCTTTTTGTTGTTGTTGTTTGTTTGTTTTTTGTTGTTGTGTTTTAAAACAGCTACCCCACTGTAAATTCTGCATTTTGGTTAACGTAGACTGTGTTCGTTTTGGCTTAAAGTTTGGCAGAGTAGTTGGTGCATTAACAACTTCAAAAAATTAACTCTATGTAATGACAGAATGGGTTGGCTTGGAGGGGACACTTGAAGATCACCCTGCTGTGGGCAGGGACATCTTCCCCTAGATCGGGCTGCTCTGAGCCCCCTCCAACCTGACTTTGGTGGGGTATCCTCTGCTTCTCTGGGCAACCTGTTCCAGTGTCTCACCACCTTCATTGTGAAAAATTTCTTCCTGACATCCAATCTACCCTCTTTCAGTTCAAAAAGGTTAATGAATTTCCTCAGTTACAGGTTTCCTGAGTTATAAATTTATTAGCCATAGCAGGGGCTTCAGTTCTCCAGGTTGCGTTCTGTCAATGCTGTGCTTGCTTGATCTCTTGCTGTACTTACCATGTTCTATGAATAAAAGAGCCTAAACAAGGGTCCGTTGCTATCCATTTTTTATGATAGTTATGTAATAATGTAGACTCGGAATATACAAGATCTAAAACTTAACTATTGCAATTTTGATTAAGACAGTAGATTTTTCAAAGTGGTGATGTCTAATGATATTTAATAGCTCATAAATTTTTTACTCAATCTAATTCTACTTACAGTACTAAATACCAGGCAACTTGCAGGTTTCAACGTAGAGGAATGCTCTCCAGGGGTACTGACGATCTAGAGGGTGAGATTGCTGCCAGCCTCAGCTCATCGCCAGTGGAAGCTGTTGGGCTGCACCCAATGCACGGGTCAGGTTTTGGCTTCTTTGCAGGTGGTTTTACCCACAGGACAGCTGGCAATTGACCTGTTCCTCCCCAGCTCCATGAAGGCCTCGAGAGAGCCCGGTTCTGCTTGCTGCTGCTTCCTCAGATCGAAGCTCATGCTACAATGGCTCTACTGATTGGCACCAGATACTGACTTGGGATATGTCTGGGTTTTACCGTGTGTTTTTTTGTTGTTGTTTGTTTTTTTGTTTGTTTTTATGTATCTTCAAAAAGGGAGGGAGGGGTAGTGTACAGCTTATGTCCATAATACAAGGTGCGCTAACTTGCACCCCACTTCTCCATTTTACAGTTGTTTCTCACACCAAATAATGACATTTAAAGGCAGTTCGAATCAACTGAGTCTGATCCTAATGCTCACACAGCATCAAAGTGTGTTGCTGCTGCTAGAAAAGAGTCCTGCCTCTGACACCCATCAGCCAAAGGCTTGGAGAAGTCTTTACACAACTTCTCTGCACTGTGGCTAAGGCAAATGTCTTGCAAACAGTGAAGCCGATACACCTTGGTGTACAATTGTCCCACGTGAATACGCGCAGGCTTCTCTCTTCTCCTCTTCCAGGTTTGGATGGGAGGAAGAGCAACTCCAAGGTAGCCAGAAATGGGGATTTGGGGTTATCCCAGCGACTGCCTGCAGGCAAAGGTGACGGGCAAGGCGCCCGCTGGGGAGGTGCTGTCCCTGTCCTGCCTTTGTTGCCTCGGTGCCACTTAACGCCAACTGGGAAAGCCTTCGTCAGCCGAGGGACAGAGAGGCAAGAACAGCTGGTGCAGGGGAAAGCGTGCCGGTGCCTTGGCAGCCACGAATGTAGCGCGGGAGGATGAAGCTGGGGAGAAGAAAAAAAAAAAAAGTTTACTATTTCTGATTTTTTTCAGCTTTTTTTGGTAGAAAGCGTAGCCTCTACTGCTTTTGCAGGCTACGTGGCTGCTGCCTGCATTCTCCTGGTTTTCGGGGCAGCCAAAGGGACGCCAGCAAAGCCCGGGGTCCGGGGACATGGGGGGCGGAGGGGGGGTCCCGCTGGTCCCCGCTGCTGGCAGGGGGGCGGCACGGGGAGGGACCGGCCGGGGATGGGGTGGGGGGAGAAGAAAGGGGGGGTCTCCCCCCTCTCATCGGTGCTGCCGCTCCCCGCAGTGTTTTATCCCCCCCTCCCCTTTTCTGTTACCCAAACCTGGTGATTAAGACGCGAAACTAACAAAGAGTTTCTCTCCCACCTTAACCTTGCACACAATCCTTTAACAAATTAATTAATCCTAATGAATTAACACTTCATTTATTTAAACGCGCTACAGTTCATGAATTAAATTTTCATGCAGTGATTAAAGGCTGTTAAAATATGCATGATTTCGTTAAAATTTTATAATAAATCAGGGCAATGTGTTACATGACAAGGCAACTACTTCCCAGCCCCTCGCTTTGATTCGCGCCGGGAGGGGGGGCTCCGAGCCCCATTTTGGCAGCTGGGGGGGGGGGGGGCCTGGACGTGGCCAGCAGCCCCCCCCGAGCCCCTCTGAGCCCCTCGTCCTTCACCGGGACCCCCACGGAGCCGGTGCTGAGGACGAGCGTGGGCCGGGAGGGGTTTTGTCGGAGGGGGGGCACCGCTGAAGAGGGGGGGGCGAGGAAGAAGTTTGGTAGCCACAGACTGCAGGGCTCCCCACCGGCCCCCTGCCTTCCCGAAAGGGACGTCGCCAGCCACCTTGGGACACCAATCACCACCGAGCGTTTCAATTTTTAATATGACAACACTCTACACTTTGGCTGCAAAAGCAATTATTGCAGCTTGTACATCAGTAATTAGCAGGTCTTTGCTGATGTAAGGAAAGTCCTCATTAGGACATGGAAATACTTTTTGTGCATTCACCCAAAGGGTTATTTTTTTTTTTCCTTCAGAAGGTTGATTTTTATCATCTAAAGGGAAAATAGCTTTTACACTAAATGGGATATTGACTTTCCGTGAACTTCACCAAATAACACATGTACTGTAGGTTTTCTCTCGGTGCTCTCACTGACACTCGGGGTAGGACAAATACCGCGACTGTAAAAAATGCAAAGCTAATGTTTGGTGGAATAAAAATATCCAGGAGGTTTACAGTGAGTGGTTCTATAAACTCCACATTGACTTCTTTTTTAAAAGTCAGGTTGTATAGCAAACTCTGATCAGACGTTAATACTTAATATCCCAGGCTTTAGTATATTCATCTTTGGGGAATCCTAAAAAGAGAAATCAAATACAATGGGTTACAGTAATTAATTTATAAATCGTTTCACTGTGGGAATAAGGGGTTACTTTATTACTTTCTCGAGATAGGCAGTTCAGTCAATTAAGGAAATCTGCCTATTCCTTGCGTTGGAAGCCGGAGAAAACTGCGGGAGACAAGTGGATGCATTACACGCAGATCTATGCCTCCTGTACCGAGCATCTTGGGCCGTAAGAGCAGGGGAGGGGCGGCAAGGGGGGGCAGCGCTCCCGGCCTTTGCGCTTCCCGCTCCCGAAATCATGGTCGGGAAATGTCCCAGGGACTGCGAAGGGAAGTTTTTGCTCTAGGGCTTGGAAAGCGACGAGCCGGGCAGAGCGAGCGCTATCTGGAGGGAAAATAAAAATTATAGTGAAGATTATGAAATTAATAATAATAATGATAATAATAATACCTCTCCCCCTCCATGGCCTCTGCCTCCTCCTCGCCGCACCGCAGACAAAAAGTCCAAAAGTTCCCAAAACTTCCCAGCGCAGCCTGTGGCAGCGGGAAGCCCCCGGGGGACGCCGCCCCGACCCCCTCGGGTTTTGGGGGTCCCTTTCCCCAGCGCCGCAGTTCCTGCGGGTGCTGCAGGCCAGCGAAAGGACGGGCTGCTCGGCCCCCCTTTTTTTTTTTTTTTATAATTATCATTATTATTCGGGAGCTGGGCTCTTCCCAGCAACTTGGCGAAAGGTGGTGGTGCCTCCCGCCTTCCTCTTCCTCCCCTCCCCTTCCCCAGGAGACTTTCTCTTTGCAAGGTACGGTAGCTTAGAAATAGCTGGAATAAGTCACGACTTTAAAAAAGAAGGAAAAAAAAAAAGGGAAAAAGAAGAAATGAAGAAAGAAATCCGCATGAGGTGTTACTTGGCTGCCCTGCTGCAATGGTTTCGGTAAATAAGGGGAGCCCAGGAGCGGTGTCTCTGCCTCCGGTGCCCCTCTCCGAGGCGAGCTGCATGCAGGCATCCCAGGGGAGGCGGTAATGGATGGAGACCTGGCTCCCTCTCGCCCAAGTAATTGGCACTCGTTCCCTGCTTCCTCTCGGGCTGGCCGGGGAGCTGGGGAAGGGTTTATGCGGGCTCGACTCGTGCTCGCCCTTTCGGCCGCCCACACGCCCAGGGGGAGGCCGGCAGGAGCCATCCGGAGCCCCCCGGGGCCGCCGCAGTCCCCGGCGGCTCCACCTGCCCCGGGGGACGGGGCCCTCCCCGCATCGCTCCCCGGGGTTTGGGCTCCGAGCTTTCACAAAACCGTAAGGCGGCTGAAAGGATAACAAGAATCTGCTCTAAAACAGGGCGGTAGCCCCAAATGTCACTTGGAAATGGAAGAGTGGGTTGTTGGCTCTACTGTCGCTCTCCAGGACCGTTTCAGTCAAACGGGAAAGTGCTCGAAGAATGAAACACAGAGAGAGAGAGAGAAAGGAGAGGAGAGAAAGACAGAGAAAAAGAAAGAGAGAAAGAGAGAGAAAGGAGAAAAAAAGAGAAAAAAGAGAAAGAGAGAAAGAGAGAGAGTGAGAAAGAGAGAAAGAGAGAAAGAGAGAAAGAGAGAGAGAGAAAGAGAGAAAGAAAGTTTTTTTCTCAGACTACTTTTCTTTTTCTTTTCAGGCTGAAACTTTGCAAGTAGGAATCGACTTGTTTCTTGCATCTAGAGTTTCCCCCTTAGCAAGAGAGAAAGGGGGGGGGGAAGAGGAAGAGAGAGGGAAGGAAGGAAGGAAGGAAGGAAGGAAGGAAGGAAGGAAGGAAGGAAGGAAGGAAGGAAGGAAGGAAGGAAGGAAGGAAGGAAGGAAGGAAGGAAGGAAGGAAGGAAGGAAGGAAGGAAGGAAGGAAGGAAGGAAGGAAAAAGAGAAAGAGAAAGAGAGAGAGAGAGAGAGAGAGAGAGAGAAAGAAAGAAAGAAAGAAAGAAAGAAAGAAAGAAAGAAAGAAAGAAAGAAAGAAAGAAAGAAAGAAAGAAAGAAAGAAAGAATCTGTCTGTGACTGCTTTCCTCTTCAGATCACGCCGTTTTGGTTTGGCAACTTGGTTTTCCCACGGTGGAGGAGCAGGGGCTCGCAGGGGAGCAGCGAGCAGACAGACAGGCACGCACCGCCTCCCCTGAGCAGCGCTCCCCGTGCAGCAGGCTCCTGGCGGGCCGAGAGACCGCCGCAAGCGGAGCCCGACACAACAGCTACACGGGGAGGGGAACACGAAGCCGTGCGGGCACCACCGGCCTCCTCAAAGCCGTGCCCGTCACCGGGACCCTTCTCCAGGTGCAAGCCTGGGAAGCAGCAAGTCCTCCGCGCAGCGCCCCGCTCAGCCCCTCCTGGCAGCCACAGGTGCCGCCGCTGCGAAGGGTGCGAGCGCTGCGGGGGATGCAACAAGGCGCGGGGAGGCAGGGAGCGGGGGGCGGCGGGAGGGAAAAGAGGAGGAGGAGGAGGAGGGGAAGGAGGAGGAGGAGGAGGAGGAAGGGGGGGAGACAGCTGATGCCTGTCAAAGCCGGAGCCGCCGCGCTCTCGCGAGAGCCCGCCCGGCTGTAGCCACGGGATGCGGGGCTCAGGTGCGCGCAGAGCGCAGCGCAGCGCGCCCGGCGCCGGGCAGCGGCAGGCAGCGGAGTGAGGAGAGGCGGGGGCCGCAGGGAGCCCACCCCAGCCCCGGCCCCGGCCACCCCGGCAGAGGCGGCCGAGGGGGCAGGGTCCCCGGAGCCGCCGCCACCACCGCCGCCGCCGCCTCCGCCGCCGTCGTCGGCTTCCCCCCCCCTCCCCGAGCCCCGTCGGGAGGAGAGCGCCCCGAGAGCACTTTTGCCCCGACTTGAGGAGTGTTTGTGGATTTACATGCCAAGCCTTCAAGATGATGTCCATGAACAGCAAGCAGCCGCATTTTGCCATGCATCCCACCCTACCTGAGCACAAATACCCCTCTCTACACTCCAGCTCGGAAGCAATAAGAAGAGCATGTCTACCAACTCCACCGGTAAGGGACAGGCAGCTGCAGCCCTCTTCTTCCTTCTCTTTTCCTCCTTCTTGTTCTGTTCTTTCTTTCTTTCTTTCTTTCTCTGTTATGCATGCACGCACTCTTTCTCTCTCTCTCCCTCTCTCTCTCTCTCTTTCCTGTACACTGCATGTATGTGTATGTGCATTAATAAAAAAACCGCTGCGAGGCACATTTTGACAAGCGGCGCTTAATGTTTTTTTCATGTCTTCCTCTGCAATCATCTGAGCGCCTGTGATCTTTTTTGAAAGCGGTGTTCACACGAGTCTCCGACTTCATCCACTTTCTGTATTAATTTTTATGACTCGGCCTCTGAAAAGGAATGCGCTTTATGTGCTCTTGTGTTTGACATAATTCCCCAGCTGAGAGTTACAGATCTGTTTCTTCTCCTCCCTCCTCTTCTTCTTCTTCTTTTCCCCCCTTTCTTCTTCTTTCCTCCTTTTTTCCTTTTCATTTGTCCCCTTCGCTCCTCTCTTTTTTTTTTTTCCGGATCCTCCCCCGGCCGACCCTTGTCTTCTTCTTTTTCTCCTTCGCTCCCTCTCGTTGCCGTCCCCCGTCCCTCTCCCGTCCCTCTCCCCTCCCCTGCCCCTTCCCCGCGCTGCCCCCCGCTCGCTCGCCCCCTCCCCACCCTCCGCATGCCGACCCCGGCTCCCCGCCCGGTCCCCTCGAACTCCCTCGCCCCCCTCTCCCTTCGGGGGCTCCCCCCCGTCCTCCCCCGTCCCCCGGCCGCCGGTCGCCCCCCGTGTGCCCCGCGGCGCCCTCCCCGCACCCCGCTCTGTTTTGTGTCCCTTTGCAGCTGCAGAGCAATATCTTCGCCAGCCTCGATGAGACCCTGCTGGCGCGGGCCGAGGCTCTGGCCGCCGTCGACATCGCCGTGTCGCAGGGCAAGAGCCACCCCTTCAAGCCCGACGCCACCTACCACACCATGAACAGCGTGCCCTGCACCTCCACCTCCACCGTGCCCCTGGCGCACCACCACCACCACCACCACCACCACCACCAGGCGCTGGAGCCCGGCGACCTCCTCGACCACATCACCTCCCCGGCCCTGGCCCTCATGCCCGCCGGGGGGGGCGGCGGAGCCGGCGGCGGCGGCGGCCACGACGGGGCGGGCGGCGGCGGCGGCGGGGCCGGCGGCGGCGGCGGGGGAGGCGGCGGCGGCGGCGGCGGCGGCGGCGGGGGCGGCGGGGGCCTCATCTCGTCGTCGGCCCACCCGCACCCGCACATGCACGGCCTGGGCCACCTCTCGCACCCGGCCGCCATGAACATGCCGTCGGGGCTGCCGCACCCGGGGCTGGTGGCCGCGCACCACGGCGCGGCGGGGCAGGTGGCCTCGGCGGCGGCCGTGGTGGGGGCGGCCGGCTTGGCCTCCATCTGCGACTCGGACACGGACCCGCGGGAGCTGGAGGCCTTCGCCGAGCGCTTCAAGCAGCGCCGCATCAAGCTGGGGGTGACCCAGGCCGACGTGGGCTCGGCGCTGGCCAACCTGAAGATCCCGGGCGTGGGCTCGCTCAGCCAGAGCACCATCTGCCGCTTCGAGTCGCTCACCCTGTCCCACAACAACATGATCGCCCTCAAGCCCATCCTGCAGGCCTGGCTGGAGGAGGCCGAGGGCGCCCAGCGGGAAAAAATGAACAAGCCCGAGCTCTTCAACGGGGGCGAGAAGAAGCGCAAGCGGACTTCCATCGCCGCCCCGGAGAAGCGCTCCCTGGAGGCTTACTTCGCCGTCCAGCCCCGGCCCTCCTCCGAGAAGATCGCCGCCATCGCCGAGAAATTGGACCTCAAAAAGAACGTGGTGCGGGTTTGGTTTTGCAACCAGAGACAGAAGCAGAAACGGATGAAGTTTTCCGCCACCTACTAAAAAAAAAGAAAAAAAAAAAAAAGAGGGGAGGGGGCCGGGAGGGGCGGCTCCGGCTGCGGGGAGAGGGACCGTGGGTTTTTTTTGGGGGGGTACAGGCGGGGACCGCCGCTGTCCCCCGCGAGGCCATGGGAAGCTGCCGGGGACCGAGGGACGATGTAGAAATAAACGCGAAGTACTCGAAGAGAGGGGGTGCGGGGAGGGGGGGGGGGGAGCGGGGGGGGTGGGATGCGGGGGGAGCCGCTCTCAATTATTAAAACGCAAAGACGCCGGGACACCACCGAGAAGCAGGAGGAGGGAGGAGGTGAAAATGCTCTAGGAAGCCGCGGGGGTCACTTCTGCAGCCCCATCCCCCTCTCCCCCTTCTCCCCCCCCCTCCCCCGGACCCCCCCCTCCTCCGGCAGAAAGTGGGAGAAAGAGCAACTTAGAGCGTAACCACACAGACACACACACCAATAAATACCGTGACAGCAACAGCCACAAACCGACCAACCTAAGTCACAACTTTCAAAGGAAAACAAAAAAATCCGAACAACAAACCCGAAGGCGAAAACTGTCGGTGACGATGCTACTACGTTTGTTTTGCTTTGGGTCTCTTTGCGTTGCTTTTCCTTTCTTAAGAGTTTTCTTTCTTTTCCCTTCGCTCGGTAAAGGAGGACGGCGGTGGGGGCTGTGGGGTTGCTCGGTTTGGGGGCGGCTTTTGTCTTTGGTTCTGGTTGTTTGGCGTTGGTTTATACTTTTTTTCTTTTGGTTGGTTTTGTGATTTTGCTTTTGTTTATTTATTTATTTTTCCTCGAGTGCTGTTTTCCGCGAGGCTTTGGCGATGGGTCTTGTCTGCGCCGGGGTAGCGGAGGGAGCCGGGCTGGGGCCGGGACTTGGGGCAGGGGCCGGATCCGTGCCTGCCCCTCGGTGCGGGGCACCCGGAGCGCAGCCGCTCGGGGGCAGCCCCTTTGCTCCCCGCTGCTGCCGCCGTACCCCCAGAAGTTACTTCCGAGCCCCTTTGTCTCTGCGGGGTTGGCGTTCCCTCCCCTGCCCCAGCGGGGATGCT
Source organism: Anser anser (assembly GCF_964211835.1). Lineage (NCBI taxonomy): Eukaryota > Metazoa > Chordata > Aves > Anseriformes > Anatidae > Anser > Anser anser. The sequence continues at coordinate 166,246,143 of NC_139720.1, forward strand.
CCCTCCGCTCCCCCTAACCCCGAGAGGAGGTGCAGAGAGCTCCGGCAGGGCTCGTGCCCCCCGGCACCCGCAAAAAACCGCTGGATTTGGGGTTCGTGAGCAAGATCCCGGCCCGGCTCCCCCCCGAGGGCTGGGGGTTATTTCAGCCGGGAAGCGACCGCAGCCGCCGGTGCGAGGAGGCAGGGGCTGAAATGACATTTGGCTCAATGGCAACGAGAAGGGGCTCGGAAGTCGTCTGGTGGAAATAATACACCTTTGGTGGGGGCTGCTGGCTTTTTCGGGGGTGGGGGTGGGGGGGTCCGTTTGCACTATCCCAGCCTCTCGGCTAGGCAGCGATTCTATTCCGCAATAACGGTGCCGGTACTGCTAGGCAGGGTGTCTCGCGGATCCGGGAGGGGGGGAAATAAATAAGAAAAAAAGAAAGAAAAAGGTCAGAGCTCCTTGTGTGAAACGTCAGCTAGGTGCAGAAGCCATTGCAGGGTCCGGCTGTTACGGAATGACTGTTAATGCTTTTAAGTAAGGCGGAATCTGTGAAAGGAAAATACCCTCCCGTCTAAATCAAAACAAACAATAGACTGAAATTATGCATGACCTAAAAAAGACAAGGAAGAAAAAAAGCATAGAAAGATCCGTGATAAAGTCTCGATATTATTTATTTATTTAACTATTTATTTTATTATTATTATTAATATTATTATTATTATTTTGTGTATCATTGTTTGCAGCGCAAACATTCTATGCATTTTGAAACTGAGCACTAAATAGACTAGCTTCTGGTAGAATCTTTTGTGGATGGTGTAATTTCACAGTTTAACTGCCTGTTTTCACCGAAAACACAAACATTCTTGTCACGTTCTTGTATTTAGATTTAAAAGAGGTTAAAAAAAAAAAAAAAGGAAGAAAAAAAAAGAGAGAAGAAAGACGATTGTAAATATTTTCTTTAATGCACAAAGAAAAAAAAAAAAAAGGTTACAAACTGCAACCACGTGTGGATCCTGAAATGTCTCACTGAATAATCTACCTGTCCATGTATGTTTGCTGAGCTTTCTCCTTGGTTGTGTCTTTACTATATTACTTTTATTTCTATCAGAAATATTTCTGTACGCCAAAATACAACAGGGAGATGCGTCCCAGCATACTTACAAATAAATCAAACGTGAAAACAGAATAGTTATTATTATTGGGTGCATTTAAAAAAATAATAATATTTCCGAGACACGGCTGGTAAATTCAAAGTAGAGCCGTTAGCCGATAGGACTAATTCTACCAAAAAGAAAATAGTGAGAGATGTATTTTTCTGCTAAATCCAGAAATCATTACTTTGAGATAGCTCTTATGTGAAAATCGGTGCTCTGAATAAAATTAACTATATATTAGCTGCGTGTGTTTCTTGAAGTTTATTCTATAACTGCAGAATATAAATCAAAGTAAAATTTTAAGAAGGACTTCTGAAGTATTTCTTTTCAGTTTACTGGAAAGGATTATGCACCTACAAAATATGTATAAAGAAGAAAAGCTTGGGTGGTTTCAGGTTTATATGTTGTTCTGACTGGCCTAATTGCACTTAATTATGTAACAAAATACTTTATTTTTATTTTGGGTTAATAAATATGAAAATCCTAAACTGATCTCTCCTTATGTTGTAAATGCCATTGTTCATTAGGAACGTATAGGATGCCACCTACTGCTTCAAGTGATCAAAGAACCTCTTTCTATTTTCTGATGACCTGTGACTAGATCAGATGCCAAATGTAAAAAGTTACTTAATAGCTGGGATTATTTCTTCTGTAGACATATTTTAGCCAAATCTTTTTGATTTCGCCGGTAAATCTGTGAATCAAGACACGTGATGTTCAGAAAGAATAATACGTTCAAAAAGCTGTGATTTTAAACAACTGTTGATGTTGAAAAATAAGCACTAAAGGTATTTTTAAAAACATAGATCTCGTCCACCGGAAATTGACTTGTTTCTGTTGTTACTAACTTGAAATGTCATCAGAATTTTTAATAAATGCATTTGTAAAAATATTATTTTATAGAAAAGTATTACCGGATATCATTTTTGGAGAGTCAGGAATGAACAAATAAAAATAATTACCAACGTTGTTTTTTTTTTTTTTCTTTCCATCTGCCCCAGACGATTAAAATGTTACAAGCGAAAACACATTTGTGTTATACATAATGGGCAATGTATGTATTGAAAAGTTAAGGAGTTTGTTTTGTAATCAGTACAATCCTTATCTAGTACAGAGAAAAAACAATATGTTAATAAACCAGATCATGAAAATAAAAGCTTTGCAGGGTTTCCTATTTTTTTATGGTAGGAAACTGTGCAAAACCGGAACGTTCCGCTTTCCTTCGGATAAATATGAATATTTCGTTAAAAAAAATACACGAAATACTCATGAGGTGTTTTTAATAAATGCCTCGCTAAAAATATCTCAGGAAATAAAACTGAAAAATAAAAGAAAAGCTTGTATATTCGTGTTTGTAAGGATGCACAGAAGGAGTGCTAAAACTTTCGCTCCCTAGGAAAAAAAAAAAAATGAAAGGGAAGGAAAAGGGAAGGAAAAGGGAAGAGGAAAAAGGAAAGAGGAAAAAGGAAAGAGGAAAAAAAAGGAAAAAGGAAACAGGAAATGCCGCCCCCGGGTGAGCCCCCCCGAGCCCCCGGGTCCCAGTCCCTGCGCTCCAGCGGCTTCCAACGGGGCTTGGGCGGTCGCCAGCGGGCTAGCGGTAGCCGCCTTGGTTCGTGCTCGCCGGTGCTGTTCACACTCTCTTGGGCCGGGCTGGGCCAGCCAAAGGGCTCCAGGGCAGGGTTTGGGGTCGGCGGCGCCCCGCTGCCCGGCCGCCCCCTGCCCTCCGGGTCCGTCCGCAGGTAACGGGGCACAAAGCGCCAGGCTGCCTCGCGGTGCTCTGGCGTTTCCCAAACGGTTTAACCCCTCCCCCGGTTATTTATGGCTTGCTTTTGAGCCGGTGCTATTTTTTAAGGCTTTATTGTATTTACCTGCTGACTCCGAAGAGGAGAAAAGCCTAATTGATTTTAACAGATCAGGCAGCAGAACTCCAATCCGCATGGGAACCTGTTTCCACCTGCGAGACAGGCAGATTATTATCAGTAATTATGTTATTTAAGAGTTGATAAAATATTAGAGCTCGCTGGCTGCCGCCTCGGCCCCTTCCTTCCCCAGCCCGGCCCCACGCCGGCAGAGCGGCGGTGCTGCAGCGCCGCTTCCATCACGTGCGGCGCGGAAGGAAGGGTTGCTGCAAACACAATTACACAGCCGCCGTTAATAATTCATGGCCTGAGATTTGGAAAATTAATAAAATGAATTATAACAAGAGGCTAATTAAAAACTTTAGTAATTGTTGTCAAGACAGCTTGATGGGAGGCATGCTGCAAGACACCACCACCACCACCCCCCCCTCCAGCTTCCCCTTCTTCCTTCTTCCCCTTCCGCTTTTGGGAAACATTTTTTTTTCCTCCTTTGCAACCCCCCTCAGCACCTGAAGGAGGCTCGGTGCGGGAGAGAAGCAGGGCTGGCAGTGGGTGAATATATATATATAGGTCAGCTGCAGTGGGGATGGGACCGGGGTGGTAGAACTACAAACAGACCTCTTTGCATCGTGGTCAAACGGTGGAGGAGTGGATGGATGGATGGATGGATGGATGGATGGATGGATGGATGGATGGATGGATGGATGGATGGGTGGGTGGGTGGGCGGGTGGGCGGGTGGGTGCGTGGAGAGAGGGAGGGAGGCATGGAGGGATGGAGGGATGGAAGGGTAGAGGGATGTGTGCATGGATGTGTGGGTGGATGGAACGAAGAGTAGAGGGGTAGGTGGGTGGGTGGGTGGATGGATGGATGGATGGATGGATGGATGGATGGATGGATGGGTGGGTGGGTGGGTGAGTGGGTGGGTGGATAGGTGGATGGAAGGATGGAAAGGTAGAGGGCTGGCTGGATGGGTGGATGGATAGATAGATGAATGGAGGGGTAGAGGGATGGATGAATGGGTGGATGGATGGATGGATGGATGGGTGGATGGACAGATGGACAAAATCCAAGGCTCAAAACTTAATTTAAAATAGGATCTCGCATATAAATCTTCGAAGAAGCAAAGGGAGCAGCAGCCACAGAAAGCTGCCTAAGCCCTGTCCCCAGGAGAACAAATGCGGGCTGGGGACAGGCAGGGCACGCTGGCCTCCGCACATTGCTGTGCACTTTGCTCCTCTGCTTCTCCACCCCTGCCCTTCCTCCTGCAGGCTGCAGGCACAGCTTCTAGCCGGCCCCAGCGGCTGCTGCGGCGGGGCGGGAGCTTGCCGGTCCCAAATTGCTCTCTGGGTTTTCCCTCTGGGGAAGCATTCGTACTCCTTTGAACTGAGCTTTAACTCCTTCGGCCTGCTCGCCTAAGTCTGCCAAAGCATCTCGAACTCTGGGAGGAAAAAAAAAATAATAAAATAAAAAGTTCTTACATGCTTCTTTTTAAAAATACATATTGGGAAGAGAGATGGGGGGGGCGGGGGGGTCACTTAAAAAAACCTGATCCCATAAGAAGCTCTGAGGACTGAAGCGTTCAAAAGGCTTTATATCAAAACTAAAAACCCACGCTGCCACGTTGCGGGGAAATTGTGACTTGGCCCCGATGTGCTCCGTCGAGTCCCCCGGTCGCTCAGCCACCGGCCCCTCCCGGCCGCCAAGGCTGCGGCACCGAGCAGCGGCTGCAGCCAGGGCATTTTGGGCTGCCAGCAGCCCCACATCCCTCGGCCGGGTAAAAGAAAGCGAGTTAAAAGTATAAGCCAAAGCTAATACCTGTGAAAGCGGAGGTTTTTTTTATTTTGTTGCATTTTATTTTTTTTTTTCATTCCGTCCTCTTTTTATTTGCAAAAGATGCTCCTTGACGAGAGGATAGCGTGTCAACATGAGCACGTCTTTGTACGGGCTGCGTGGAAAGAAGACGAGGCGCCGATATCCATAACCTAGTCCTTGATTACGGTCATTAGGTAAACAGAATTACTACCAAAAGTTTGTTTGGTAACTAATTATAGCTCGCTAAATCTCTGCCTCTCTTCACTTCAGCGTAATGTATACAAACTTTTGTACACGCGGATCAGAATAAAACAAAGTGTTGACAGCATCCAGCAGTGGAAATTCACTTACACAAGACTTTTTTTCACTGAAGTGTTGACAATAAACATTTAATGAAGGCAGAGACTTGGATGTCTCCAGACAGTGTCAGAATACTTTAAACAGACCATTAGCATGGCTTCTTCTACTTCAAACAGAGCACACTATACCATAACATTATAAAAATACAAAGTATGAAACAAATAATCTGTTTATACAGATATTTTAAGCTGTTTTCACCAGCTCTGACATCCCCTGTATTTAGTAACAGAAACTTACTCATTTCAGATTACTCGCGCTTAAAAAATGTTAAATACAGTTAATGCAATATTAATCGCCCTTTGGTGATATAAAATGCAATATTTTCAGGCAGCTATCGAGCTTTTCTAGAGGAAGAGCTGATGAAAACAGTCACAGCTGAATAGTGGAGAGAAAAAAGCTCTGTATTTATTGCTTTTGTTTGGCTTTTGGCTACAGAGACAGGAACATTCTAATGGGGTAAGGACATTTATTTTATCTGCAATCTATTGCTGCTAGAGCAGGAGTGGCAGATGGGGTTTGGTGTTATATTCACGGAGTAATTTAGAGCAAATCCTAATAACTAATAATGATTTATGTTAATTTCAATCACTTATGTGACTTTATTAAAGCGCTGCTGTACGAGGAGCAGAAAGAGCGAGGGGAGAGAGGGGGGAAAGAGGCGAGGCTGGAGAGAGCTGGGTCTGTCTGAAACCGAACCGCGGGCTGGGAAAAAAGCTTCAAAAGGCTGCGTGCTGGGCGCCTGCCACATCGCCCACCCGAGGAAGCAGCGACCAGCACCAGCCTCGGCTTTCTTGGGAGACTGCGCGTCTTCAGCGCTAATTTCTTACAGAAATGCCCCTTGCAGCAAGCCCAGCCGCCTACGGGAAGCAAACAAAATAGAGGGAGAGAGAGGGCGAGGCAGAGCCGGCGTGCGGGAGAGGCTCGCGTTATGCAAAATGTATTGATTTGTGTGCAAGGACCTGCCATGCTGATGCGCTGGGCTCCCGAAAGAATAGAGGGAAGCTCCTGGCAGCACAGCTAGCAAGACCCCAAATGTGCACCGTGCCAAACTTTTATTCTGGGCTGCTTCGGCGTGGTGGAAGTCTGCAGCTCTCTGCTGACATTGCCTCGGCTTTACTCCTCACCGCAAAGCCCTGGGAATCTCTTCCCCACGGGGTTTTATATTCTTATTGGGAGGGAAAAAAAAAAAAAGGAAAGAAAAGAAAAGGCGATGAGCCTTTTTTATTTTCCCCCATCACCTTCCCTTCCATTAACCACTGGTGAGACGGTGAGACCGGGGTGCACGCACAAAACCGCAGGCACGCACATCCTCGGGTGTGCACTGGAAAGGGAGATGGTGGCAAAAGCGAGGGAATCTTAACCCAGTTCTTGCTGCTCTGCATAGGATCGGTTTGATGTAGCTTAGAGGAGTACTTACAGGATTTTGAAAGCGAGGGTGCTCTTCCCTTCTGGCAATTTACTTTCCCAGCTACCTTTATGCGTTTTTCTGCCTTAAGGCATACAGTCTGAAAGTAAAACAACATCAAAGCTCCTTATTAACACTATTTTCATGAAATCAGAAGATGAAGCTACCTGAAACGTTTAATCTAGTGTTAACATTTATTTCCGAACAAAACAGCCAGAACAAAGTTCAAAAGAGCTAGGGCAGTTATCTACGGGGGACTAAAAGGCAAAGTGCAGGGAGTGATTTATGTTTCTGTCAAAAGCCTTGAAACGGATTAAATAAACCTTATGTTTCGCCTCATTCCCAGCCACCGCATCGTGCATTACAATCCCCTCTCCAAAGAACAAGCCAGGGGCTGGCTTCACTCCCTCTGTGCCAGGTGCCATCCCCTTGCAGAGAAGAGTTTCCTAACTTTTGCAGAAAGCTGCCTTTTCTGCTCTGCATGCTAAATGCGAGTGATTTCCTTTCAATGCGATTTGTGCGTTTTATTTATAAGGTTTTATTTATAGCAACGTGGCTTTTATTTTTTTCCTAGGTGGGGGGAAGACCCCCCAAAAACATGAACCCTCTGTTTTATGGATTGCTTCTGCTGTCTCTCTCGTCACCTTCTTCTGCCAGCCGCTCAGCTCTGTCCCCCTAAAGCCTCCGGTTTCCAAAAACCCTGCTCGGGGCGGTGGGCGGTGGGCTCCGGGGCGGCTCTGCTGTGTTAATGGCCCTGGGGTACGCCCGAGGTGCCATCTCAAGCTGCTGCGCACGCCATATGTCAGGCCGTTAGCCACATGGATCTATTAATCAAAGGGGTAGAGGGGGGAGAGGGAGAGGGAAACGAGGGGGGAGCTTTCAATACCCCTCCCCATTTTGCCGCGTACGCTCTCCTTTCATTTCTCCGGGATGCAAAGAGCCAAAGCACCTCGACCACGCAGCTGTAATTCTCTTCTGATCCGCTCTTTTATAGCCCCGTGTAACCAGCTCAAGCCAGCCGACAGAAAGATTTGAGGGGGTGTGTGGTGTGTGTGTGGTGGGTTGTGTCTCTTTTCCCCCTGCAGAGGATTTAGTTGTAAAGTGCTGCTCAACTTCTGCTACAAAAATGGGGTGCCGGTCCTCCCCTCCATCTGCAGCCTCCTCCCTTGCAGGGTGCTTCAGCTGGCGAGCTGAGCATCCCCCCCCCTGCACGGGGCAGGCTGGCAGCCGGAGCTCGGACCGTCCCTGTCCCCCTTCTCCTGTGGCCTGTCACCCCCTCGCAGGACATCACCACTTCTTGTACCGGAGCTTTGCTCCGGGGGGACCGAGCCCGCGGGACCCCCAAAAGTCCCGGACCCCCCAAAAGTGCCGGGAGCAGGGGAAGGAGAAGCCTGCGCAGGACGAGCGGTGTCAAAGCCCCCGTGTGCAGGAGCTTTTCGGGCTTTTTGACGCTGCCCTAAGAACGGGACCTCCTAAATTTCTGCGGTTCAGGCGAATAAAGATGCTCCGATGAGTCCAAGGCGAGGGTTTGCGCCCCAGGAGGTGCAGGTGCTCCCGGGGCTGCTCCCTGCCTGGAGGATGTTGGGGGGGTCGTAGGGATCAGCGTGAACATGCTCACACGGGCTCCTCCTAGACCCCGGTGGTCATCTATAGGTGACATGCTGCAATCATTACCCTCAGAGTAACTTTAGGACCGCGCAATTTTTGGCTTTTCTTCCGTGATGCGGGAAGAGGGACATTAAACCGACCGGTCTTTCCCTCGGAAATAATGCGGCGTGAAGTTTTGCCGTTCCAGATTATCCTTAAAAAAAAAAAAAAAAAAAAAAAAAGTGCGACGGGGGGGTGAGACGAGTCGCTGTGGGGTGGAGGATGGCGAGGACGGGACCGCCGAGGTGCGCCAGCAGGATCCCCTCGGGGGGATCGAGCAGTGGATCGGGCGGATCCCGCCGTGCCAGCCCCGCTCTCCAGGCCAGGCGGCACACACGGATGGGCTGGAAATGGTGGAAAAGCGCCCGGGGGAAAGAAAAGGACGTGGGCTAGTCCAGGGACACGGAAAGCACGGAGAAAGTCTGCTTTTTTGTAGGTTTCCATAAAACGCACAAGACCGTCTCCCTTGCCAAAATTCCCCCTGATGGTGCAGGGGATGGCAGGGAGGCAAGTTAGAGTGAAGAAGGGTTTGAGACAGTTTCGGGTTGTATCGCGCATTGAATAGCCAATGCTGGAGTCAGTCTTTAAAACAGACTAATTTGCTGACCTTTTTTCCCCTTTCGGCGGATGGAAAAATAATGAGTGCATCCGTGCTTAGATCTAAACCTTGCACCCGGAACGTTTTCTTTAACACAGATTGCCTTATAACCGGCAAAAAAATATGAATGCCTTTCTAAGCAATACTTTGCATCAAGACAGAAGTAAATGCACGGGCTGAGCGTCAGCTGATGCTGCATTTCCACCTAGGGAAAGGCTCTTATTACCTTTAAATTTTGGTGCACACACCACCCATCATTTTCTTCCTCTATTTAAAAGGTAACCCATATATCTGTCGTTTTAGGTTTCCAAAGACTCGTAACTTAATTCCTTCAGGCTATTCATCAGCACAGTAATTAAACTAGCAAATGGATGTAAATAAAGTGAAATTGGTTTCATGACAGATGAGCCGAAGAGGCCTCTGACATGAAACAAGCCAGGACAATAATTATTTCTGCACCGGGCTATATGAGGAACTCCATCTGGATTTATTAGGTGCTGCAAGTTATTTGCTGGGAGCAGGCAAGACAGGAGGACTCACTTTAATTTGACAGGATTTTTTTTTTTTTTTTTTTTTGCATCCTAAGTAGGTTACAGAAAAATAAATCTGGAATTAACTTTGGCAATCCTCTGAGAAGGCTCTACCCAGCGTAAAAAACTCGGCAGGGAAAATAGGCAATGGAATAAAGGTTTATTAAACAATTTCTTCCCGAGTGCTCAATGGAAGGGAATCTGCGTTAAAATCCTGCTCTCGAGATCTCCCCTATTAAATTACAACCCAGATCGGGGCAGGCAGCGTGTTTCCCTTTCCTACGAATATACATGCAGTGCAACAGAAAGTAGGCAGATTTGGAGAGCCTGGGAATTCTGGAGAGCTTCTCTTAAATAAAATAATTATAGTCTCAGCTAAACGGTGTCTGGCAAGATGCCTCCACTCCCTCTCCATGAAGGAGAAGTTTTATACCTGTGGAGAAGAGGGGAGCAGAGAAAGGGACTGGGAAAGGGAGGGTATGAAGACCGCAAGGCTCAACTGTAATTGGAGCCATCAGGTCCAGCTTGGAGTGGAAGTAATATACAGAATAAATAAAAAAAGGGCTCTCACAGCAGGTGCAGATTAGTCCCTTTTCCCCTGAAAAGATTAGAAACGGCCTGCTTTATGCTTAAACGTACTGTCAATTATTTAAGCGCCCCTTCGTGATTAGCAAGTAAAAGTAACGCTCCAGAGCGCTGGAGAAATGAAGCAAGAATAACATCGCCTTCCCACGGCTCACGTCGCCTTTCCAGCACATGCCCAGATCCCTGCCGGCTCGCATCTCTCATCCCGGGGAAGTCTGCGAGCTGCTACACCTGTGGGGTGGGGAAGGGGAGAAGCGGGGGAGGGAGGGAAGGGGCAGGTTCAGGGGGAACAATTCCGCCGGCGAGGCTGCGCAGGCTGCAGCCCAGCGTTGTGTCAGAGGCGCTTTGGGGCTTTGGGAGAGATTTTCCCTGGAATGCTGGACCCTCTGATCCCTTCCTCTGGGGAGAGGACGAATAAATAACTAACTAACTAAATAAATAAATAAATCATCTGGCAAGAAATCCCAAATAAAAAAAAAACCCCAAACCAAACCAAAAAAAAAACTCCACCCTACAAACCACCCTCTTTGAACGGGCTGGAAATGAGCCGGGGATGCCTGTGTTTGCAGACGGCAGTTTGATCAGAGTTCATATCTGCCTGCAATCAAGTCAGAGGAGTTTTTCCCCCTTCTTCCTGGAAAGGACCGTGATAACTGCAAAGCCGGGGAGACGTCCTAAAGGGACCGAAATCCCCTTATGTCTGAAGCTTTCCTTTTTAACACACACCAGACTAATTATTTAAAAGTTCTTGTAAAATTAGAAGACATAGCCCGGTCCTTTAATTAGAATACAGTGTGAATAGGGATAGCATATGGAGGGGAATGTCAAGAAGAGGGTGCCAGGGGCAGATCCTAGGAAATCTGTATTCATTTCTGCCTCCTATTTGTTCAGTAATCTCTACCATCATAACTAAATCTTGGAGCACTGATGTAGTTCGAGTTGTTGTTGACTCAACGTCAAAATTCAATCACTGGGGGTTTTGCATCAGCCGGGCTACTTATTTGTCTAATAAATCCGTCATTTTGTAAGAAAAATATTTGAGCAGCCGTACTTGACCTCTTGGTATCCACAAGCCACATTTATTTCTACCAGTTTACAAATGCAAAATGGAGATGATCATCTTAATGCCTCGAGGTGCTGTGTTGATTTCTGATTGGATTTTAGATGGAAATATCTATTTTAAATACCCCATGATTAAATTGTACATATAATAGAATTCATGCCTCTCGAATCAAATCCTGATTTGCAAACCCCGATTTTATTTTAAAAGAAATATTACCTGAGGATAAATTGTTTTCTTAAATACTTGGTTAACACTCCCCCCCCCCGCCCCCCACCTCCCCCAAACCCACACATCTCCTGTTGCGGGATTTTAGTATAGCCGGGATCTTTCTCTTAAAAATAATAAATAAATAATAAAAGCCCCTTTTTGGCCCCTGGGCCACCCGTTGATGATTGTGAGGGGGGAGACAAGGATGGGATGGAAAAGCATGCACTGGGGAGTCCTGGGGGCCTGTCTACTTTTAGTTTTTATGTGTAAACCTGTCGAAAAGGGGGGCAGGCTGCAGAAGTTCAAATGGAGATAACTTTCACGGGGGGGGGGAAATGCTTTCATTTTGGGGACAGGTTCAGGAAGGAGAGGGGGGAGAAATAAGGTGACTGTCAGGCTGTGCAGGGCTGGGGCTGCTCCTGGTGGCAGCTGCCCCCCCCCGAGCTCCATCATGAGCAGAGAAGGGAAGGAGTGGTGGTAGTGGTGGGGGGAGTGAAATATTTCAGCATATTGAAAATACTAATGTTGGCTTGTAGGAATTAATGTAATGGGCCACCGTTATTAACAACTTATAAAGGCTTAAATCAATATAAATTAATTTAATTATGATTTCTAATTGCATTATGCATGATCAATTTGAAACACTACATTAAAGATAATTAGAGCAGGGTGCTAGTCACTAATCACTTCCCTAATAGCTTAATGAAAAGGGATGTCGTGTATTACCTATGGGGTAGACCCATGAAATAATACGAATGCTTCTTTTTCGATGGAAGATGATTGTACATTCTCATAGGCATTTTAATCGCTTTGTTGCAAATACAAAACGAAGTCGTACTTTATGTAGCTATATATATGGCCTGGCTTAAATTTTATTGGCGTTGACTGAAGTGCTGATATCTTATGAGCCCATCTATTGATGACCTGAAGGAAGACTAACTTTTATGTAAAAGTATCATGCTGTCCTCAGAAGCTAGTGCCAAGAGGTCACAGTAGATGGAGGTCCTAGCTTAGCATAATGGGTTTAACATTTCCATGACATCATCAGGGAATCTGAAAAGGAGTCTAAGGATAATCAGAGTGGTCATTCAGAAGCAGAGTAAATATTTTATGAGGATATATAGAAGACAGGAAAGAAGGTGGTCAGAAAGGTGAATCTCTACTTCTTCATGCTCTGTGAAGAAGGTTTTTCACTTGGTACCAATTTTGATTGAAACCTTGTGCATTGTTAAAACAAGAAAAGGCAGAGCACGACTCTTGGAGGGGTGAATCCTGATTTGTTTTTAGCTGTGATCTAAATATATTTGTATTCATAGTCGCCTTTGCAGATTATTCCTCTCTGAGCAGTTAACTTACTTTTTAGATTTAAGTCCTTACATGATTCTTCATTTACACTGCACATTGTCACTCACTCAGGGGTCTGTTCCTAGTTTAATAACAAATGTTCATTTAACGTTAAAATTAAAAGCAAGCAAAATAACTGAATACATTGTAAATGGATGGCGTGAGGCAGGCTAATTGAAAATTCTTTCCTCGTGATTAGCTTTATTTTCATATCTCTACCTAATAACTGAAGTGGAACATGCAGCATACATCTTGGTTCGACTCATTATATAATTCATAGTTTTCAGAGAACTAGAGTGTAATTAGGAAAACTGAGATGTGAGGAGAGCAGTAAAAGGACAGTCGCACATAACACCCACATTTATCACATCAAGACCTGTCTGAAGAATTTTCCTTCTTTTAAGGCCTGACTGAGACCCAGAAGCCTTGGGGTTCTGTAGGATAACACTGTCTGAATAAAAGGCAAAGGACTTTTGGAAGGAAATGTCGCTCAAGGAGTATAACCTGTTAAGGATAAGAAATTAGAAATATACTGATTATAGCACTGAACTGTGATGGTAGATGCTTCCGTGGATGGAATGGTCCCAGGGAGATACAGCTGTTCTTTTATTTTAAAAACTTGTTTAAAAGTGCACAGTAGAATTGTTATTTTTTCCTCTTGTCCTGCAGAGGGAAGATAGCAGCAGAAATAAGCTTACTTTGCATAAAAATTTCTATCTGTTCCAGTGAAGTGGGACAAATTGCAGGATCAGCCTAGTTGTTCCCTCTGTTGTTCACAGGCTGAAATTACCTGCCAAGAGCCAGTGATAGGATCTGAAAGCAACTCATGGGAAGATTTAATAAAGAGCAGGCACCCCAAATTCTAGCTTCAGTTTCGCTCAAAGAATCCTCCAGAGAAGCCCTCAAGTTCTGCAAGGAAAGTTCTTATACATATATTGGAGTAGTAGTAAATGCATTTGGAGTCCCTAACACCTTGGACAAGGATGAGATATCAACACAGCTTAAAATACCGAGGTGACCAGTGGAGACAAACCCTTGTGGCTCCTGTGTCACTTCAGCATTGCTCACTATTCCATCTGCCCTGACTTTCCTGCCCTGTTGATCCATTATCCCATGATCTCTGCCCTAAATGAAATGATTTCCACAACTATTGTTCAGGCTCTTGTCAGGAATGAGGCATGCCCTTGTATGACTTCCATAGCCAAAGAGCTCACAAGGAAAAAAACAGTCCACTGCATTTCGTAGATCCGTTCAAGGACTGAAACCTAGACGTAAATTCACCTTCTGATATGGTTTCATTTTCTCTGCCATGAATAGAACATCATTTATTCTATACAAAACCTTATAACCTAAGCTTTTCAGCCCACATAGGAACGGGGGAAGCCTTTTCTACAGAAATGTGTAAGAGGGGTTGTTAGCTAACATGACTTTTTTTTTTTTTGAGAATATTAATTATACTTTTTAAAGTTATAAGCACAAAGGAATTCCTTGCTTGTGCAGCATCAAAGCCTTGCCTACGGTTTGAGTGGTTGGAATGAGTATTGTACAGTCTATATTTATGCTCTTCTTATGTACAGCAATTGATTTTAGCATTCTGAACTAAGGATGGAGAGTGAGCACTGTTTATATGCCAGGGAAATAAATGTAAGTAAATGAATAAGAGACAGTGACAGCTGAAGTAGCCTTGTAGCTATGGAGCTATCTCACACTCCTCTTTAAACTAAGTCCAGTATTTAATAGAAGAAATGCAGTCATGGTTCAAATGCATCTTTCCATCATTTTAGGGAGCTTCTAAATGACTGGCGTGTTTGCAATCATGGCAATCCACCACAGCATTAAGATCCATTTTTGATATTTTTTTTCCCAAGTCTTTTTTGTTGAATATAAAATTTATATTTCTCCTCACCTAAAATGAAAAGTTAGGAAAAATTTAATTCCTTTAAATATTTTTTTTTACTAAATTTGCATTTGCTGCCTCACATCTCAAAGCTTCCACTTTTCTGACTGTTTTTTTTGCACAAGTCACTGACAGCTGCAGGCAAATGTGTTAGCAGAAACTTTAATAAAGTCTTTGTTTTTAAGAGCTTCAAAACTAAGCTGGCAGTTTTGGTTCTTAGTAATAGAACTAAGTACGTTTTGATCAGTGGCTTCGTTTAGTGCTGTGCAGATAGGATAATTGTGCCTGACCATGTTGTCATCGCGATCCTGGTGGTGAGCTGCTGTGCACTGTGTGATATGTTGGATTGCAATACTACACTTCTGAAAAATTAAAACTGCTCAGAAACTGTGCCACAACAGCAGCTAATTGGACATTGGGTATCATGATTTTTTTGAAAATGCATAGGGTGGTGTTAGAGAAGTTTTATAATAATATGAAGCAGTAACAGGGAAGGTCTTTTCAGCATCCATGGGAGACTGAAGAGGATGATGCTCTTAGCATGCAATTAAATATTAATAATAGGGAGAAGTTGGGCTAATTTTTATTCTCTAAAACATTGTTAATAGGTCTCAGTCTGGTGAAGAAAACATTAGGCACGTTGCTGTGTGTCTCACCTTTTTAACCCTGTTTGTATATTTAAGTAAACATATCTTAAGATTTTTTTGTGTTAGTGATTGGTGACAAAAACAAGCTATGTGTTAAATCAGTGCCAGGCTCAGGAGAGCAACGTATTCTGGTTCAAATTCATCTTACTGCAAACTGATTGAAGGATGATTGCCACCAACTACTCTTCCTTGGTTTTGAACAGCACATGGCTTGCTTGGCCAAAACAAAGGGCAAGAAAGCTTATGCATATCCACAGAAAAATGTGGAATCAAAAAAAAAATATGGATTAGGAAACAGATGAATATAATGACCTTCCTTACTCTCAATCATATGCTGCCAGCTAAGTGTTTGAGTCTGAAAAATTGCACTAATGAAGCTATTTGAAGGCTTTTGTGGACAACTGCTTCCTCTTTGAAGATTAAATGAATGATGTTGATGTGATTAATCTTAGTACAGGGAGTGATGCAGCAGCCAGAAAATACCTTGGTGATTTTCATAATTAAACTGAATCAACATTTCAAAGAAATGCCAGTGTTATCACTTGTATATTAGAATTACATTCATTAGACAGAAGAAACAAATAATTTGAGCAAACAAGATTTTCCTTTTGGTGTACTGAGACTTCTGTCATGTCTCAGACTATCTTACTATAAATCATTATTGCTGTTTAATTTTATCCTTGCTTTTTCAGATTTTTTTTTTTTCCCATAACCACCCTAATGATTCATGGTTACTTGCTTCCTGCTTACTTATTCCTGTATTAAATAGCCTTTCCCAGTTTTCCAGTCAAAATTACCTGCCCAGTATAGGATTTCAGATCACTGCCACTGAAAAAAGATGTGAATAGTTGCTGGTTTATGTGGCTAATGGTGTCAGACATTCCAACGAGCTTTATCTTTACAAAGGCTCACCTATAAAGGATAGGACAAGTCACAGAATGTATAGAAGACAGGAGTGACAACAGTTCCTGCACAAGACCGAAATTGCAAATAGCAGTTCACAGTGATTTGTGGAAATAACAGGTTGGGTCAGATTCTGAACATTTAACTCATTCCCTGAGAGTCTTACAGCTTGGGTAGGACTGCCTGAAGAAATAGTCTTTAGCTGCTAAAGTGGCATAATCTGGATTCACATTAATAGAGCAATCCTGAGTGGTCTTTGGTAATGAATATTTAAAATATTTGTATAACACTGGCACTATTTTGTAACATAGGGACCTTAAAGTATTAAATGTATTTCCCAATGTACTTGCTTAAACACATGCGTGCACACACGTATGCATGTGTGTATTCACAGACAGTAAACTTGCCAACCTGCCGAACAATTTCAGTGGGATAAAAACAATGAACACCACAAAAATAGTCAGCTGCTTTTTTAATGCAAATGAAAGTGAAAGTGTAGGGTTAATGACTGTTGCATCAATACAAATTCACTGTATCACTCTTTCTATCACTACTTCAGATTATTTGAAAGGTTTCTCTGTGTCTTTTGGTAACCCTGATAGTGTACTTCTAGCCATTGCACAATCTTGCCTTTCACAGTTGCTTATCAGAAAAAAAGGAATGACTTCTTTAGCATAGTGGATAAAAAAAACTATCTTTTCACCTCAAGGACCTCAATTTTAGTTTATTCTACAATCTGAAGAGGAATGAGTGTGGTGGTCCCCCCCCAATCTCTAATGGACAATAATCACCACCACCAAGCTGCAGTGTTCCTTTAAATCCAGTTGAAGGCAGCACATGGGCTTGGAATGCCCACTGATCCCAAGAAAAACCTTCCTGTGTTACTCTCTGGATATGACATAAATACAGCATCCCTCTCACCTATTTGACCTTGAGTCCCTTCACCTAACCTTATATATCCATTTACCCCATTTCATTCTTCATACCCCACCCCTCACTTCTTAATAGAGGAAATATTGTATTTGCTGTCATCACATGAAATCATTTCATCTATATATTTCGCTCTTTTTCTCTTTCCTGTGTTTCGTACCTTACATCTGGCATTAATCTGTACAGTGCTTCGTATGTGACTGAATCAGTGTTTTTTGCCATCATAATAAAAGGGGTTACCACCAGTAATGTCACCTTGGGGTGTGAGACCCCAACATACATGCTGTTATAAATGGCCCAAATGTGATTTCATAAGGACATCTGCTGTTCTGAGTAGCAGCTCTATATTTATCAGTCATTGCAGAGTGAACCTTGTGATCAAAGAAAATGGTCAATGAGCTGTACATTTATCTCTCCTAGCTTTAAAGAGGCAAGTTGTCTAGTCTAAGCGAATAGTTGACTTCTGGTATTGTCCATAAATACAGAGGTAGGCATTTCTGAATGGTAATCTATTTCATTTGAAGACAGCTGACTGTAGTAGTTGACCTGAATAGGTCTCTGGAGGTGCCCATCCTTTTCTCTGGCTTCACCACAGACAGAAGGCCTGGGCAGCTTAACCAGCCTTGGAGAGCTATCCTCAACTCATCCTTTGTGACCTAGGTCTACCTGGCTTTCAGGAATGTCTCAAAAAGGTTTGGGAATATCAGGAGTCTATTCATTCAGGAATTAGTTTTGGACACAGATATGTGAACATGACAGTTCATATATGGCCTTACTGTGATTGAAAGGAACAACAGCAGACTGATGGGATGAGTTTGTTATACCAGAAGTTTTCGTTGCCCTTTCAGAGATCCAGATTGATTTCTGTGACTTTCAAGGGAGGAGAAGGAGGAGGGGAGAGAGATAGAAGGTAAATGAAAACAGCAATAATCCCATTCCCCCAAAATCAATAGCAAAATGCATTTTGTAGGAAGATAGCTTTCTTTTGGTTTAAGTTTTGCTACTTATACCTGCTCTTAAAAATTACTTTAATGGGCATCTCTCATACTTTTTTTTTTTTTTTTTTTTTTTAAGATCTGCCTTGCCTTCCTCTCTCCCTTCTCACTCCAGAATTTGACTTTAGGTGTTACCTGAACACTGCAAGTGCTAGTTAAGAGCACAAGTCAAGTGCTGAGTTGTGTGGACACTGCCAATGTGAGGATGCTTATCCTGATAAGGATGGTGTCGTGCTGTTGGGCCAGGGCATTGGAGGTGATTTCTTGGCTTGGATGCAGCTACTCCAAGCAAAGCAGGAATAGCTGAGATAAGTAGCCACAATAGTGAGCTCTCACAGAGAGGTAGTGAGGAAGCAACAACAGTCAATGAGTGGACAAGCAGTATTATTCTCCAAAGTCATATTGTACTATCTACACAGATATCATCAATTTATTTTGTGCAGATATAAGTATACTGATATTTTCATTAAAAAATGGGCATTGAATCAGAGCTAGTTGATAAGGTTCCATTTGGAGACAGTGAAAAGAGAAAAACATCTGAGAAATACATAATTCAGTCCATCCCTGGACAAATATCTCATGTAGGTAGGATGAATCACTCCTTGGAGTTGCCTATTTCTCTCAATTTTTAGAGGTTTAAAACTAGGGAGAACTAATCCTGACCCTCTTGCCAAACTTTTATATGTTATCAGTAGTCATCTAATCATAACAAATGCAGGGAGGAGTATATAATATAACACATAGCATACTCTACACATATACACATATATATACATGTATATATATATATATATGCACGTGCATTGATATGGCTTCAGGAACCAGAAGAAGTAGGGGGACTTGAACTGGTTCATATGGGAGAGGAAATATACCAAAAATGTTTCAGTGGAAAATATTAAAATTCAAAATTTTTCTTCCTCTGTTGGAGAAGATTTCCAGTCCAGTAGCTGTGGTAGAGACTGGAAATCCTACTCACTTTTTCAGACTCGAACAACAGAAATATCAGAGTGGGTAGAAGCTGTAGGTGAGCATTTATTAACTCCTAACAGCCTGCTGTTGCACAGAAGAATTATGATTATTGGTTCAACTGTACTATTTATAGAAAATATTTAGTATGTATTGATATCACATTAGGAGCTTTAACAACACAGACAATGACAATGTCTTCAGAAGCGAACACTTTAAAAGGGAGATAAGTTTCAGAACGAGAACATGTTGCTCTTCATTACACTGTTTATAAATACCATGCTCTTAAAAACAAGGAAGGGGGTATCTTTTATCTTACTTTGACTATGTAATGAACAAACGTTCTTATTAAACAAGAAAGAAATATCACTGCAACATATAAGCCTTAACTTTGATCCATTTATTGGTGAAGCTTCTTAATGTATTACTTTCATGTATAACATGCATTTTTATTTCTGTACCTGTTTTAAAAGTATGAGAAAATAATATACTTAAAATATTATTTTATAACCACTTTGTGTTAAAATATTTATAGTAGTTGTTTATCCATAATAATGTTGTATATTTAACGCAAAAATGAAAAAGGTACAACATTGTTGGCTTAAGGTAAAACTATGTGTTTATATGGTTTACATTTCAGTATTAATACTTAATGAGTATACAGATGATTTTGTTTCCTTTTAAAAGATCTTTTTAAGATGCTTATATTTCAAAATGATTGAAGAACTAGATTTTAGATGTTACACTATAAAACAGTTTGTGATGAAATAGATATGGCCTTATTTTTTATAGGAATAGTCCTTCCTTAGGTGGAACAGATGCTAGGTGGTACTGGTAAAAATGGTGCTGTTCCAGATCTTCAGGTGTGTTTTACAGTTGGCAATGTGGAAGTCTTGGACAGAGTAGTGATAGGTTTTTCTGCTCCCTGGATTAGGACACTAAAAGAGCTTGGTTACATTTCTTACAGAGACACCAACTGCCACTGGAAAGGCTGTAGGGTAACCAACATATCTATATGATGTGTTGGACTCGCAGATGCAAAACTGGACGTATATACTTTGCCTTTCCAAATCACAGTTGAGGCCAGGCGTGACATCCTGCTTTATCTGGAAAGGCACTAGATGCTATATTGATGAAAAGGAGTCCCTAGCTGACCTGCTCTAGACATTGAGTTTACAAAGACATGACTCATACACCTGAAGAGCGTGTTTTTCTTTGGCAACTATAAAGGAAATCTGGAATGATTGTCCTACTCATGGACATCTGTGCAGTAGAACTAAAGGTAAGTGGGCTGAATCCTACCTGTGAGACCCAACTCTAAAATTTAATGATCTAACCTTCTGTCTAGCTTACACTTCATCCTGGAAGACCCACAGAATATTTCAGTTCCTTATTCACACCCTGGATTTCATCGGGAAGTTGGGCAACTAAATTAAGATTTATAAGCATAAACTGATAGATCTCCAGCTCCAAAGCCAACAGTGTGTTGATGCCAAACCACCTAAACAAATGGGTCTTATTGGTTTACAGGTCTCAAATATGCTCATTAAGACAGTTGGAATTGATCGTGCTCTTTACTCTAACAAAGACTAATCATCAGGTTACTTGTTCAAGGCTGAGCTTCAGGACTTGTGGTTTGAAATGACTTGAACCTCATCCCAATGAATATCCTGTTTATGACACCATCAGGTCAGTGGGGAGTAAAGGGCTTGTGTTCTCTCCTGTTAGAGATGTGATGCTCATTAGACATTGGTCACTGGGAGTGCAAAAAAATGTTAGCTTATATGGGTTAGTATTTGGGAAATCGTTAGAGTCTGGTCTATTTGCTTGCGATTATTTATGAATTTTACTCAAGGATTGCCTAAAATAAAACAGATGCACCTTTTCCAAAAAAAAATATTGGACTATTTACATTCTCGGTTTTCTTCCTTCTAGCAGAGAACACACATTTCCTTTGGCCTGCATTGAGTCACAGTTCCATAGAGCTGCCTTCCCTCTGGTCCCACATATCTTGTGTTGTGAGATGTCATTCCATTTTAACTGCAGTCATCACTGTCCCATGAAACCTGGTCTTTCAGATTATGCTCAATTAAGTGCAATGGATTCACACTCAACTCTCTAGACCTGCTGTCTATATTGGCTAAAGGCTGGATTCACTTCTCCTCTTTTTGGGTTCAAATTCTGTCTTAGATATTTTTGCATACAAGATACAAAGTTGATCCAAAGGAAAATCCAAAGGAACACCCACATTTCATGTAGAAATCATACCTATGATCCCCATTCACTTAGACAAATAGTTTACTGGTAGACACATACATACAGACTCCTAAATTTATACTGCTACAGTGCGGTGTTGAATCTTGTACTCAAGATTTGATTCGGTTGACTGTACAGAAGCCCCTAGTGCTATTTCAAATACCCCAGGTTTATCTGTTTGAGGAGCTGGTGGACATGACAGAGGATCTAAGAGACCTTTGTTCCTCTGGCAACAATGGCAGCTAGAGGGCAGATGGAGTGCTACCCTGAAATATCTCATACAGCTTTAAATGCCTGCGTACAGTCAACTGGATTAAGCTCCTAATGTCAATGCCTAAACTTCAGAGAGAGGTAGTGAGATAGCAATATTCTGTGGCTAATGTTTCATAACAGCTATCTTTAAGTGAGTCCGCTCCCAGCAGGTAAACTCTCTGAACTGCTCTTTAGTGCCTAGTTCTCTCCAGTAATCAATTAGGAAGCCTAAGCACCCAATTTAGGCAGTTTGTGACTGCCTAATTAATGTTCTTAATTTTCCTAACTTCTAAAAAGGAATTAGGAGATGATATACATCCTTGAGTCTGTGCTCAAGCAGCCAGTGTTTCATTATTAAAATTGTACAGGAGTCTAAAACCTGCTTCTGGACAGTCTGATAATTGCCTAAATCTTGATCTGCTAGATGTGTAGCACATGCCTATGCAATGCTTGGATTTTAAGTTATTCTAGCCAACGCATTTGTAGTGTATGCAATATGATATGAATAGGTTTAACTCCTGATATACCTTGCAGGTTTTCGTGGCCCCACAGATGTATGGACGGTGCCAAGTCATTCAGGTTTTGTTGCATAAAAGTAGAACAGAGCATATGCCTTAAGTTAAGTCTGTGAACTTATCTTAATTTAAGGTAGAAAATTTGGATTTTTGTTTTGTTTTGTTTTGTTAGGGTTTTGAAACTGCATTTTTCACCAAAATGTTCTAAGCATCAGAGTCTCTCCGTGTGAGATGTGATGTTCCACTTCACAGGGAGTGATTAAATATTCATCAAGCTAGTGAAAGAACAAGCTTTTCAAAAGACAGAAAGAGTCTGGTACTTAAGGCAGTCAACTGGGAAAAAGAGAGATCTGGATTCCAGTCACTCCTGTAATGATTACTTAGTATTAAATACATACACTGGTTCACGAACTGGAACCCAGCTTCTTCTTTCTCAGTAAGGGGAGGTAACTATCAAGTACTTTTCACTTTCTCTCTGTCCTAGTGATTACTTAATTATCCTGGAAAGCTCTAGCTGGGGAAAAGGGAGCACTCCACTGGGAGGTGGGAGACTGTAGTCCATATGGCAAAGAAAACTACATGTGTATTACTTGGGTCCTTTATTATCCAAAAGCTAGAATAGGAAACCCCTTCTACTCGGAAGTTAAATGTTGTTGTAACTCAGGGTTTTAGAACTGTGAATATCAAATGGAAGAAGGCATCTCCTGTAATCCAAAATAAGTTGCAGAGTAAGGTGAAAGCTTAAGGTATATCCTTAACCTTAACGTTTCCAGCAGCACTTCTTCCCTCAGCATGTCTTTGTGGTTTCCATCTTTCCTATATATTTTACAAGGACTCAGGACTGCAGATGCTACTACAAAAGTATATCTTTTGGAGAGGTGCTGTGGCATTTAAACAAAATTCCTTGCAAAATTGTCCTTTCAAATAAAACTCAAAGACATTTTGCATTGTCTCCATAGCTCCTATTGAAATCAGGATGAATTTTACCATGGATTTAAGAAGAGGCAGAACTGTACCAGCAAGGACGTCTTTTATACCCCACTTTTCCCCTGTAGTTTTAAAAAGAGAAATATTAGAGAAATATTCTGTTGAATTTCTCCAGGACCACCCACATTCTTGATGCAAAGCTGGGGGGTTCCTTCCTTCCTTCCTTCCTTCCTTCCTTCCTTCCTTCCCTCCTTCCTTCCTTCCTTCCTTCCTTCCTTCCTTCCTTCCTTCCTTCCTTCCTTCCTTCCTTCCTTCCTTCCTTCCTTCCTTCTTTCCTTCTCTTTCTTTCTCTCTTTCTTTCTCTCTTTCTTTCTCTCTTTCTTTTTTTCTCTCTTTCTCTCTTTCTCTCTTTCTCTTTCTTTCTTTCTTTCTTTCTTTCTTTCTTTCTTTCTTTCTTTCTTTCTTTCTTTCTTTTTTTCTTTCTTCCTTCCTTCCTTCCTTCCTTCCTTCCTTCCTTCCTTCCTTCCTTCCTTCCTTCCTTCGTTCCTTCCTTCCTTTCTTCCTTTCTTCCTTTCTTCCTTCCTTTCTTCCTTCCTTTCTTCCTTCCTTTCTTCCTTCCTTTCTTCCTTTCTTCCTTTCTTCCTTTCTTCCTTCCTTTCTTCCTTTCTTCCTTTCTTCCTTTCTCTCTCTCTCTCTTTCTCTTTCTCTTTCTTTCTTTCTTTCTTTCTTTCTTTCTTTCTTTCTTTCTTTCTTTCTTTCTTTCTTTCTTTCTTTCTCTCTCTCTCTCTCTCTTTCTCTCTCTTTCTCTCTCTCTCTCTTTCTCTCACTTTCTCACTTTCTCTCTCTCTTTCACTTTCTCTCCTTATATTTATTTATTTATTTTTAATGGTCATGTTTCTATGATGACAACTAGAAAATGATGTAAATTGATGCAAATTATTTGAAGTTTGGTATACCTCAGAGATGAATGAGATGAATGGCTCTGATTCAGCAGTGCATTACCTAGGGATTTTCAGGGTTTTGCTGTACGGGGTGATTCTGAATATATACATTAAGTCTGTGAACTTGCTGACTCAGGACATGGAATACCCATAGCTACTCAAGAAAACACGTGTTGGATGCTGAGAACCTCTGTTGTTATGCAGTGAGAGAAAGAAAAGCAAAACAAACATTGAATTGCTTATATAACATATCAAAAAATTAAAAGAAGCAACTAGACAAATATTTTCAATGTCAGAATATAAGCTAGAGGTAAATTTGTACCTGGAAATGTGAATAACTGATTTATTTTTTTTCCTTGCCTCATAAAGAATCTGAAAGAAGTGGTTAAGGAAAAATAAAGGACTAAATTTATTTTTTTGCAAGAAGATACAGTAGACATGAACTACCCACTTTTTCATTTTTGTCTTTTCTTCTTTCTGTCCTTGCTTTCTATCTCTGTGTCTCTCTCCTTCCTTCCTACTGTTAATCCTTTACCATTTCCTTTTATTTATTTCCTTTTTCCCTTCTTCTCTCTCTCCTTTCCTATTTTCCCTCTATCCAACCACATCCATTCCAGGCTCACTTGCACACAAAGACAATGAAAATCATCCTTACCAGAGGACTTTGGCTGCATACTCACTCACAACTACATTTCCTGTCCCAGTAGTACAAAATATTTATCTAGAAAGCCATGATAGGATAGCTATGATTCTCTGCCTCTGAAAACATAGTCTTTGAACTTTTCAGCCAGAGGAAGTTTTCTGTTGGCTATCACTTATGAAAAACATGTTGGCTTTGTTCATTTTTTGTTCTTATTCACTAAAGTTCAACAACCTAAAAGAAATAGCTAGGCCTTGATCGTCAAATCTATTGAAAGCACAAAGGAAAAGAGAGGGTACTAGAAAGGAAAACTATTAGGCTACAGAAAACTAGCATATGCTCTGCCAGGCTGAAAGGGCTCATGATTAACACTGAGAAGTGAATAGGATGGGGCAAAAGATACAGAAATTCTCCCTACAGCCTCTGCACTTTTCTGCTGTTAATGACCTTTTTAGTTCCAACATGCCAGCAGCTTTCCACATTTTTCTTACGGAAAATAAAAATATAGAAGACATTTTAAACAATTCCAAATTTAGCCATGTTAAGAAAAGAGAGAAGTGGTGAAGAAATGAGAAACCAGCAAGAAAGCTGCTTCCTTGGTGTGGGTCAGAAGCATGGAAGCAGACTGAAGTAGGCAGCTTACTCTGACGGGGCAGCTGACACATTTTTTTGCTGGTGCTCCACTCCTGCCTGGCATCTGAGATTCATGTTCTAATTAACCCATAAACTGGGAAGTTCTTGGGGTTGCTGCTAGGTGACATTTTAATTAAAAGTAAGGAGATTCTTGGAACACATGGGGAAGGTCTTGAAAGAAATTTGCTCGTAACAATTTTACTATTGTCCTCATTCCTCTTTTGTCCCTAAGCCTTTCTCTTCTAATCAAGCAAAGACAGGTCTCCTACCCGGCAATGCAAAGTGTGGTCCTCACCCTGTGACGTGCTACTGTTCATTTTAAAAGAGTGACTCTGAAATACTTTATGAATGCCAGACAGTTCATGTGTGTGTGAGGCCAAAGCAAATGTATGATGATGGAGAAATTCATGAAGTGCTTTAAACTACCAGAAATACCCCGTCTTACTCAGGAAGCCCTTGTCTCACAGGTTACTGTTGTATACAGAGTATACTGCAAAAGCACTACTGTGTCCTATGGTTTTGCTCTATGTTCTTCCCTGAGCTTTTTCTATCAAGTAGCATTGGCCAATAGACAGGATCCCGGGCTAGATGTGTCTTTCATCTGAGGCAGCATGACTGTCCTTATGTTTTTGTGTTTATAAGCCTGAGGCTTTACTCTGTTTTGAACCACTTCTCATGAGGAAATGGATGAAGTAAATGTTAAAGGTTTTTGTTTTTTTTTTTTTTGGAGTACAGGTAAAACATTGTCATTCACGTGTGGAAAGTCAGCATACTTGATACCAAAAGAAGAAAAGAGCAAGCAGGGGAGAGAAGAGGCATTTAACAGCTGAAATGGCTTTTGTAAAACAATACTCAATGGCAGGAGAAAAAATCCAACAATATGTGTGCAGATGCAAGAACAATCAACAGAATCAGAGAAATACCGCATAAGTTACTGACATGACAATATCGAAGAATCAGAAGACAACTGACCTGCAACAATCTTTAGAGAAGATGAGAGACAATGGCAAAAACAGTGCAGTTTGTCTTTCCATGCCATTCCAGCACTTCTGCTATGTATTTCACCACTGTCCACAAAGACCAGAATAGGCATTTGTAGCAGAGTTCCTGTGTTTCTGTTTCAACTGCTGGCAGCCATCCTACCTGAGATATTCTTTCGATACGTGAAAGGTCTCCCCATCAGAGATAGAATTGTCAAAAGAAGAGCTACCAATCTTCCGCAGTATCACTAGGACAGATGTTCAGTAAGGATGCTTGGTTGTCAGCAGGCAAAATAGGATGACCCGTTTTGTCATAGGAAGTGGCCAAATATGAGAATTAGACACCTATTTAGGGATTTATGAGAGACTGCACACTGATTTCTGTGACATCAATGGCTGCCAGTTAGAAATGACAAGGGGAAAATGTATATCTGAATTTCTTTCCCTTAGGTATACTATATATACTATATATGGTACTTCTATATCAGAATTTCAGTCGGCCACAACACTTTTTTTTTTTTGTGTATGTGTTTTTGTTGTTGTTTTAATATATAGCTTTTAATAAAGAAGAAGACCAGGTATTCCACAATCCTCCCAGTCTGAGGATATGAATTCATAGGTAGGTACACCTTAATTGTGCCCTTCAAACAAACTTCAGAAGGAAAGGTGTGAATCCATGCACTCACTTAATATAGACCTATGGAGTAGAGGATCAACTTGGGGTGACACTGCAGGCTGGGTTCACCTAGAATCTGGCTTTTTCACCACTGAGCAGGAACTTCAAGACCAGGATTAAAGTATAACATGGTTACCTGCTTTATCTACTAGACTAATACGTAATGGCTGGGAGGTATCATACTCAGCAGAGTCCAAATGAAAAAGTGACAGTCTGAACTGGTCTCACATATCAGCTTCTCATGGGAGCCTCCCTCTCTTACTGCCATTCTGAAGTGTTGATAGACACAAGGCAGAACTTTAAAAAGTCATCCCTGTTAAAAATGAAAAATAAAATAATGTGACTTAAAATTAGAATATGACTTACATTTAGAAAAAAATACTTTCTGAATGCTTAGTTTTCATAGCTGACTTTGCACAGAGACTGTTCAAAACTGATGTAATCCAGGAAGCACATCAAAAAGAACACTGGTATCAAAATGCTACAGTGCAAATTTTTGTGTTTATTGACAAAAAACAGGAGAACAATTGCTAAATTGCAGAAGATGCAGTGTCAGTAACAACCTCCATGGTCCTCTGCCTTGCAGCAGAATGCATTGGAAACTAGGGTGTAACAACTTGGAAACAGTGAGCAAAAATGCTAATAGATCCATCAGAACATGGAGCTGAGATTGCAGGACAGTTAGAATGTACTCAAGTTAGAATTCAACCAGGATCATGCTGGAATGCTTAAGCATTATATATTTATGTACATATTAGACAGATACAATCTGTCTGTTGTACTACCTAAGCATCTTAAAATAAAATAATCGTAATTAAAAAAAAAAGTCTTTGCCTTTTACTATAGCAAGTCTATTAAAAGTCTATCTTGGGGGCTGCATGGAATTTCTCTTTCTTCTGCTACTTTGCTTAATAGCACTATCAGGCCTTAGTTGCTATAGCATTGTCAGAGCTCCAGGTACTCTGGAGACAATCCTGAAAGACTGAAAAATTCCAAACAGTTTTTATGTACCAAAACTTATTTTTATATGGGCAGAAATATCAACAACTGTTGTTTGACAGGGCATTCTTAATAAAAAGAAGTTTCCAGGACACAAAAGTTTTGACATACTTCTGACAACATAGAGCATGTACTGGAGAGTCACTGCTTCTAGATATTCTTTAAAGTCACTTGTTTGGAGAAAAGAGGAACACTTGCGGAAAAGCAATTTTGATCACTTCTACCAACTCAGATTTATTTATTTATTTATTTATTTATTCAGAATTCTCCCTGCCAAGGACTACTTAAGATTAATGAAAAAGAGAGTGAAATTAACAACATAATATTTAATTTAAGATGTAAGAAGAATCACAGCCATTGTTAATGAAGATCTTAGTTTTGAGAGCCAAACACAAGTTCCATAGTTCATAATGAAACTACAGATGGTATAAAGGCAGTCAAGCAGTAGAATTTAGGAAGAACTATGTTGCATACTGCCATGGTAATGTCCAGTCTGGCATAATGTCCTGTATTTATACCACTTTTAAGAGAAAAGCAAGTTCTTCAGGGTAGAATGCAAAGAGATGTGGTTTGAGTACACATACTTGTGTGTATGTGTAAGTGATTAGCTGCATAGACAATCTAAATACTGTAAAGAGAGATGGAGATAGAGGGAGAAATTAGTGACTACTGCTGTTTTCCAGTCTCAAGAAAATACAAACTCACTGACCTATATATTCAGATCTTTTTTTTTTTTTTTTTGTTTATATTATTCTTGTCACAAATGCAGTTGCTAGTGGACCTCAAGATTCAACACATCTGACTGTTGCTTTTTTGGTTAGAACCCTCCAGAACCATTTCTCTGTTTCTCAATTGTTATCAACCACAACAGAAGCCATGTGCAAGTTCAGTTCTGTTGCAGATCGTCTATCTGTGCACAACAGCTTTCTGTAACTCTCATTATCTTCATCCTCCTGGTACACCTGGTATTGAGTCCACATCCTTTGGATTAAATGTTAGAGGTATTGTCATCATGACATAAAAGATGGATCAATATGATTTTTTAAAATAAATAGGTGTATGAAGCTAAGTTTTAATTGCGAGTTTTCAAGTAGAAGAAATTACTTTGCTTTCATTTGTTGTAATGGGTTTATACTCAAAAGAAAAGATATGCTGGTTTATACAGACATTGTAGACATGTAATGGGCAAAATATATTCACGTTATTTGGGTTGGGTCTAAGGCAGCAGCAGCTCATTTCTATTAAGATATTTTGGGACTGATGATGGCCAAAGGAAAAGGAAGCATTTATAGCTTTACTTGGTTAGGCTGGGATTAGCACTGTATGCTTCTATCTGAACTAATTGCCTTTATAGACAAAAAAAAAAAAAAAAAAAAAGCTTCTAGAGAGTGATTCACCACTCCTGAAAGTAGACCTCTAAATAGGTCAGATATTGAATTGAGCTCTATAAACGTCTGGTGCTCTCCATTACCTAAAAATCTAGACAATTAACATATGAGTAAATGCCAAAATACAAAACGTCTCAGGCTGGCTGAGAGGCATCTCACCTATAATAAATTCCTTCAGGTAGAGATTCAGGAAAGCATCCATTCTAGAAAATTACTTAAATGCATGTCTAAAATGTAACTTCTTCACTCTTATCAGCTGGGCATTCTTGTACTAAGCTCACATACCCAGCTTGGTTAACTTTACTGAAACTGAAACCAACTTTACTGAAACCAAAACTGAACACAGTACTAGAGGTGCGGCCTCACCAGAGCCGAGTACGGGGGGACAGTCACTTCCCTAGACCTGCTGGCCACACTGCTTCTTATACAAGCCAAGATGCTGTTGGCCTTCTTGGCCACCTGAGCACACTGCTGGCTCATATTCAGCCGACTATCAACCAGTACTCCCACGTCCTTCTCTGCCAGGCAGCTTTCCAACCACTCATCTCCCAGCCTGTAGCTCTGCTTGGGGTTGTTGCGCCCCAGGTGCAGGACCCAGCATTTGGCCTTGTTGAACTTCATACAGTTGGCCTCAGCCCATCGGTCCAGCCTATCCAGATCCTCCTGCAGAGCCTTCCTACCCTCGAGCAGATCGACACACGCACCTAACTTGGTGTCGTCTGCAAACTTACTGAGGGTGCACTCAATCCCCTCATCCAGATCATCTATAAAGATATTGAAGAGGACTGGCCCCAGTACTGAGCCCTGGGGGACTCCACTAGTAACCGGCCTCCAACTGGATTTGACTCCATTCACCACAACTCTTTGGGTCCGGCCATCCAGCCAGTTTTTAACCCAACGAAGCATACGCAAGTCCAAGCCACGAGCAGCCAGTTTCTTGAGGAGAATGTTGTGGGAAACGGTATCAAAAGCCTTACTGAAGTCAAGGTAGACCACATCCACAGCCTTTCCCTCATCCACTAAGCGTGTCACTTTGTCATAGAAGGAGATCAAGTTCGTCAAGCAGGACCTGCCTTTCATAAACCCATGCTGACTGGGCCTGATCGCCTGGTTGCCCTGCAAGTGCCGCGTGATGACCCTCAAGATAATCTGCTCCATGAGCTTCCCTGGCACTGAGGTCAAACTAACACGCCCATAGTTTCCCGGGTCTACCCTCCAGCCCTTCTTGTAGATGGTCGTCACATTTGCTAGCCGCCAGTCGACTGGGACCTCCCCTGATAGCCAGGACTGCCGATAAATGATGGAAAGCAGCTTGGCCAGCTCCTCTGCCCGTTCTCTCAGTACCCTCAGGTGGATCCCATCTGGCCCCATCGACTTGCATACATCCAAGTGTTGTAGCAGGTCGCCAACTATTTCCTCATGGATTGTGAGGGCCACATCCTGCTCCCCATCCCCTTCCACCAGCTCAGGGTACTAGGTATCCAGAGAACAACTGGTCTTGCCGCTAAAGACTGAGGCAAAGAAGGCATTAAGCACCTCAGCCTTTTCCTGATCTTTTGTAACTAAGTTTCCCCCCACGTCCAGTAAAGGATGGAAATTCTCTTTAGTCCTCCTCTTTGTGTTGATGTATTTGTAAAAGCATTTTTTGTTATCTTTAACGGCAGTAGCCAGATTGAGCTCCAGATGAGCTTTGGCCTTACTAATTTTGTCCTTGCACAGCCTCGCAACATCCTTATAGTCTTCCTGAGTGGCCCACCCTCTTTTCCAAAGATTATAAACCCTCTTTTTTCTCCTAAGCTTGAGCCACAACTCTCTGTTCAGCCAGGCCGGTCTAGTTCCACGTCGGCTCGTCTTTGGGCATGTGGGGACAGATCGCTCCTGAGCCATTAAGATTTCCTTCTTGAAGAGTGCCCAGCCTTCCTGGACTCCTCTGCCCTTCAGAACCACCTCCCAAGGGACTCTGCCAACCAGTGTCCTGAACAGCTCAAAGTCAGCCCTCCGGAAGTCCAATACAGCAGTTTTACTGGTTGCCTTCCTGACTTCACCAAGAATAGAGAACTGAACCATTTTGTGGTCACTCTGCCCAAGACAGCTCCTGACCACCACATCTCCCACCAGTCCGTCACTGTTTGTGAACAGAAGGTTTAGCGGGGCACCTCCCCTGGTAGGCTCACTAACCAGCTGCGTCAGGAAGCTATCTTCCACGCTCTCCAGAAACCTCCTAGACTGCTTTCTCTGGGCTGTGTTGTTCTTCCAGGATATGTCTGGGAAGTTGAAGTCCCCCACAAGAATGAGCGCTGACGATTTCACAACTTCTGCCAGCTGCCTGTAGAACTCCTCATCAGCCTCCTCATCCTGGTTCGGCGGTCTATAACAGACCCCCACCAGGATGCTTGCCTTGTTGGCCTTCCTGCTGATCCTAACCCATAGGGACTCAACCTTATCATTCCCAGCCTCAAGTTCCACAACATCAAAACACTCTCTAATATAGAGAGCCACACCACCACCCCTTCTGTGCTGCCTGTCACTTCTGAAAAGCCTATAGCCAGACATTGCAGCACTCCAGTCATGAGAGTGGTCCCACCACGTTCCTGTGATGGCAACCAAGTCATAGCCTGCCTGCTGCACGATGGCTTCCAGCTCCTCTTGTTTGTTACCCATGCTGCATGCATTAGTGTAGATGCACTTCATTTGGGCCATTTCCTTCTCTCCCGGCCTTGCCATTGTTCCCCCTGGCACAGCTCCAACAAGCCTTATTTCAGCCCCGTCCCCCTTCTTACCTAGTTTAAAGCCCTCTCAATGAGCCCTGCCAGCTCCTGGGCTAGGATCCGTTTTCCCCTTAGAGATAGGTGGGACCCGTCTGTGGCCACCAGGCCGGGTGCTGAGTAAAGCACATGGTCAAAAAAACCAAAATTTCTGTGTTGGCACCAGCCTCTGAGCCACGTGTTAATCAGGTGGGCTTTCCATGCCCTCTCTGTACCCCTCCCTGCCGCTGTAGGGATAGACGAAGACACCACCTGTAAAACACCACCTCATGATTCTTCGGATTTTAGCACATTATTTTTATGTGCATTTTTGGATTATTTTAGTTTAGTGCATAATTTGCTTATACTGAACAATAGAAAACAAAACTTTCAAGAAAACACTCAGGTTAAAAGACAAATGAACCTAAGCAATTCAGTTTTTATTTCGTTTGGTTACAGGTGTGCGGTACCTTCAAGAATATTGAAGCAATGGCATAGTTGTGTTTACATATATCCTCATAGCTTTTTGTTTGAAGGAACCCCCTCTTTGCTTGCTTTTTGCATTCTGTTGTCTTGATTTTGTGTGTCACTCTTATTTTTTTTTCATTCTCTGACTAACTGGAAATTGATTTCTTTCTGAGTAGGATGGTTATTTCTGTGTTGTTTAGCTAAGTATTTCATCTGATATTTGATTTAAAAAAAAAAAATTCTTTGCTGCTGGTTTGTCTTTACTGTGTAGTGCTATAATGATTCTTGGTAGGCTTCCTATGCATTGATTAATTGCAATAAATAAAATGACAGTATTTATTGTAAGAAGGAACACACATACATATATTTCCTGTATATTAGTAATCTGACTCTTTTGTTCTCTTTCTCCCTCTAAATGCAATTACATCACAAAATTGATTTTGTTCTTTTTAAATGCAGAGGAATAGTGAAACAAAAATCTACATTTAAGGGGTATCCTAATTACTTCTTACAAGTGAGACAAGGTTTTTAACATTTGGAAGCAAAAAAAAAATATTTTTTCAGTCTGCACGACACAAATATTATGTATCATGAATGTCATCAAATGGCTGTTCTTGTTGCATGCAATCCAACCAAAAAATTATTTGTGACAGTGTGTAAAAATGTTTAAAACCATTTCTTTGAGGAGAATCTGAGAAAATCTTTTGTTTTTTCTTTCTTTTTTTTAATTTTTTTCCAAGTTGGTCATTTTTCTCACCTCATTTGGGAGGGAGTCTTCTGAGTGTATAATAGATATATACAATAAAGAGCAGCAAGACACAGTGCCTCTTCAACTGAAGTGAAAAATCTCATTTATCTAATCACACACTTCTATTATATTTTCATTATGCCAAAGAGCACCGGTTCATCTGATCTAAGACTGGGGGAAGGGATATTAAAATAAGTGATGAAAAAGGAGAAGTTATTCACTTAATTCCCTTGCCTGGCAAGGTTTCAAGAGGCCATCATATGCTGTGAGAATTGCAAGACTGCAGAGCTAGCTATAGGAGGGATAGAAGTGGATATGTTTTAGTACTCTGTGATGGCATCTTTATCTCTTGAGAACATAACACAAGCTACTGCCTAATATTGTGGAAGGCTGTACATTTGATCATAATCAAGACCAAAGAGGCTTCTCAGCTGGCTGATAAGTAGATATCTTTACCAGTCTGCTGCATCAGGACACAATGCTTACTTTGCAGATATTTACATCATTATTGACAATTCAGACCAATTTGTGACTATTCAGGGACCTCTGTGTTGGGACCTGCCAGCAGCTGTCCTCAGTCATCGAAAATAATTACCAATAGCTGCAACTGCAAACAGCATTGTCCTTTTTTGTTACCTTCACTTAGGGGTTCTCTGCTGTTAAATATCCAGCAGCACTTGTTTCCGCTGACTTGACCTGCCAAGTTACCTTTTTCCTTAATTTAAAATATCTTCTTTAACATATATTTTGTCAAATAACTAGGAAAGTCAAAATGGTATATTAAGAGAAAAATGTAGAGAGAAGACAGCATGAAAATAGAAAGGAATGTATATGAAAAAATACAGTTAATGAGTATTTGGGATCAAGCATTAAAATACCACTGGAAAAATACAACTGCAGCCTTTAGTACTAAAAAAAATAATAATAATAAATAGTAGAATTAATTGGAAGATGAATTTTCCATTTCACAGTAATTTTCACATTCCAGAATGTGCTCATCATAAAAATGTGTGAGATGCTGAAATTTCAAATTATTTTCTGTCATACAAAACCTAAAATATTTTTTATTCAGTTACTTCAAATAATCCTATTACAAATAATTACTTTGATAAAGCCAAAACGTTTTATTTACAAAAAGCATAACCCTATCATCTGAAATAGGTATAACTATATTCAAAAGTCCATTTTGGTTTTGATCTATTTGGAATCTTCTCATGGATTGCAAAAGACATTCTAATGTAATAATTTAGAACAGCTCCCTCAAAAATGTTTAGATCATCTCTTAACTGATACTGTACATGCAGCAATCGAAGAAGGAAAGAATGCTTCCCAGATACGGTAGCATGCATCCACAACTTCAATTATGAATTGCATGTTTCAGATATCCCTCCATGGTAATATTCACAACCCAGCAGAGCTAGCAATCTAAATCACAGAGCATAACATAAAGGAAAAGCAAGTTGATAGAAAAACATCCTGCAATTTTAGTAAACAGCATGTGCACAGCTTTCATTTACAGCATGGAGGGCATTCAGTAAATGCTGATTAGCTTCTTCATAAGCTCCAGAAGCCTACTGAGTTTGACATGACTTTTCCCCATATCTATAAATACTGTTTCAGAGGACTTTGGCGAAAAAAGCAATAGGCAACCTTAGCTCTTATATTATTTAGCGGTGTGGATTGGGCCGGTTTACCATTTGTTTTTAGATTTGGCTTATGTAGTGAACCTGTGTGGATGGTCCCTAGAGTAGGACATGGGAGGATTCTTCTAAAGAACATGAGCTCCAAAGCTGCCTAACAAACAATATCACATACCTCGCTTCTCTTTCCTCTTTATTTATTTATTTATTTATTTATTTTTTCAAATTATCATGTTAGGTTAAATGCTGAACTTGCCAGGCATTTGGGAAATGAACTGCTATCATAAAGAAGGGTTGGGCTGTTAATGGAGTTTGATCATGAAAACCAGCAAAAGAACTGGAGATGTATATATGCATTCCCCTTATGAAGCAAAAGGGGAATGGGTGGCTGATTGTGTTCTCGGTGTGATAACCTCTACTGACAGCGGAGGTAGGAAGAAATTTCTGGATCAGCCAGGATTTAAGCGAAGGTCCTAAATAAATAAGATGCACTTAGGTCTCCTCCAAAGTAGTTATACACTTAGGTCTCCTCCAAATCTCTTTGAGAATCTTCCCCTTACTGCCTCTACTATTCTTCTCTGTTCCAATGTGTCATTTGTATTATTCAAATGTCACTATTCTTATAAATGAGGTCACAGTATGCACACTTTGAGGAAAATCAGCTCTCTTTTTTTCCCAATACATGCACTTCTTGGTCACCGTTTGAGTTTTTCACTTGTGAAACTGTAATATGGCATATGGACTAAAGAGCCGTTTCTGTACCTGTGCCATCCTGCAAAGTCAGGCAGTCAGTGCTCAGCCGTGACTGTTAGTACTGTTTTCAGTTTCACTCTCTTTAACACTGAATTTGCCATGTTTTTCTGACCAAAATAAAATAAAATAAAATAAAAAAATGGAAAAGGGAAAAGACTTACTGGAACTCACAAATGCACTCAGTTTTTTTGAATGTGGGTGATGAAATTAGAATATGAAATTATTCCTGCTGCAGACCCTGCTTAGAATAGTTAGCAAAAGTCTGTGACTAGCTTCAGTCCTTGAGGTATCTAATAAAAATAATTGAAAATCTTCATAGCCAGATTTGAGTACAGCCAGTCCTCAATGGGTACAATCAAAGTTGTGCATTTAATTTTAACATGCTTCAGGTCACTGCTCATAATTGTCTTTTATAAGAACACCACTTCCAATTTCCTTTTCTAGTAGCTATACAAAGTTTTTTTCCAATACCTGGAAACACATGATCTCCTATGTGGCATCAAAGTAAATAAACTTTCTTGTTTCTTCTGCTCTGCCCAATTTAGTTCTTCAGTCAATTTTATGATTTTTTAATATGTATTTTTTTTTTTGTCCTGAAAAGATTATCTTGGTCCCCCAAAACCTTCCCAAGTCTTTGTTTTACTTTTGTTTTCAAATCAGTCATTTGTGGAATGATTTGCATGTTTTAGGATCTGTCTTGACACCCATTTCTGATAGATTTTTCCTCAAACATGAGAGTCCTTCTTACATAAATGACACTTGGCTTTGTGCACTCTCCATTTCTTATCCCTGACAGTCTGTGCAGCTCAAACAAGCTGGCATGTTCTCAATCTGTGGCGCCCAACTGAGATTATCATTTTTGTAACACTTGTTAATGTCAGTGGCATTTAGAAGTCTCTACACTGAGCTATGAAATAATTCAGATAGAGAGAAAATCCTCAGAATAGGCATTTGAAAAGAGTGCCTGCAGACAAAAAATGTTAAACATTCACTGTTCTGAACCTTCCCATTTAAGAGGATTTTGCCAAACAAATCTGATGCTCCCAGCATGAAATTAGGGCCACTGGCCAGATCTCTTTGGATCTCCAAGCTGGTTAAGAAGATATAATACTTCCAGGATGATGTTGGTGCCAGTTCCAGATTCTTTACCTGTGACCACTGAAACCCAGTTTCACCCCTCCCTTCTCACACCCTTGAAAAATTGTATATTTATTATGCTGGTTCTTTTCTACTTATGGTTCTTGATGTGATGTACTGACACTTATTCTTTGTCCTTATTCTATCCCACTGGGGTTATAAGAACTATCAATTTATTGCAAAACAGGTTTTAAACAAAGAAAAAAGGAGTCTTTAACTCTGTTCTACTTTACCGCCTTTTTATGACAACACTGCAGTGAAAAGGCAGAAGAAGAGATCCATAGGATATGGATCTTGCCCTTATAAGTTTGTTACACAAAAGGCAACTTAGCATCAAGTATTTTTTGTTTCTCTTCTTCATCACCTTTGATCAATTATAATAGAGAATCTGCTTTTCAGTGGTTCACCTTTTTATCTTAAGACTTGACTGCAAATAAAAGCAGAACCTGCATTGACTGGGCATGAAATTTGGAAGAGGATAAAGCAGCATTTGAAAACGAAGGGTGATGAAGGAACTCTGCAGCTACTTCAAACGTGTAAGGGGAAATGTATGTTAAGGTCCGTTCTAAATACCTTACAACTTTGTAGTTGGTATCTCATAAATTGTAAGATGCTACTTTCAGTATTCGATCACCCAAAATAGTAGGTATATGACAACCCTGGATCTCCTATCACACCAAAAATATTTTAGAGTGTTTGTTGACCTGGATTTCTCCTCTGGTAGGTGCGCAACCATAGGGTTATACTCAGCACCATTTGTGACCATGAAGCAAAGACAATATTAAGTAAGAGAATGCTTGATTTTTTTTTTTTCTGTACTTGAAGCATAATCAGTATGAATGTTAGGTGTATTAGGAAGGATTTATTTATTTATTTATTTATTTTAAGAATACTGTTTCACTGATAGTTTTCTTGAAACAATATTATGCAAGTAGATCTTGATACTAATATCAGAAAATCCCGAACAAACACTGACATTTCTTGAGGCATACCTGAACTAGGCCATCAAATTTATTTGACTACCACAAATCACAGCTGTTATTTCTGAGTAATGCAGTACCATGCAGAACAAATGCAAGCTTTGGTCCTGGAAATCATATACCTATATCAGACCACTATTGCACTTTAAACAAGAAGCCTACCTTCTCTGCAGGGCTAATTAGTCTGAGTTCAGCATTGTGTTCCTTTGATCATATTGTCTTATGTCATTGGGTTATCTAGTGTTTTCTTATGCATTGGTCTCTATAGTGCAAACATAGTCAACAACTAAGTTATTGCTTATTAACAAGGTACAGAGCATTAAATCCAAGGACATTTCTTGTCAGGTCCAGCACTCTTTTCAGATTACCTGTTGTTGGAAGCATCTTTGATTTGAGTTTTTACTGCTTAGGCTGTTGTTTCAGTGGGGTGTTCATAGCGTGTTACGAGCTAAGTTCCCTGCTGCTACTAAGTCCTGTCCTGTTTTCCTCTTCTGCTCATCTTATGGCACCACAGATGCTCTCTGGATCTTTGGTGAGCTGACTAATCTTATTAACCTCTCTTAAAATTATTCCATCAATAACAGAACAACAACAAGAAGTAGGTAGCTTCTGATAGGTCACCAAGCCAAATCAGTCTGACGAGTTCCATATCTAGGAAAAAGAAGAGCAGGACCACTTAGTTGTTATCAAGGGAGAAGAGTGGTAGGAACATGAAGGGGTGAATGAGACCATCTCCCTCTTTTGGGGGTTGTTGTTAGATTAGATTTATTCCTTGAGTAACCATGACCTAAGCAGACAAAGTAAGTGGAACTCAGGGAAAAAATGTTGCATAACTGTGCTAAGCATATATATGCAAAAACTAGAGGTCATGGTTCCATGCTGCTGTTCTCTGACCTTTGTGTTTGGCAGAAGTAAATTCATTTTAGCAGAGTCCAAATGGCCACCCTGGAAACCATAACTCCTGAGTTATGAGTGCATTAAATCAGATCTTTAGATGATCCACCTAAAACAAAATGTCCTTTCAAGTCTTTTTCTTTTTCTTTTTCTTTTTTTTTTTTTTAATAAACAGGAAAAAAATCTCCATACCATATGAACAACTGAAACATAGTAACTGTAAGGGAATTTCTCTTTGTGGTGGACAGAAAGGGGAAAGGATGAGATGACCTGAGCAGAAACCCATCAGGCCAAGCATGGGCGTGTAACTCTGCACAGTATTTCTAATATAAGAGAATCCATAGGAGGGTATTTTTGTGATAAGAAGTGAAGATTTGGGGTATTTATTGTAGACTAAAAAACATACAGTAAATGGCGGCCTTGTCTAAAAAGCAGTATTTTTATCTCTGACTATGAATAGTAGTAGTATTTAATGTACATAAATATTTGATGATTAACTTTGGTTAAGAGCTATGCTATCTTTTTTCATATCATCAATTCAAGCTCTGAAGCAATAGCTTGGACAAAACACTAAGGACTCAATTGTGCCTTGAAGGCACGGCGCCACACTGGGGATAGTGCAGAGACACATCACCTCAGCAAGAGCTCCAGGAGGGATTGTGCCTCAGGCAAGCACTCTGCCTCCTGGAGCTCCTGGGGAGTGTGGCTAATGCACTCCATTTGTACAGGGTGCCACATGTACTCCCCTCCAAACGCAGCCAGCTCTCCTGGCCTCGGAAGACCCACCAGAGTCAGAGACTTTCAGCCTCATGACCTTGCCTTGCTTTCTGTGAAATAACATCACCATCAAAGGCCCTAGCACTAGCAACCTGTCTAAGGGAGCCACCATGAAGTCAAGTCATTGTACTCCACATTTGGCTATGGGAAAGCCCTTTATGGCAACTCCTTTGCAATCGAGCATAGCAGGAAACTTTTAAGTGTCTGAAGGGCATTTCTATACTGTCTGGATACTCTGTACCTTCTGTGACAGCAAGCCTGTCTAGCAGAAGGATGGTTGTTTCTTTGCAAATAGCCTAGAGGAGAAAAAAATGGCCGTGTGTCTTAAAATTGCTCTAGTCTGCATGATGTTCTAGGACTTCAGCTCACCTACAGTAGAGAAGTTGATGGAAATATCAAGGACTCTCATGAAGTCCGCTCCCTGCCAGGAAAATGGTGAATAGAGAGGTTCATATACCTCTGCTCTGCAGGCTTGAACACACAGTCTCACTCTTAGTCCCTGAAAATAGCATGCAATGTTTATATACATTATATTATGTAGAGGTGACAAGAATTCTTGTGTCAAGAGAATATGTTTGTCTCTGGAGAAGATGCTCAACGGTTGTGTAGTACAGTAGTATACTGCCAAATGTAAGAATAAATAAAATTGGTGGGAAAAAAAATGGAACTCATTACCTGCTTGCTGTTTAAAAGGTGCCAGGGATGTCAGAAACATTTTTTTTTTTTTTTTTTTTTACTGTTCATAGCGCGCTTCCTTTTAGCCCTTGTTTTGAAAAGTTGTTAAGACACCTATGAAATTTTATGCTGCTGCTATTCTGCGTGGCTGTCAAAGTGATCTGGTTGTCAGTGGGACACCTTAGTGAGTTACTGTGGTTATAGTATCCTGCCAGATAACTGCACTTAAATTGTTAAATTGTTCTTACCTAGTTCTTAAATCCATTCTCTCCTGGGCCATAGAACTTATTGTTTATTAACCTCCTTGTTAGAAAATGACTAATGACTAGCTTGAACCACATGGTAACAGCCTAAACCCATTCCTTTTTCTACTAAACCCTATGGAGATGAAAAATAGTTGGCTTGCTCTTTTTCACATAAACTCACTTTAAAACAAAACCAAAAACAATAATCTCCACCCCCCCCCCAGAAAAAAAAAGATTAAAATGTAATCCCACCTCCTCTCAGGATTTGTGTAGACTGAACAACCTGATTATGTCAACTTTTTCTTCTGTTCCCTGTTTTCTTGCAGTCTGATTATCCTTGTTCTTTGAACTGCTTCCAGATATTGTGAATTTTCACTGAGGCACATTGACCACTATAAAACAGCCAAAAAGCTACCAAAGATGAATAAAATAGATTGATTTGGGTTGTATGTATTTTATCATCACACTCATCTTTGTACTGGAGCCTGCTAATCATTACATTACCTTGTCCAAATAAACATGTTGCTGACATCAGGATATGGTGTGGTAGATCAAGCTGTGTGGAAAGAATGGATATTTTAAGTAAGAGCCTGATTAACAGGGAAGAGTTCATGAAAATCTGATGGTGGAGTATAACTTTGGGTGAAAGGGATCACAAGTTCATCATTTTGAGAACAGGGGGGAGTGAGAACAGCCGAGTAGGCATAATGGACTTCAAAAACACACTCTTCAACAGCTGAGGGAACTGGTAAGTAGGGTCCCTTGGGAAGATAATATACAGGATAAAGGAATTCAGGAGACCTGGCAGTTATTGAAGGAGACTATATTAAAGGCACAATGCAAAGTATTCTGATGTGAAGAAGAGCTTGGAAGCATATTGAGAGACAATGTGGCTGAATCAGAAACTCTTTAAGGACTAAAGAATAAAAAAGGGAGCTATATTAAAAGTGAAAACAAGGACAGATGAATCAGGATGTGTATGAAACATAACAGAACCTGGGAAGGCTAAAATGTAAAATGACTTACAACTAGCAATGAAAGGCAACCAAGCAAGTCTCTATAAATACATTAGGAAGGAATAGAGAGAAAGCAAGGAAAAGTATCAGTTCACTACTAAAGAAAAAAGGGAAGTAAATAACAGAAGGTGCAGAGAAAGTATGTTGTGGTGTGTTTTGTTTTTTTTTTGTTTGTTTGTGTGTGTGTTTGTTTGCTTGTTTTCCCATAATCAATAAAACTAATTTTAAAACATTAACATAACTTGTCAGTAGACCCTGACAAAATTCATCCTCGAATTCAGAGGACACCAGCTGAAGCAATTGCTGAGCTGTCACTTTGGTGAATTAATGTAAGATAAGTGAGATTGGAAGAAGGGCACGTAGGCTGTGTACATCAGTAAGTAGTGCAGCATAGTAGAAATGGTTATGTAGAGGCAGAGCTGGCATGGAAGTAGGGTCTTCAAAACATTTTTCTTCAAAATGTTTTTTTTTTTTTTTTTTTTTTTTGGTTGGGAATTCTTCAAATTGGCTTCTGTTTGGTCCTATGGAACACCTGCAGTGTTGATTGGTGAGTGTATTCCAGTTTAGTTTAGTCTAGAAGGAACTCAGGAAACCTTTGAGACTGCTCCACAGCGTGAACCAAAAAGCATGAGATCCAACATGACATTTGCTTTAGAATCATGCTCTTGATTTGAATTAGAATGGTAAAGTAGAAGTGCTCATTTAGAGCTAAAGTGGGGCAAAAAGTAAGGGAAATACAGACAAGTCAGTCTATCTTCAATAGCAACCCAATTTAACTTCATTTTAAAATGAAAAATGAAAAAAAAATCAGTGGATGATGTAAAGATAGGTTGTAATTTAATTTTGGATCAATCTGTACACTCTCCCATAGGACTTTCATAAACAAATCAGAGAAACAGTTGAATGAAATCATTGGTACACTGTGTCAGAGGTGGAAAACTGCTTAAAAGCAATTATGAATTGCATTGTGAGAACATTTTAAAAGGGATCCTGCAGAAGCCTGTGTTGGGCAGGATTTAGATTAATGACTTGGATGATGAAAGTGAAACTGCATTTGTACATTTTGTTCATGACACTGAACTAAGGACTTTTGTAAGCGAGAAGGGAGACAAGATCTAATTATATTAGACCAGAAGTCAAAATGATCTTGATATATTGAAAATATATTTGGCTCCAAATACACCAGCTCTTGAGGAAAAAAAAAGGCAACTGTGATTCTCAGATGTGTTAACAGGACTGGCATGTATAAGTCAGGGAGATTACCATTTTGCATTGCAGTTGGGTGCTCGGGGAATCTCTTTGACTAGTCTGGGGCTCCAAACCTAAAGAAAGATATAGACAAAGGGCAAAAGTCCAGCAGAGAACAAGAATGATATAACATTTAGGAACCTTAAGACCTAAAGAAA
Organism: Anser anser; assembly: GCF_964211835.1. Taxonomy (NCBI): domain Eukaryota; kingdom Metazoa; phylum Chordata; class Aves; order Anseriformes; family Anatidae; genus Anser; species Anser anser. The sequence goes on from NC_139720.1 coordinate 166,288,718, forward strand.
GGTTCAATGAATTGATTGTCCTTGGATGGAAAAAATGAAGAGAATATGAACGAGTACCTGAAAATATGGATATTTCCTAAGTTTGAGTTGCCTCTTCACTGTGGTATAACCAATAAAAATACAGTGTGAACTGGAAAGTCTCTCCTTTGTCAGATACTTGGTGAAACAAAACCAACAGCTGCAGTTTGAATCAAGCTAAAGTTTTTTGGTTTGGTTTGGTTTGGTTTTGCTAAGCAAGCTAAAGAGGAGACCAAAACTTATTCTAGTAATACAAAACTTTATAAGTGCACAAAGTTAGAATTATCTGTCATCCCTACATGGACACCTTGGATACTCTTGGGAATTTCAGTTAACAATAGTTAGCACCTATGTTTGGGCATCTGAAATGTGACTGTAGAGTCTGTGGATTTGCTTTCATTCGAAGCCTTATGGCAAACAGTTTAGAGAAAATTGCTATCACAATTAGTGGTAAAAGCAATGATTCTAGTTGTAGGATGAAATTTGTCTCAAAGAGACACATAAAGTAAGCAGTCTAAATATGGCCAATCACTGTTACTTAGGATACTGCTTAGTTGTTCCCACTACCATACAACGTCCTTTTCAAACATCTGCTCCACATCATTTATAGTCGAAGAAGAGGTAAAGAAGAAGAACAAAAGTAACAGGTAACTTCAATGCAACTGTGCACACAAACCATGACTTTGGACGGGGGATGTGGCTAAAGATTACTTTCCCTAAGGAATCACTGGGATGTGGGATACCAAAGTGCTTCATGTTAACTTTTAGTGCTTGATAACCTTTTAGTTATGTGTTGTAAACTGAGGGCACACTATGTTTATTACTACATACATTTGCTATGTATATTTGGAGATCATACCCAGTTTTCCATAAATTTAATGGTATAAATTTTAAGGTGAAATCATCTGGAGTAACCTCCAGAGACTGAACTCTGGTTATAATACATTTCAAAAATTACTGTATGGTCCCAGAAATCTTTTATTTTGGAACGTCTCTTGACTAGGGTACTCATCCTGCTACTCATCCTGCTACTCATTCTTTCAGTTCTCTGCTTCCTTGCCAATTTGGCCTAGACGTTGTCTGCCAGTTGATATGCCCCAGTTAGGTTTATCTTCCAGCCAGGGTCCCAGCAGCTCATAGAGCAAGGACATATTAGGAAACAAAAAAAAAATACGGTCATAGATGAGAGGCAATCCTGGATGACATCATTGCTCTCACTCTGAATTCTACTATAAAGGGAACAGATTTTTTTGTTTATTTGTTTTTAATTATAATTATCATTATTATATTTTATTTATTTAAATTTAAATTTATTTTTATTTACTTTTTCAGTCTGGTACCATTAAAAGAAAAATCCCAAACAGCTGACAGATCATGGTGTGTAGTTACTCCTAGTCCCACCCCAGATTGTTCCTACCCTACAAGAGGTACTGCTGCCCCTGCAGCTCTGCCCCTATAACCAGCTTAAGTATGGTCTACTAGTCACCTCAGATATTTATCCATATGTGCCCACTATATGCAAGCTCCAGTTCAAATGCTTGAGGGAAAACCGTATTCCAATGAATGTGCAACACAGTAAGAAGTTAAAAAAAAAAAAAAAAGGAGCTGATAAAATCCTAGGTACTATCTACTTGGTTGACAATGGGCACCTTTACTTGGGGAGAAGGAATTTGGCCCAGAGCACTGCAAAAAGAGAAGTTTGCATGTGACGATATGTGAAGAGAAATGGTGTAAAAGGCAAGATAAAATTTATTGAGCTTAAAAATTATCTATATCCTTATATGTGGATACATTAACAAACGGACAGGGCAGAGGAGGTGTTTGGAAAGGGACCTTTATGTTCAAATTGATGGGGAAAAAATTGTACACTTTTGTTTGTATGCACTGAAGAGGAGGAGGGAAATATGCAATATGCATGAAATTTATATGTCACATGAGACCTTAAGGTGAATGGAGTTTATCTGAAATGTTGTTAAACTTGCCCTGTAATGAAGCTTGAACTCACACCTACTGTAATCTCTTGATTTATGAAATAGAAGTCCATGTATTTGAGGATGGCATGTGCTTTTATAGACAACTTAATAAACCATTTTAAACAGCTCTACAAAAATAAACTTTCTATGGAGGTGTTTCACATTTTTTTTTTTTTAGATCAGTATGTAGGAGGAAGTAATGACACTAATTATGAACCATATTACTAAAAATTTCTAACACTTTATTCATAAATGTCACTTTAAAACGATTTCAGATGAGTATAAATGTCTGTGAAATTACTGTTTTTACTTAGTCTCCTTTGGTATTAATAAAAGGAAATATTAACATAAGAAAAATGTGGGAGCTCACAGAGTAGTAACAGAAGTTTGGTAACATACTAAGTTTTCAGTAAATTATATCGGTAATTAAAGTCTGGTGTTGCTTACCATAATGTATTTCTACATATTTTATGTAAGGTTTTATAAAGAAATCAGCTTCACAGGAAGGCAAAAAGAAATTTAGCACTTCTAATTCAAATCTGCTAGTATCATTTCCTCAATGAAATATATCAATCCTGAAAGTCAGCTTCTACTAATGTGCTCACTGCAACATTATTGGTGGTAATATACTTAATTAGTGAATTTTATATAAGATTTATTTTATTCACAGAAGCTTCATCTGATAAAATCCTTCATTCCAATTCATTTAATAGGTAGGCTACAGAAACTACATTAATATTACATCCATGAGCAAAGGAATTACCCCACAGTTAATGATTCTCTTGGGTTGCCCTTTCTGACAAAGGCTCAGAGCCAAAAACTTCTATTTTTTTTCCTTCTCTTTGAAATAAAGAACAATTTTTATGTAAAAAATTAAGTGTTGTGTTCTTTTATATAACATCTGGATTCTGATCAAATGGGAACTGGTAAAACTTAACTAATTCCTTAAACAAACATGGCTCTGTTTTGTATTGACAAAAATCTCTGGAGTAATAAAAGATTCCAGAGGTTGTTGATATTGTCTGGAAATGGCAGTCTAGTCATTTTTCATTTTCAAACAAAAAATCTAGTACTGAGTGGGGTTAGAGAGAGAATTACGCATCTTAAACTGCGGCAAGGAAAGTTTTTAAGTCATACAGAGGTGCTACTTGGAGCATTACTTGTGCATATGAAAGGCTTGACAGCTGCACACCAGTGTTTTGATGGCTTCCACGACTTGCGCTTCAGAAGATCTTGTATTTGTTTTGCTTATGCTTTTGCTTCACAGGGGCAGGAAGTATCACTGAGATAATACTTTCTATTGCAACACATTTTTTTTTGCCACTGTTTTTGCACTTGTGTGGGGGAGAAAAAAGAAAAAAGGTGCAGAGCAGCAGCTGAATAGGAATATTGCAGACAGAAAAAGGGAGAGCGGTGTAGGAAGGACAGACATGATGGTCTTCCACAAAAGCTTGGATTCTTATCCAGCCACATATGGAGGGAGTTAAACATTGCTGAATGTGATAAAAATTTTAGTGGAAAAGAAGAAATGAAAACTATACTGATCTTGGGCATTTGCTTACTGTTATGGACAGCAGTACAAAACCACAGAGAGAATATTCTGTAACAAGCATATTGCCATCACAAGGCAATTCATCCCAGTCTGAGATGTCTAGATAAATGAGGTGAATCACTCCCCACAGGTATCCATCATCCTTCACTGGCTGTAGAGGTAGCTTAACCAAAATGTCAATCTTTTGATCAGAAGTAAGAAATCTTGGCCTTGGAGTCTGAAAACTTATTTTGTCTTCACAAGAAACACATCTTAAAAACATGTAATGTTCAACTGCATTGAATTTATTTTCTTTGCTCTCCAGTTTCTGGATTTGCCAGAGGTACATTTTTATTCCCATTTGCTATGCCTCATAAGCCCAACAGTCCCAAGGTGCAGGCTTGAGGACCAATACTGGTTAGTCCCTGTTGTGGTCCTGGACTTGATGTGGACTCGGCTGGTGACGACCTGCCCTTTCCGTACCAATGCTTGGGGGCATGGGCAGGAGACTCTGCCCAGAAATCAGCATACCACCCCATTTTGGGGAGGGGAGAGGTGAACAGCCTGGATGCAAGCTGTGCTGTGCCAAGGCCTTCAGTTAGTTTTACTTACTTGATTTCTGAAGCATTTGCTTCTCCCTTGCTGAAAAGGCTGCTAAAAGGCACTCGGCCATTTTCTACAGAAAAGCATAACATTATCCTTTTTATTTCCTCCTGTTTCATATTTCAGCTCATTGAATAACAGTAAAAATCCCTATTACTTTATAATAGACTCATTATAAGTGGCTTTTGCGATTGATTAGGTACCTCAGCTTCACTTGTGTGTTAATCAATTGTGGCATACGGTTATTGCTTCATATAGTGCTGCAGTAGAGTGGATCATTTGCAGTACACAAACTTCATCCCAACTGCGTGCGCTGTTTTGGTTCTAGACATCAACCACTTTTATGGTTGTGTTTTCCTGGACTGTGGAACAAGAATCATAGTGTGTTTCGTGATCATGGGAATATGGAAAACAGGAGTAAAATGCATAGTGACCTACTTTTATGAAAATAATTGGAGCATATCACATATGTTTGTAACATAGAAAGCATATTAATATTTATGAGGAGGTACCTTTACTTTTGAGAAAAAAATTAACAAGTATTTTTTATGGTCCAGGTCTCTGATTTAAAAGTAAACTATGTTAATTTTAATTAAACTAATTCTATTTTTTAAAGGCTTCAGATTAGTTGTGATATGTTTAACTGAGAGTAAGACTCTCATCTTATTTCTCCCATCATACCTTGATGAAAAGTGAAATATTAAAGAAACCTGAAACTATCAAAAATTATATTTTCCATAATTTTTCACTTTAATGTCTTCAAAACCTTTAAAATAGTGATGATTTGAGTTTCATAGTCAAAACATATCTTTTGTAAAGAAACATGAATCAGAATATAATTTTTAAGCTTAGCCTTGTTTATATGCATGAGTGATTATTGCATAAGGAGATTAATAATAAATCACAGAGAGATTTATAAATAAGTTATCCATGGGAAACTGAGCTAGTGCTGCCAATTTACTCCTTTAGTTTGTACACATTGGATTACCATTAAGCTATTTAGTCCTAAACTATTTAGTGCTTAATTCCATATGTTGCCATTTTATGAATTTAGGTAGTGGATGTGGTGAGCTGCATAGCTATAGCTCACTGACCTGCATGGCAGTTGCATTTCTTCAGAGACTCACTGGAGCTATTCACTGGAGCAGAGGTGCACAGATATGCATACATATATATGTGTGCTTACTGTCAACCAGAGTCTTGCTTTGACTCAGCTGAAGTTGCATTAAGCCTCAAGTCAGTAGCTATACACTATTTAGGACTACCATTTGTCAGCTACTATTAGCAACTTCATGAGATTTCTACACTGAAATATACATTTTTCCACTATAAATTCAATGTGAGGTACTATGATTATGTGGAAGGGTGTGATGGGAATTACAAGGGTGGTCATATCTGGTCTATAACTAAAGAGAGTATTAGGTCTAAATTAAAATAATCTTTCTGTTTTTACAAGTCTTATTTTGGCCAAATGTTCATCCTTCTTATTTCTGTGAAGGCATTTGTGACCAGGAGAACTAAGAGAGAAAAGTAAAATAAAGCAATTGTGTATGTTATGTAAATCATGCAACACAGCTGTTTTATGATCCTATCAGTTTGAGAAAGGGGGTATGAGAAGTCAGGGAGGCTTTTTGAATCTAGTCTTACATAGTCCATCTGGTGTAACATATGACAAGAAGTCAAGCATCTGAACTTTTAGGAGCTGTTTGGATCCTTGGAGTGGGTCTGGCTCTCACCATACAGCCAGTGTTGATACTTCTACTGATTGCACTGATTGACTGTTGTGTCATATTATCCCTGGCCTTTCCGACTCCCTCACTTCAGGGGATATCAACACTAGTAATCGTCAGGCAGAGCTCAATTGATTATCTTCAGAATTTTCTCTGGCTATTGACCATAATGGGGAAAAAAAATGTGCCTCTGAATTATTCAGAATGAAAACATACACAGAAGAAATCAATAAGGCACATCTGATATTAAAGACAAATTAAAGCAGGCAGTATAACTTGTCTTGGGGCACCTGCTACATGCAAAGAAGAAAGCATTTTAGAGGTAGAGAAGCCTGTTTTCTTTCCTTCCTTTCATTCTTTTGTAAGTATTATATTTTAGCTGTCAAAATTAACATCTTTATGAATTAAGACATTAAAGGTTTCTTTTCAACTCATTCTTTGTAAACGTTAGAATTTAACTTCAGACTCTAGCAAAATAATTCCTTCTTTGTATCCCCACAGTCTTTTTAACTTAAATGTAACATGTCGTGCTGGAGGGATAAAATTATAGAAAAATGTTCAGGTCAGAAAAATCACATTAACAAATATCTAGAGCTAGGCACTAAGCCTCTGAAGACTTTGAAAGTGTTAGAGATTAAACTAGGGAAGAAAAATGTGCCCCTCTCAGAAATATCTAATGTGTTAGCAGTGGGAAAATGTCTCCTATTTGAATCACAGATAAGATTTTTAAAAGTCTATGAAGGAGGAATGGCTTGTGTTTTGAGGCACTGTTACAGAGGAGTCATGCAAGTTTTTACTCTGAGTTTTTGATTCAAGACAAACTACATGAAGTAGAATGATGTAAGGAGTGTCATGTAGCATCCCTGATTTTCCCTTGATAACATTCAGGGTTTGGCATCATTAGCATATTCTCTGATTGTGGGTCTGTTATGAATGTGTTAAATTTCTCAACAAGCACTGGAGAAAGTTGTCATGTATGTGGTTTGAAACAGTCAGGGAAATACAACACAACATTCACATGACGATGGCCATCATTAGTTCCCAAACTGAACATTTCTAGCACTTGCTTGGAAATATGTACTAGGACCTGATTCCTTGTATCCTCACTTCATGCCCTTATTATTTATTTATTTTTTTTTTTAGTATTAGTCCATTGTCTTCTTTATAGTTAATTCTGATTTACATGGAATTGAGAGGTGTAATCAAAATCCAATAAAATATACAAGGGAAATGTAAACATATACATATGTTTTCTGAGGAATCTGGTCCCTTAACCAAAGTACAAAAGATGGGTAATCACTACTGTAGTAATGAATGCTCACAGGATACTGAGTTGTGTTCAGGATCATTTCACAGCCCCCAGGAATGAGAGCATTGTTGGCTGAGTGGTATTGCAAGTAACTTACACAAATGGAGTTTGTTTTCACTGACAGATGAAATTTATATGGGCTGTTGAATCCTACAAAACCAAATGGGCTTTTGCTCAGAATTTTGAAGGATGGAGTCAAATACAAAAGGAGATGAAGCTGGAGTGAAAAAGAAGAAATCTGAATAATTTCTGATGTTAGTTTGTTGGGTTCTTTTAACTGGAAAATGTGAATAGGCTTAAGCGGTTAATACCAGTACATTTTTACTGCAAGAGGTACGATTTCTAAAAATATAAATCATTGAGAGATGCAGATAAAATATTTAAAACTTCTTAATGTGTTAGGTGCCCAGGTTCTCTTGATCTCAATGGAAAATGGGCAACTAAGCCGCTTAGCTGTTTAGAAAAATCATTCTGGTATCCTATCCTCCCATGTAAATATATAAATACACCTGAAGTCTGGATAAAAATGCACAACGAGCTGTGGAGAGATTATATACCATGGCTGGGATTCTTCTTGTCTAATTTTAGACAGTGATCAGGAATTTAGGTGAGATTTTTAAACAGAAGTCTTCAGTGCCATCAGAGATGCCATCGGATTTATACAACTCCATAGGATTGCCAATATGATATAGGACCAGCTGAAAACTCCATCCCTCCTGGAACAGCGGATTGAGACTAGGAGGGAGAGTTTGGGTTATTTCAAATGTGACTAGACATGTGTGTTCAGGCAACTGAGCCCCATGCTGGGTGACTAGTGTAAGTGTTCTTCTTATGGCTCTTCTCATATTTCCAGACCAGAGAGCATTTCTGATGTCCAGACTCTGTATGACAGAGTGACTGTGTGAAGTGGCATCTCCTCATTTTCAGGATGTGACTAGGAAACCTGTGACCACCAACTGAACAGAAACTGTGGAGGACTACTACAGGTAAGTCTAAACTCAGCCCATGGCACCTATCTGTATCTTTTCACTTGCAGGACCTGAGACAGACAGCTGAGATTGGTTAAATATGAGAAAAATGAGAAATAAATACGCCTTGGAAAGGGATAGAGTTTCACACTTCAGTTGGAAAGTTTGAATTTTGCACTAATTTGGTGCTTCTGAAACCACAGAGTGTAATAGTGACTGATGTTGAACCATAATTTAAACAAAGTTTAAGAGTTTGTTCGGCTTGTACAAAGATGTTCTGTACTGGTAATGTGTAGTTGCTGGTTTCTTCTTCATGTTGCCTGAGGATGCTCTCCTGTGGCATCCCTGTGACAAACTGTTTTCAAAATGCGTGCTACTGTGTTTAAGATACACACACACAAATAGATCTCTTTTTCTACTTTACTCATCATTTTGACTATTTTTCTATTGTGATTAAACTTTTTGCTCCTGAAATGGAGGCAGAAATATTACATTGCAGTGACTTGACCCACTGATAGGGAATTACACAAAATTTCTGTTGATGTACAATGAGAATTCTGACTGTTGAACCGAGTAAAATATGGTCAATTTTATAGAGTCTATAAAAATGCTGGGAACTGCCTTGCAGAATTTCTTTTGAAAATATCTTATGTAATTTCACATGACAGAAAACTATTTTTTTTTTCTCTGAAATTCTGCTGAAGCCTTCATTTTGCTTAGGTAGATCCATATTAGCACACAAAAGATGGATCTTTTATAAAGATGAAACTCTAAATATTACTCCCATAATTAATCTGCACTACTGTCTACAGGAACACCAGCTCTTAGATTTAGATTATGGGACTTGTATGAAGGCTTTTTGCATCCCAAACCCTGTGTGTGCATATGTGTAAAGTGTGTCTCTACTCTCTACATCAAAACTTGGTATTGCATATATACAGTTTGATATTTCTCTTTTGCACAGACTAAGTCTTTTAACAATATATGATTCCTGTTAGACATGTGTTCCTCTGTGAAACAGTAAGGTGAATGAATAAAGTTATAGCAATATTTACAAAGAATGGCAAGTGTTGGAAAAATCAATTAAATGTGAAAGAATGTAAAAAACAATAGTGTATCTAAGCATGGCCTTCAGTGAAAGAGCTAAGGGACTAGATACTTGTCTACTTGCAATTTCAGTTTACATTGCTGTCAGAGCACAGATGTGTTGAAGAGGTGCTTTTTGATCTATCAGTGAAGAACACGAAAACAAAGTGAGAACAGGTCAAACCAGAAAGAGAATATGGCAGGAATGATTTTGGTATATATATTTCCATGCTGTCAAATAACTGAGTACTGTATCAGTTTGCTCCAAACGTCTCTTTTAGAATGACCAGTTAGGCCTACTGAAAAGAAACCCCAAATGTCATTCTGGAGATAGTTCAGCACGGCTGACAACATAGATAAGACTCTACACTGATTTAGTTCCCTCTGTCCTAGACAGTCTTCCAACACTAGTGCAGTTGGCTTTGCATCCTCAGACATCTCAAAGTATACAACAAATTCTTCCATATCATGCTATGAAAACACCACCTTTCTGGGCTGAGACACATTATTTTGGACCATCTGAGCTGAAAACAAACAAACAAACAAACAAAAAACAACTAAGAGCATAATTATCTTGTTCCAGGCTCACAAGGCCAATGCATAGAACATAGATAACTGCAGGACCAAATGCTGTGCACTGTGAAGGTGGCCAGTTGGCCTTAAGGGGGTTATTCCTTAGCAATGTGCAACATATGTCATCTGTATTCTTCCAGAGGAAATGGGAAAAACCACTCAAATCTTGACAACACTGTACATGTATCTCATTCGTGAACACCAACAGGTTTCATGTCTATCTGTTTTGCTCATAGTATCTGGCCAATGCATCTTCCTGTATGTTTATGGGATTTAAGTCAAACAGATAAAGGGCAGGAATCATCATATCTTGTTTCCAAAGTATGCATTACTTTATAAACTACGAAAAGAGTCAATATCTCTCCTTCTTCTTCTGCCATCAGAATAAAAAAATAACTCTAACTAGAAACCTATACTGAGAGGTGCGTTCAGGATTATATACGTCATTTGAATGTGTGTTTCCCTTTCAGTCTGAGTATACGCACTTAGTAGAGAAGCTAAGAAGTACGTCCTTCTCCATGTCACTTCTCACACAATGACTTAGGTGGCCTGTTGCTCAGCATTTTGTTTTTTTTTGTACATGCTTTTAGGTACCTAGTTCTTCCTGTACACTCTATGAGCAATGACAATGTTAGAAGTTATAACTGTAATGTTGATCTGATGCCCTCTTTTTGATTCTAGCTAGTAAATTTGCTAAGAAATTATCCTTAATAACGGGAGACTCAAAAAATCTTAGACTGCAAAAATAGATTAGGTGATAGGCTTATTTTGCATTTGTGTTGTAATTCTAAATTATAGCAAAACAAATATAAACTGTGTGGAGAAATATCAGATGATGAATACTATTCACTCTATAGATTTCTGAAAGCTGACAGAGGAAGTGTACGGAAGTGCACCCTTGCTGCTGTTTTTCCTGAGCACTCACTACTGGCAATTGTCAGAGGCAAATCAGATGAATGTCCAGTCTGAAGTAAAGCAGCCATTTTAAATATTTTTTAATAAACTCGTGGAATATGAAGATCACAAAGTTTCTTAGAAAATGGTATAAAAGACCTATGGGATATAGTTGCTGTCTGTGGCGGAGAAGATGGTGGAGACTGCTAACATAAGTACAGCTTTCATCTTTTCAGTCAAAATATTCTGTGTCCCTCTTTAGTATATAAAGTGGAATTAGCCAGCCAGCAAAATAAAGAAATATGACTAATGTTAGATGACAGTTCTGAGGAAAGCTTCTACTAAATCTTATGTGCCTCCTGAAGAGTGGAAATGCTTGTGGATGCTCTTTTTCCTAGCTGTTTTCAAAGTGGTCATAGTATTTGTGCTGTTTACATCCCATTTCAGCAAAAACTCAGGGATATAAAATAAAAGCTTCAATTTCACATATAGAGATATGCTAAGGATCAATAACAAGAGAAGTCTGAGTTGCAGGCCTTTCTGTGTTTTATCAGGTTAAAAGCTCATTCTACTTTTTCAGTCCTTTGCCAGTGATTTCCGACAAGATGATACAAAAACACACACTTCAAGGAATGGGAGGAATGGAACACTTTAAAGAAATTTATTCAAAATGGTTTCAGATCTGATAGTTTGAAATGTTTTGGAAAGATGTTGGATTATTTTTACATAGATATTTTCTTGTTATATGGGAAGTGATATTGATTGTTTGCTTTAGTATGATGCTACAGACAACATCAAGCTACAAAGCAGTAGCAATTGTTGCAATATGGACAAGTTTAACATGATAAACTGAATTTTGAGTGCCCAAATGTAAGGGGCTTGAAAATGCAAAATCAAAACTTGTATGGTGTTTCCATGAAACCTTTGTCACACAGTGCGGATTTTCACTAATATACTCATTTGTGCTCTGCAAACTCCCCACTATCCTGCTCCTAGAAATGAGGTTGTCAACTTTTCATAGCTTATCTTTTCACAAGCAGAATATATTAAAAAGTAGGTGTCAGCAGAATAAGTCACACTGGAGATTTTGTTACCCATGACTTACAACAGGGTCCTGGGGCAGATAGAAAGTATTTATATTAGTTTACCAGGTGATACAGTACTGATGCCCATAGAAAATCTATGAATCGAAAATATTAGTTAAACACTATATTCAGAAGATAAAAATACTTTGGAAATATTATTATTTATTATTTAGCAATTTGGGAAAATCCCAATATATGAGGAAATATGTTTTCATGTTTAATTGCTAACAAGTTACTATCAAACACAGTGATGGGGGGAAAATTAGTTAATCTGAATAAACAGAAAATATATTTCTGTCTTTATCAGGCAGTGAGAACAGTGTTTCAGAATGTTTTGGGGTATGCAGTCCAGAGTCAAGGGAGTTCCCCAGCCTCAGAAGTTACATAGATGTATTGGTGAAATGTCAAAAGCAGATGAGAAATAAACTTGATCTTGGAAAGAAACCAGAGGATGATATAATCGGTGATTCCAATTTACAGTCTAAGTTGGAAGTGGTAAAAAAGAACTGCACAGGCACAAAAACATAAGTGGCTGTAACAAAAATAAATAAATAAATAAATGGATGAATCTTCTGAATTTGAAATGGTTTAACTTCATATGACATTAGTTTTGATTACGACTATCTGAAATCAGAGAAAATGAAGGAAGTTTTGTGACCGTTCCTTATTCTTCTTCATTCTAGTGTTCTCCTGCCTCTGTATACTGCAATTCATCATAGTTAGGTCTCAAAGTTCCTTTACAAAAAGTTGAGCTAGACAATGTATCTATTAATTAAATTATCTATCTATATATATATTTTTAAATGAACACTGTGCTTGTGTGGCTTTTCATGACATATAGCAAAGCTGCATATAAAAGTTTATATCATGAACTAACTACTCTCTGTCCTGTGATTAAAGGGCATATGATGACCTCGTGAACCACCCTTCAGACTTCCAGTGCTTCTGGCTTTAATATTCTGTGCTAGATTCACAGAGCTCTTCTACAGATGCTAAGTGTTCAATCCTGAAGGCTCCACTTCATCATCAGGTAATTAGTATTTTCATTAACTTGCTTATTGTCAAGGAAAATGAGCCTTGATCATCTAATTTTTCCTCAATGAGTTGAATATTGTAATATATCTATAATTAATGTGTTTTATGCCACAAACGTGTAATGGAGTGGAAATCTGAGCCTGCTCCCAGCAGTCACTGTCAGTAAATGTTTGATGAATAAACAGAGACTTTCTAATGGGAAATGGTGGCGACTTTTATAAGCAGACACAATAAAGACTTTATTAACATACTTAAGAAGCATTCTGGGAAATAGAATTGAATGCATTATTACTGTAGGCTCCTTTTGTGAAAAGTAAATTTTACTGTCCCCATAACAAATGTTTGCTTGTTTGATGTAACTTGTAGTGTCATTCTTTTATGGAACATCTTTCAGTGTAAATCTGTGAAGCATTTTAAATTAGCTACATATTCCCTATAGGTCTATGATCTGAAAAAGAATCCCTCTGAAATTTGTATAAACCAATCACTTATACACCTGCTTGTAATGGAAAAAAACAAAACCAAAACAAACAAACACCTCTTCCCCCCTCACCCCACCCCCCCCCAGGCTAACAGATATCTGAAAAAAAATCCAGTGAAAGAGAAAATCTTGTTAAAATGAAAGGGTAATGTTCAAAGAGTGAAGAGAACCTAGGGTGGAATGGCAGAGCATTAACAGTGCCACATCTGCTATAACTAAGACTAAATATGTCTTTAAAATGTATTAATTAACAGCTCCAGATCTAATATCACCATGATATAATAAAGAGCCAGGAGGGTCTCTGAGCTAGTCGGGAACTTATTTAGCCTCTTGACTGGTTCCAGAAAGGAAAGAAGAACTATAATGTCTCAGTTTTCTGTGCTGTAATGTGCACAGACTGTGCTGAAGTCAGTGATGGTTGCAGACACTGTAATAATAAGACAGATTTCAGAAAAAAAAAAAAAAGTCCTTTCCCTTTTAAGGTGTTTTTTGTTTGTTTGTTTTAATCTGGTGTGCTGTTCACCTTCCTAGAACAAACTGTATCTGCGGAAGATCAACTTACCTAAGAAAGACACTTGAATCACATCTACTGCTTTAACTTAGCTAAGTGCAAATTCTGTGCTCTGATTTGCATGCAATCGAGAAGCTTTTTGTGTCATTGATATAATGTGACAGAGACAGCAGGAATAAGAAGAGAAGAGAAAGGGTAGAGGGTGGGATGCAGAGAGAAGTTTCCCCTAAAAAAAATTTCAAAGACAACAGTGAGCATAAGCAGTTTGGCCTTTGTATATCACTGCCTGCATCCCTGCTCTGAGAACTTCAGATAGTCTTTTTTCTGATCCACTATCATCATCCCCAATAATTTCAATGACCAGTGTTGGTAGCCAAAGTCTCCGCATCACCTGCATGATTGTTCCCACTGCGATAAAATTCTGCAGTGAACTGTCTGACTCACAAGGCACAGACACAGGCTGGAAAAGGCTCCCATGTTGCCTGTGCTGCCAGGAGTGGTCCAGACACAGCTGGCAAGGGCAAACTCCAGATTATGGTCTGGGATGGGAGCTGTAGATGTACCATGGAGAGCTGGCACCATGTCATGCATCTGAATGGCAACTTGTGAGCTATACCTTGTGGAGAGAACATAGCACATCTAGGTTGTGATGCATCTGTCCTACTTTAGATGTCTACCTTAAGATTTCTGAATCATACTGTAATGAATTATTTCAACCTTTTTGTTTTATTTTGAGGTCAAAAGTTTTAATTTTATATTAAGAAGTTTTCAATCTTTTGTTATTTTTTTACACTGTTTAGACAAAAAATATGATCACAAAATCATAGAATATCTTGAGTTGGAAGGGACTCACAAGGATCATCAAATCCAACTCCTGGCTCCACACAGGACTGCTTAAAAAACAGACCATATGTCTGAGGGCATTGTCCAAATGCTTCTTGAACTCTAGCAGTCTCGGTGCCATGACCTCTTCCCTGGGGAGCCTGTTTCAGTGCCACATAGCATGGGTCACATAGCATTATTAAAGAATATTAATTCCATAGGGGAAGTCATTACTTTGTCTTTTCATCCTAATTTCGTGGAATAAATGTCAAAGTTCTGTTCAGACTAGTTTTCTTGTAGGTATAAAAACAGAAACAGAAGTTTTGATACAAGTAAATCCTGAGACAGTATTACTTTGTGTGGTAGATATAAATGCATCCAGAATTAAGGAAAGAATACATTGCCTACTCTGGTGTGTTTTAACTGACCAACTGTAGGAGTTTGTTACATCTACCTTTAAACTCCCAGATCAATGAAGAGACACTGTAGGCTGTAGGCTGTTATCTATCTCATCCTATTGTAGATCTCTGTAATAAGCCAGATCTAAAAGTATGAATTTCTCTTGACCTCTTCACTAATTTAAGGAGAACTAGAAGTCACTCACTCAGATATTGACATATCCTTAGTAGATCTTTACACTTAATCTAAATCATAGAATCATAGAATTATTTAGGTTGGAAAAGACATCTAAGATCATCTGGTCCAACCTTTAACCTAGTACTGACAAGTCCACCACTAAACCATGCTACTAAGTTTTACACCTACATGTTTCTTCAAGACCTCCAGTAATGGTGACTCAGCCACTTCCCTGGGCAGCCTATTCCAATGCTACACAACTCATTGAAAACAAAATGGTCAAAACATTAGGAATTTGGTTGCAGAAGATAGTTTAAAATGTCAGAGGATGAAGTTGTGAGACTGGAGTTGATTTTTTTTTTATGTTGGTGTAGGTCAGACATGATCCTGCCCTACAGCAGCACAAGAAATTTCAGTGAAGGTATGCAGCAGGGGCGAGATGTAGAAGAGTTTATGCAGGGAATTTTAACTGTGGCCTACAAGGTTTTTCCAGTGACCAGGTTCTCCATCTGTCCTAAAAGGGATTTAATCAAATCAACTCCTGGAAGATAATATTAAGAAAATGAATGAACCTGGCTTAAAGGTGTGTTCATTTCACCTACATTTAGGCACCTAGATGGGAATCCAAAATGAGGTGTATAGCCACTGAAGGTTCATCTGAAGAAAGCTCAAGACCTTCATATCCAGTCTTCATACGTGGCCTCTTTACCTGAGATCTTAACACCTACAACTGGAAATGAAAAGCCTGAGCTCTGAGGTTTGATAACCATGACCATAAGTGTAGTTTAGCTAAAAAGGCCAAAATATATTTTTCACATTGGCTGAAATATCCATATTAAAATTTACATAAATGTGTTTGTTTGTAGGTTTGTTTGTTTGTTTATTCACTCTCCATTGCAATAATCCAGATGGATGAGGTGTTTTAAAACAGATGGGAAAAAAAGCAATATGAAAATCCTAAAATCAAAACTCAGTAAATCATTATTTAAGGTATACTTTACTGCTGCCTAGTATCATAAACAAAAACACCTAATTTAAACAGCAGTCCCATTTTCAGAATGTTGGAGTCAGGAAAGTTATGTACTCTTCTGAGGCAAGAAAACCAATTAAGTAAGATTTTCTGACACATCTATCTTCAAGCCAGTGTCTAGGGTGGAATCTGGGTTATTTTGAAAACGGAGGGAATTTTGGCAGGGTTTTTGTTAAAACATTTTCACAGCAGCTGGGATTACACATATTTTCTTCAGTTATGACATGTGGTAACATACTGAATCGTATAGGAAATATCTGAGAATTTGCCCCATGTTTCTCTACCAGCCTAACTGCAACCTTATTATCCTGTACCTGAAATGAAAACAAACAAACAAATAAATAAATAAATAAGTGAAGAAAATATTTTTCAGGTCAGAATTGGTTATTATCACAGCAGATAAAATCCACATATGTCCTTTTTTTCCCACTAGAATTACTAGAAGACAACAGACCATTGAACATCACCAACATAAATTGGAAGCATATTGCTGTTCTCCATTACGATGCTTCTGATCTCAATATTGACATCTTTTATTTTCTAGTTTACACTACCATTACTAAAAGTAATACTTGATCCTGTCTTCCGATAAAAGATACACATTTTTCTATGGACTTCATTAATCTTTGGTATTTTTCTGGACATACCTAAAATTTGATAAAATATTTATCTTTAGAAAATATAAGAGATTTTATAAAAAATTCTTTTTATATGTAGTGTTCATAACTTTTTCTAGGCATTTAATAGCTTAAATGACTTATACTTTTAAGATGTTATTGAGAGTGCATGTTAATGAGTTTTATGAAAAATCTTCATTAGAAATAGGCCAAACAAATATGGCAGCGGAAAACCAAAGTAATATGGTGTTTTCTATTTCACTGCAAAAAAAAGTAGAGAAGAAAATGAGGTTGGCAAAATAATGCATATAAAGGCTAGATATCTGTGTCCTGAGGCCATCAGACACTTCCGTAATGGACTACAGAATGTGTAAAATAATTAATCATGTGGAGAAGGTATTGCCAGGGTTAGAGATGGGGTCTTCAGCTTTTAATGGAAATGCTCTGTGATTGAGCTGGGAAAAAAATAAAAAAACTTCTATAGTTAGAAAAAGAGGGCATCTGTCATAACAGTTTAGGAGTACAATAAAATACCAGAGATGGGTCAGCACTTTTATTTTGTGGAGTATTAAAAGTATACAGGAAAAGTACAAATATGCACTGAACCACTCTCCAGGGTAGTGTTTCTAGATTTCAACAAGAGGAATACCTAAAAGGTTAAACTCTGACTATGTGGGGTCAGATTTCTTCCCTCACTAGTAATACATTGACCTGACTAATCCTTCTGTATATACTTTTTTTTTTTTTTTTAAACGCAGTGCATATTCTACCTGCATGTTTGATAGGTAAATGAGAGGGTGGAAAAGGATCATTTAATATATTTGTTTGCTAGAGGACTGAACACAATGATAATTTAAAATTATAATAATATTTTTTAAAAAAGATTGCTTGTGTATTGACATACAAATTTTACAGCCCAAGGACAATACTAAGATTAAGACTGAAGAACTTAGAAGAGAAACACAGTTAAAGTTGCTTATGTATGTGAAATCTACATCTGTCCCTCTGGTGGAGACTCATTATGGTACAGTCTTTAGTAAGATGATCTGTCACCTATCCTTTTTCACAGGATTCCTGCTTAATTTACTGTATGGGATGAACAATTTTCATTATGTGAGCAGTTCCTTTAAGTTTTGTTGCATCCCTAAAGGTCAATGAATTCATCTAATCTTTATTCTTCTGAGGTATTTAAATCACTCATTCAACAGTCTGGGTGTCCAAACTGAGGTGACTAACATCTGGGTTTTATTCAGAGCTTGGACATTATGCAGTGCTGCGTACGCACAAAATAGAAATCCCAATCAGTTCAGTTGAAGAGATTTTCTTCAGTACTAGCACAGATGGAACTGAGAAGCATCAGACTGGATGCTCAAAAAATGAGAGTACAATCCACTGAAAATCATCAGTTTGAGTATATTAGTCAACAAAAGAATGACTATAAGCAAACAGGCTTGAAAATGCAAGAGGTATCTATCTGTGCAGAAGATTTATTAGAAGCATCAAGGGAAACATTTAAATGTTTCCATCTGAATTTTTGGGTACAGGTTGAATCATACACAGTAAGGAAGAAAGATTTCCAACTGAAATAGTGAGACAGAGAGAATGAGTCATGTATTTATCAATTGTCTTTGCACATTCTGAGACTGTTTAAAAATAGAAATAAAAAGGTTGAAATGCTCCCCCAAAAGGAGTTTTTTAGCCCACCTACAGTCAAATAAATATTTCAGGAGAATCTATACTTGTGAGATTTCAACTCTGACTTAATCCAATCTAGATCTGTACTGAATATGAATTATGACCATTTTCATAATTTGGGGGGGGAGGGGGGAATTTTATTGATGCGTTAGTGGTTTTATCCCACTCAGGAATCAATAAGTTAAATTAGCCAGTTAAGGTTGAAGAAGAATTAACTAGAAAAATATAAGTATGTTTACATAGCTCACTAGCCATATGTGGATAAAGCAGAGAAAAAGCATTCATATGTAGTCAAATTTAGAATCATATTGCATGTCAGCTCACACTGACTAGACCAAAAGGAAGTATGAGGGGAGTTGACAATGAGACACAAAAGTATTGTTGATATTGCTTTCCAATAAATTCATCCCATTTGGGACCACCATCAGGGACTGGAGTTCTAATCCTGTACAGTAATTCCCCTCACTCTACCAGTAAGGTTAATTCCAGGAACTGGAGTGTCAGGCCCCTGTGCATTAACAAGGTCTGGAACATGGCAGAGAAGAACTAAATAGGCTGCCCACAGAAGTAGAGCTAAGTTTGTGTCTAAAGGCACTGTGGTTCAGCACGTGTGTACATATTCATACCAGCTTTAATCGAGATGAATGGGGACCACGTAGGTTATCAAAGGCTGGCACAGCATCTCCTTCAGCACAGGCTGCACACCTGCACAGCACCCAGGTGCTTTCTCATGTAGCTGCTGTTCCCTGAATCACATGTTGTTGCAGCTTTATTCAGAGTTAGCTGTATCTCCTCTAAGCATCATTTCCCAAAACAGAGCAGGCAGGATGTAAGCATGCGGTTGCAGGCTCTGGGCTTTAGATGAGAGGTGATTCAACTTCTCTAACACAGTTGTGGAAAAGGTACCTGATGTGCTTGAAGTCTGGGTAATGATGCTCAGTATCCCATACACTGGTGATGCAACTAAAGTATGTCATAACAAAGCATGTATGTGTGGGCGCATGTGTAATTGTGTTTCCTTGAATTCTTAACAAAATAGATAAAGGAGAGGGTCAAGGTCCATACCAGCACTGATGGACCTTAAAATGCATTGGTGTGAGGGCGAAGGAAGTCTGATGTCTGAATGTGACAGCTGTGGCCCAGGGATAGACAGGCTGGGTCAGCGGAGGCTAGAAGAATGGTCATATGATGGTAGGTGATGTGTCAAGGGGGTACAATTTATTGAAAAGCAGATTACAAAGAAGAAAATCCTTCCTGCATATTATTAATGCTATTGATTGATTTATATAGTGCATTTCTTAAGCAAAGCTCTTTATAGAATTACAAACTATTAAAGCTGAGTGAATAACTCACAATGAATAATTTATCTCATGAATTTAACCTTTCTTTCGGCTCATGAAATAGCCACAAAGAGATCACTATTTCCTTAATTATTCAATGAATTTTTTAATGAACTTTTAAAACACTGTGAATTGATCACCAAGAATGTTCTGATAACACAAGGTAGCCAATGTTTCCTTGGGTCCTGATTGTTAAGAGACAGCCATACATGTGGCTAACAAAAGACCGTGCACTATCCTATGCAAATCTGGTGGCTTGTGGTATGCATTGACCGCACAGTTCAGTGTTTTGCAGAGATATCTGAGCTCTCTCTGAATAGGCACAGTTTTAGACAGAAAGCATGACAGCTGTGGCAATGCAATGTTGTAAACCTGCTATCCATTCCTGAGCAGAAGCAGCCTCAACATACCACAAGACTCATAGCTGCTACTCTAGGATGCTGACAAACATGGGTACATGGATCTGTAGGGTCTTGTGGAGACGGATGAGACCCTGTGAAGCCCCTCAACAGTGTTGTGCAGCTCATGACTACCTATAGATACTCCCCATACATGTCAAGCCAGCTGGCTATGTACCTGAACAATTATTTTTTATTTTTTATTCTTAATCAAAACCAGAACTGTGATTCAGTATAAGGCACATATTATTCTTTCCAACCCTCGCCTCCTGCCAACAGGATGAGTGTGTAAAGCTCTGAATTTCAAAGCTGTGTTACTGTAAAATTCCTCATCTATTAATATTCAGGCAATGAATGTGCAAATTGATTCTTTAAAATATTTTTTGCTAAGATAGATTAATTCCATAAATGCTGGAAGAAAATTAACACAAAAAAGCAGGGTACTGCAAAATGTGACAAAATAGCTAGAGAAGTTTTGCACTGTGTGCTTGACCCACAAACCAGTTATCCCTTGGAGTCATTCTACTTCTTTTATATTAATATCAGTCCTCCATGAGGAAAGAAATGAACTAAACAATAACAGGAATAGCAGAAGCACTATCCAGTAATTTGTGGAGAAGACTACGTCTTCTGAAAAGGCATGGGAACTGAAATTTCATTAGGAAATATGACGAAGCCTAGGTAGCAGCCTATGCTGGCTAGCATAGGTTAGCAATCTAATGCATGCAATGCTCTGTTATGCAAACATCATTTTGGGAAGATAGGGGTAGGTTCTGAAGTTATCTGTAAATCATGTAATCATAGAATCATTAAGATTGGAAAAGACCTTCAGGATCATCTGGTCCAACCATCCCCCTACTACAAATGTCACCCATTAAACCATGTCCCTAAGCACCAGGTCCAAACTTTTCTTGAGCATCCCCTGGGACAGTGACTCCGCCACTTCCCTGGGCAACCCGTTCCAATGCCTGACTGCTCTTTCTGAGAAAAAATGTCTCCTAATTTCCAACCTAAACCTCCCCCTGTCAGGTTGTGCCACAGAAATTTAAAAAGCTGTTTCACAATTAAAGTTTTATGCTGCACAGATGGAGAAAAATGAACTTCTAGCATAGCTCTGTGTTCTGGCAATGGACAGTTCCTTTTTAAATACAGGACAAATTTTAAGATATTCCACAGCTACTGTATCCTAATACAGTGGCAAACAGGACTGAAGACTAATGCATTTTGGAGCTGCTACTGTGTGTTTGTTAGGGCTTCCTGGTGTTAATACCCTGAGCATGGCAGCAGATTAATAATTCACCTGTAACAGCACAGTGCAGACTTTAAATGGAGTAATTCAAAACAAGTTACTAACAATGTCTGTAGATTATTTTTTTAAGATAATTTAATTTGGCAGAAAGAAATATGAAATTCTACTCTCAGATCTTTACTGAGCTTCCAGATGGAGAGCAGACTGTCAGTCTTATTTGTCACGTGGAGTGTGGAGCATAATTTTACTGAAAGATAGCATTAATTGCTCTGTCAGCCCTTTTGTTAAGCACAAGGGAGATCTTTTGGAGTGACCTCCTTGTGGTTAGGTCCATATCTCAAAGCAGTCATGGGCTGACACAACAGATTTCTTTGGGATGGAAGGAAACCTGGACTTCCACATTTGAGGACCAAACTGGACTAGGTCCAGCGCAGCCCTCCTCCTCCCTCCCTATCTCCTAAGTGAGTATAAAATGGTTTTCAGGTTCTCAGTAACAACTTTTTTGATCTTTAAATCCATTCCTGTTTGTCCACACTATTGGATAAAGTAGACATAGACTCATTTAAGGAAAATACCAATAATCTTACTTAATTTCAGTTTGAGGCAATCTGGATGTCCAAATCAAAAATATTACGTGAATATAGATAAAATATTTTTCTGATGAAATTTAAACCTCTTCTATCAGATCATTTTTGCCTTTTAAGAAAGTAGCCATGATATGCAATTTTCCTAAAACACATGCTAATTATGATAATGTGTCATTCTCATTTAGCAAGCTAAACAATCCCTCTACCTTCATAATATTTAAATAGTGAATTAGATAATTCTGGATACCTGATCACTGTGCACTTCAGATGTTTAACAAATGTTATGAGCGTAAGTACGCATCTCAAATGTATATTTATATTGTTGTGCATAGAGTAATGTCTCTTCTGGGTCCTATTGTAAACAAGCTGTCAAGCTTAACTGGGTTAGCCTGTAAAAATATCTTTCCATAAATAAATTGGAAAAAAAATAAATAATAATAATAAAGAACACCACTCTAGCAGCCTCTTCTAATGGACTTGATCGGAAAATGCAGGGGGGAAATATAATAACATGATAATGTGGTCTTGTGTACATTGTCTCAAAATGTCAGTACTTGTAACTTTGGGATATAGTCAGCTTTGGGCTACTTTTCTTTGTTCTGTGCTTGATGATGTGGAAAATTCCAGATTCAATTATGACCAGTCACACCCAGTTTGTTATTCATCTATTCTAGCTCATTCATGTCCTGCCAACTTAGATATAAGTAAAATTATCCACAGAGAGATCAAGAGTGCATTTGCCTGCAACATGTTCAACACCGCAGTAGCAGAGCAGAAGCATGACAGCATCACAAAGAAAAAGTGACTTTTCCAGACAGCTCAGTACCTGAGGAGGATTAGAAGTAATGCACAGAATCTAGAGATTACTCCTGATGAAATTATAAAAGTGATAACAGAGATCAAATATAATTTATTTTGGCTCCTTTTCTAAGTATGAAATCTCTGTTGCTGTGGCTGTTTGTCTCTTCTCTGTCACCCTCTTTGATCTACTTTGCTTTCTCATACAAATACTGTATGTAATTATGACACTTATGTCAACCTTTAAAATAAAATCACTTTTGTTTTGAGGAGGGTTACATAGTAGTACTAGACTTCTCATAAACCCAGGGTAAAATGCTCTGACGTTCTAACAGATGACAAAATAATTGTTTATATAAAATTTATTTTAGAACTTGCTAATTAAGAATATGAACTGCTTCCATTAAGAACTCCAGTTTAATTGCTCATTCTTTTGAAATTACTTGTTTTTGTTGTTGTTGTTGTTGTTTTTTTTAATAATTAGCTTGAAAAATCTTTTTTTTTTTTTTTTTTAATTTATAAAATATTTTGTTTTCTAAAGTTCCTTATGAGGAACGTAGAGTAAAAGAGACAATTTTCTCTCTTTTCAAAATAAGTTTAAAAACAAGTAAACTATGCTAATAAAAATTAAAAAAGCTCTCCAGTGGGGACAGCTTTCAATGAGGACTAGATGGTGGGCATTTGAAAACAGATTCTGACACATTTGGAAGATATCTCAGACTGCTTTTTTTTTTTTTTTTTTTTTTTTTAGTATACATTAGATCTAACAACTGAACAACATTAGACTTAACAACTGAAAAGTTTCTGTTCCTATATCTCTGTATCATGAACTTATGCTGACAACGAGTTTTGCACCTTCCATTGCAATCACTGCTGGTTGCTCCATTGCCTTCATCTTGGATAGCCACTGATGTTAACACAAAGATAAATAGCAAGCCACCATTCTGACTTAATAGACCCTTCTGAAGCAAATATGCATAAATTTGCATGAAAAGTGCAGAACTACAGGGAGTCAGCTGTTTTGTTAACAAACAGTGGACCATAAAAGAAAACATAATGTAAGAGAATGGGAGTGAGGTTTTCACATCAATATATTCTAAAAATAAGAATAAAGTTGCTTAACAAAGTATAATTTTTCCTCTTAAAAGTTCATAAGATTGTGACTTAAAAGGTCTGTTCAAAGCAGAAAGCTCCAAGATAAACATTCTCTAGTTGGGATTCAGTATCAAACTTCACAATTTATACTGAACAAAGCTAAAATTGGGTCTGATGTTATTTCTATCTTTTAAAAGATTCCTAGAAGCATCATCACCATATTTTTTTGCCAACATTGTGTTGCTGGTTTTTTTGCTGTATAGTTATACAGCATTTATTTTTCTGTATAGTTATACAGCATACATTGCACTGTATAATTAATTTTAAATACTTTCATGCTGTTTTTGTTGTCCAGCCTAGGAGCCTTACTGCTGTCCCTCCCCTCCCCCCCCCCCCCCAAAAAAAAAAAAAAGAAAAAAAACACACTACCAAACACTTATCACCAAATAAAAAGCTGTTCCTCGTTTCTCTACTATCTGAATGAAGAAATGTTTGGAAACAAAACATGAATATCACAGCTATGCTAAATGCATGGAGCTTCACTTCCCTTGGCTTGATGAATGCAATTTTTCTGCCAGTGCCACATACCAGTTATGCCCTGAGGTACTAATGTTATGTCACATTATGCAATATACCTGAAGTAAAATATAGAATATCCTGAGTTGGAAGAACCCACAAGGATTTTTGAGTCCAATTCTTGGCTCCACACTGTACTACCTAAATATTAAACCATATGTCTGAGAGCATCATCCAAACCCTTCCTGAACTCCAGCAGCTTGGTGCCATGACCAGTTCCCTAGGGAGCCTGTCCCAGTGCCCAACCACCCTCTAGGTGAAGAACCTTTTCCTAACACCCAGCCAGACCCTCCCCTCTCTCAGAATTCTTTTCACAGAATCACAGAATGGTTTAGGTTGGACGGGACCTCTGGAGGCCATCTGGTTCAACACTCTGCTCAAGCAGGGAAACACCCAGAACAGGTTGCCCAGGACCATGTCCAGGTGGGTTTTGAAGATCTCCAAGGAGGGAAAGTTCACAACCTCTCTGGGCAACCTATTTCAGTGCTCCACCACCCACACAGTAAAGAAGTGCTTCCTGATGTTCAGAGGGAACCTCTTTTTTTCCACTTTGTGCCCACTGTCTCTTGTCCTGGCACTGGGCACTATTGCAAAGAGCCTGGCACTTATACATCTACATCTACATCCTGCACCCTCCCTTCAGATATTTATACACATTGATAAGATCACCCCAAGCCACCTCTTCTCCAAGCTTAAAAGCCCCATCTCTCTCAGCCTCTCCTCATAGGCAAGATGCTCCAGTTCCTTGATCACCTCACACTTTTCATACATCAACTCCCTGACTCCTTCCCATCAGGGCTGCTCTCAATCCATTCTCCACCCAGCCTGTATTCACACTTGTGATTGCCCCAACACAGATGCAGGATACTGCACTTGGTCTTGTTGAACTTCATGAGGTTTGCACAGGCCCACTTCTCAAGTTTGCAAAGTCCCTCTAGATGGCATTCCTTCCCTCTAGTGTGTTGACCACACCACTCAGCTTGGCATTGTTCACAAAATTCTTGAAGATGCGTTCAATCCCACTGTCCATGATTCCGACAAAGATGTTAAATAAGAGTGGTCCCAATACAGACCCCTGAGGAACACCACTCATCACTGGTCTCTACCTGGACACTGAGCATTGACTGTAACACTTTGAGTGTGACCATCCAGCCAATTTCTTATCTACCTCCACGGTCCATCCAGCAAATCCATGTCTCTCCAGTTTAGAGACAAGGATCTTGTGTGGGACAGTGTCAAATTATTTGTCTTGTGACAGGTTCAAGAAATGTCTCCTTTCCTTTGTACTATTTCCAGTGGGGTCAGTTGCTGGTCTCTAATGCTTCCACAATGCAAAGGGTAAATGCTGAATTTCTGTAGACCAGTCATCCTATGTTGTCAGCTTGCATTGCTCCTTCCAGTTCTTTCCCTGTCTCTGGTTAGTAGAGAGTCTTTCACTCCAACCATCCTATCTCAATTCTCACTTAATCCTGCTCTAACTCTGCTTCCATTTCAAGCACCCCCCCCCCTTTTTTTTTAAGTATCAGTTGATGACTTTGCCCATGTTTGCAGCCAGCTTTACAGTGAATGTGTCCGTATTAAGAGGACATAATACCGGCAGTCTGTGAAGCTCTGCTGCCTTTGCTCTTTCTTTCTAGGTGCATATTTTGATGGGGACAACTGCAAATATGTTGTTTGTTTCTGTCATGTCCCACCATCTCTTTTGGCCTAAGTACCTGAGTCTCCCTGCCAACAATGCAGGATTGTTGGTCCATTTGTGTGCAAGAAGGGATTATGAAAATTACTATGATAATATCCTTCTTAATTGTGGCTTTATCTTGAAATTTGCAGTCTCTGCTATTCCCATAATGTATTTTAACAACTTTGATAACACTATTTCATTTTGCTGTCTACGTCTTTCTTTCTTGTCCTGTCTTTATATCCTATAAAATGTATGCTGCCCCAAATGGAATCCGCTGCCTTTGTTCCAGAACATTAGAGATTTGACCTTAAAATTAAGCATAGAAATAGTGAAACAAGGTAAAACTGAAGTTAGAGAAGAAGCGTTCCAGACTATTACAGAACAATTCATACTGAATAGCACTGGACCCATGCTGACATATTAACAATAAAAAGGAATCATCTGTGGAAGAAAAGATGGTAAGTCACAGAGGGCATATATAAGTGCAGCCTCAGAGCTATAAAAGCCAGACTGACATTTATCACTCTGTGCATATTGGAGCTGTCATGTTGGTCCTCAGATGATCGTGTTACTACCTTCAAGACATTTTTTTAGATATGAAGCAAAGATTAGAGAGGGAATGAGAGAGAGAGAGAGAGATGCTTGCTAATAAGTATTGGCTGAAAGCCGCATAAAGGAATTAGCATTTATATTATTTATTGTCCCTTTTTCATCAGCCATACTCTCTTCCTATCTATTTCTTTTCCTTTCTCTTGGCTTTTTCTAACCTTGCACTGAGAAGATGCTTGTACATTAAACCTAGTTCTGCTTCAGAATGGATTAAAATCAGTTTGACTAAATACTATGTTCAGTGAACAGAAAAGTGTACAGCTTCACACATTATTATTTGTGCTAAAAGCTATTATGTAAAAATATTGGCTTATATAAGCTTAAACAGGATGACACAAGAATGCAAAGATAGGGCATACACACAGATCTATTGAAATGATACTCTGTGAGCACATCTTCTAATAGAAAATTGCATATTCTCACTGAGAGGGCAGAAAAGAACCATATGTCTATTTTAGTGGTTATGTCCTGAAATGATGCACTTATTCCTTTTATAATATTTTGAAATAAATACATATGGGACCGGTCAGATGTCAACAGTGGCACTGAAAAGAGTATGAATTAGTCACACTGGCACACAGGGCCCTGGAACAATGAACACTGCTCTGGAAGACCCATGAATGCAAGCCTATTTGCCTCTTAATCCAAATGAATAATTAATGATAATTATCATGCTGCAGTTATTATCTGTGATAATAATATATCCGTAAGGTGAATAAATTCAATCTGCTACTATGCAGAAATGGCAACTCATAATATTCTTAAGAAATACAGATATAATTATCAGTATTAACGGTCAAGAAAAAAAAAAGGATTTTTTTTATATAAAGAATTACAGCAGAAGGTCTAAAGTTTAGTGAGAATGAACTTGATTGCATTATGTTTATTCTTTAGCTTTTATTTCTATGGCACCAGTTTGCAATCTTTTGACAGCTGATTTTCACAAGACCCATTTAGCAAAAGCTGAAATGTGCATTTTTTCTTTACAATCTATCCATAACTTTTCCATCAGCCTACTGCTAAAGAAGATCAGGCTCAGGATCTTACAAGCATCCATACGTAAACTGGTCCATTTGTGTAGTTCACTATGCTGACAATTTTTTTGAGCTACAAAAACTTTAAAGTATTAAAGCAAAAATCAATAAAACCAAATAAAATATTAAAAGGCCAAATACATGTTTGAAGCTCATACAAAAACAGCCATAACATTTATTTTTGAGAGCACTGTAGGTGAGCTGTCAGCTAGGCAGAATAGTAGGCAATCATATTTAATCCAATCCCCCTTATTGGGCTTGTTGTGACAAAAGAAAATAGTAGGGGGATGGGTGAATGGGAACAAGAAGGAACTACCTTTCCATTCTTTTTGAAATTGTTTTAATATCTCTTTATTTTGACTATTGAGTTTCTTGGTTGTATAAATTAAAGACTTTAGAGTATACTTAAGTTGAATTAAATTAATGACTGAAAAAAAGCTTTGAAATTCAAAGTTCATGGAGACCTTTAACTCACAACAGGAAGGCTTGGTTTTTCCCTCCTTCTTTTCATCCCATGATTTGAGAACTGTTTTACTCCAGGGAATGGTAATGAGATGTAGAGTTTCTCACCTCTAGGTCATTGCTTCAAATCTGGTCCAGGTTGGTAGGAACCAATATTCATTATCATCTACTTACGGTTCAGTGGCCTATGTGAAATGGGTTGATGGTCTTGCAGTCTAGTTTTCAGTGGACAAATGTCCATACAATAACAAACACTAATTAGCACTGGAATAGGGCTGAAAGTTGTATTACAAATACAATGTCCAGGGATTGTTGTGACAACCCCTCAAAACTCTGGCACCTTCTGGGACCACCTTCCAGAAGGGGGGTTTAATTCTTTCATGATTGCCCCTATGATTCATCCATTTTTAATTTTTTTTTTCTGAAGACGTGGGCAAAAGAAATTGCCTCTTTTTCACTCTCTTTTTCATCAGAAAACAACAGATTTCGCTCAAAGTGGATCCTGACAGGTGACAAGAATAATAACATGTAAGAGTCAGTAAAAGGATGCATTATTAATCACCCTGGGTTTCATTTAGGCCGTCAGCTCAGTGGGTGAGCTCTGTAGAAGGAAGAGTGGAGATATTATCATTATTATTTACTTGTCCACCTAGGAGTCACGAACCAGGACATCATTGTATTAAGCAATGTGCAAACACAGAAGAGACAGGTAGACCATGCCCTAAAGAGCATACAATTTAACCATAAAACAAGAAACCATGTCTACTTACTGGTAGATGGGCATAGCTGGAGGAATACTGATAGATGGTTATGCTATGCTTGCCAGTTTCTTGTTGTTATTTTTAACAACATTATGATATTTCTAGTAATAAAATGATAAAATAAGTTGTGAAGCTTTTTTTTTTTTTTTTTTTTTTCTTTAAGGTGTTCAGGCAATTTTGAAGGGTAGCTTGGGCAAAAATTAGGACATTTATTTGAAAATGGAACCAGGATAACCAGTCCTGACACTGCCTGACACTGGCTGTGCATCACAGTCTGATTATCAATACAAAATTTGAACTAGTAGAGTACGGAAAGAGTGAAGAGTGTTTTCAAAATTTGATAATATCTACTGCAGCAAGCAAGGGAAGAGGTGAGAAGAAAAACAAAGGAAATATGTAAGCAATGAGATAGGAGGTAATTTTTGCAATAGCAATTCAAGTATGACACAAACAGCATTTATTAATGGTGGAGAAAACAGAGTTGCAATAACCTAGACTGAATGTGATGTAGGACTTGCTCTGTGCACATGTGTGTGAAGTGAATAACTGAGTGAGAGAACACAGAAACAGTCATCTTGAAATCATCTTTGCCAAAAGTCTTAGAAATCTTATACAGTCTGGTACAGTCTGGATGGGATGGGTCTACAATATATACCTTTTTTTTTTTTTAAATGGTCTTATTTTTTATAATATGCCTGAGATACAGGAAGGAAGATGAAAATGTTATCCAGTGATCCAGAAAAAGGTTAGTAGAGTGTTTTTGTCAGAAGATAAATGCCTTGCTTAGCCCTCTTTAACTTGAGAAGTTACAAATCCACAAGCAAGTAGAAATTCACAAAGCAGACTTTCTTGTGCAATGAAAAAGATGGTCCGGTTTAGAGAAGGTAGGTCTTCGAGCATCTACTGTTCATTTTCTTTTATGAATAATATAAATAAAAAGGAAGAGAAGAGCCATTTTGTAACTCCTTCCTGCATGGGGAAGAAATTTGTGATGGATTAATAAAGGACTGGGCAAAAGTATGAATAGAAAGGAAGGCTGGTAGAAGACAATATGATGAAAAGGGAGCACACAATCTTCTGTAAAGAAAAGGAAAGGCATCTACATAAAAGATGGTGGATGTGTCAAAGAGGATGGGACCAAGAATTGCTAGAGGGTTTTAGGTTTTCTAGCAAAGAACAGTTTCAGTAGAGAGTAGGGGGCACAAGACTGTCTTGGAGGCTATATGGGCTGGAAATGGAGGGGGAGAATTACAGATTCTTTATTGTAAACAAGCTATTTGATGAATTTAAAATGAAATGGATAAGAGAGTTAAGGCTGTACTTGAAGAGGAAATAAAGGTCAAAAGTGAAATTTTCTAAGACTGAAGCATCTAAAGCATATTGTACTGTGAGAGGAAAGTCAAAATAGAGTGTGAGGTTAAGAAGAGTAAGAGAGAGGCTCTGTGAAGCAACAAAGGATGTGAAGAGATGGAATAGAACAGGTTCACTGGGCCACGTGGACAAGGTATGGGGGAGAGAGCAAAGGAGAAATGTCAATAACTGTGACAGAAAATAGTGCAGGATTTGTAAAAGGAGAGGGAAAATACAGATGCTTGCCGAGGTGAGGAA
Organism: Anser anser; assembly: GCF_964211835.1. Classification (NCBI taxonomy): domain Eukaryota; kingdom Metazoa; phylum Chordata; class Aves; order Anseriformes; family Anatidae; genus Anser; species Anser anser. The sequence continues at coordinate 166,319,453 of NC_139720.1, forward strand.
GGAAGGTCATGACTTGTGTTGCTTATGCTTTTTTGGAAGAATAAAAAAATCTGGCAGAAACAAAAGTAAAGGCAGGAAAGGGGGAAGATCTGAGATATAATTAAAAGTGGTAGAAAATCATCTGGGTTTGTGGGTCTGGGATTCAGTTAAGCTAGAGCTGGGTGACTGGGAAGACATCAAAAAGGAAAGGATGAATTTGCAGTGTAGCTTGACATGAGAGATTGTATACAGTTCATGGAAAATAATGGGTAATGTGCATGTTTGTCATGAGCCAGGAAAAGAGAATGGCATAATGGGGCTTGAACTGGAAGAGAGGAGCCAAAAGCACCATGCTGGAGGAAAGTAACACAAAACAGGCATAGTAGAAGGCATGCTGCTGAGCCTTTGGTAATGATTTAGTTTTACAAAGCAAATGTAGCCATCTTACTTGGTGTTGACTGATGATGATGATACTGAACTGAGAAGAGGTGGATTTTGATTCCTTAAGTTTCAAAATTCATTTGCCAGATCCTGTGGGACAGACAGATCTTGCCCTTTTCTTTCTCAGTTGTTATGAATTTACCTACTGTAGGACACATACTACCTCAGTACCAGCACAAACAAATTCCTGGTCAATTCAGTTGCTGCACTGTTGATAGTATCAGCCCCAGAGTACAATATAAAGTGCACTGCTTTATTACTTTGGATAGCTTGTATGACAGATTTCACAGCAAATTTTTCTTTCCTTTCTCTGGAATTATTAAAACTTCTTCTATAGATGGTTATAAAACATAATATATAAGATTTATCAAGATAGAGGTTTTGGACTTGTTCATCTCTTCCTGAACATGCATAATAGATTCAGCCTTAGCAACTATTTACATAGGTATATATTTTTTAAATTTTCTTCATATTAATCCTTTCCTGTTACACCCATTTCAGTGTTAACATATCCTCCAGGAAACTCCTGAAAATACATTATTACCTGAAACAGGATATTTATATATACATATATATATATACATATATTATTTATTTATACTTAAAAGTACGTTTCAGAATACTTGGGGTATGCTTTACACCTGATTTTTGTAACAAGAGGTAAGTCTTTGCCAATGCAAATGATATAACAATGTTCCAGGAGTCAGTCTTCACATAATACCAAGTGAGGGGGAAACAATCAAGACTGATGCACCTGCGGATGTAGTAGGCAGGCATCAATGGTTAATTTCAGTGATTAATTTCAGTGTACTAAAACTGAGTCAGGAGTCCTATAGAGAATCAGGGTGAGTTCATCTCACTAAGTTTTCTAGGCAACTTTTCTAGATGGTTTTCAGTGGGACGGTATTTATCCGCTGTATAACTATTGTGTTTTATTCAAGATCACTGTTGTGACATCCAAATGAACAATAAACCTGTATTTTTCATTGAAGTACCTAAGAAATATATAGTTTCTATAAGTAATCTTTTAAACTGATGTGTTTGGGTATATAAGGCGTCCTAACAGTCTTATGCACTAGTAGTCTTCCAGTCCTAGTAAGTCTTTTACCTTCTCCCTACTGCTGCTGTGTTATTTATTGGTTCAGCGACAGACATTTAACAAGCAGTAGTGACATGTTCATAGGTAACTATAAGAAGGAATGTGATCTATACAGGAGGAAGAATCAAATTAAAGCCCTCTGAAAGAAAAGCATCAATCTGAATTCAGGGGTGATGTGTTCAGCTTAGGCTGCTGTTTGGCCAGTCAGTGCACACACAGGCCAACCAGTCAGCAAAGCAATCACCCCAGCCAGCTTGTCCAGCACTGCAGTGCCTCCCTCCTGGACCAGAGCACAGGGAACAGCTGGAGATAGTGTGAGATGTCTGGGAGATAAGGCTGTGGTGGGGGTGCAGGCTGAAAGCAGGGAAAGGGAACTGAAGTTCCCTAAGGAACTGAAAAAGTAAAATGGCCCACAGGAAGTAAGGAAGTAAGGATTGTCACCGGGAGGGCAGAATAGCTGTATTGCACATAGAACTATTTGCCATGTTATTTCCCTCCTCTTCCTTTGAAGAACTTATTTAAACACATCTTCTTCAACTCTAGATTCCTAGATCCCAGTGTGGTGAAGCACTTGAGCATGTGATTGACTTAACAAATGAGTTATATGCATTTCTTGATTGACCAGAGGATCTAAACAGGTCTCAAGGTATGTTTAACATTAAGCCTATGCATATATACTCTGCTGATTTAGAGGGTGAGCTATGTAAAGGGCTTCACCACTCTGAACCAAGAAAAGTGCAAGGTAGCCATAGGTAGCAGGATATGAAATTTTGGCTGCTTACGCAGAAGCTGCCTTTGGGACCACACTGTGATACAGGCATTGTGTGTTACTAATAGAAACAGTGCATAATAATAATAATAATTAAGATAGCTTTGGCATACTGCATAGGATGTTTGTGACCTGCCCACCCTTTTTGCAGTTTCTCCTGCTGGGTATTTGGGGTTATTTCAACAGACTGTTACTCTATTAGGCTTAAGACAAATACAAAGACTGAAAGAGTTCTGAACCTTAAAGTATTCTGGCAAGGTTAGTAAGAATGCAAATACATAAATAAATAAATTTTAGAATTACAGTCCAGTAACTTTTTGCAAGGACATTGTTAATTCTTATTGTTTTCATTAAATACTTGCACAATTTTACTAGCATATGTTACTATGGTCAACACAAACTGCTGGAGCACAGTGTACTGACCTGTACATATAAGCAGATTAATCCATATGAATCCTCCCCTCATACGAAGTTATCATGATTCCTTTCCAGGATGGTTTCTAATAGGCTGGCTCTTACACTTGGCAAGGGAGAAAGTCCTTCCATGAAATGAAAGAAACCAGAAGGCCATCAGAAATGCAGATCTGATAAATCTGATACTTGTCATCAAACTTCATGGATAGTAAGCAGGGAAGCATGATTAAGTTTGCTTCTGATTCATCATATGGCATGTTTAGAGCAACATAGACTCGTGAATATATTCTATAGTCCCCTCAATTATCTGGGGCACTAATGGGACAGAACAAGATGGGTTAAGCAAATTTGTGGACAGCACATATGTAAATAAGGACATCAGAAAACAGAACAGTGGAATGGAGAAAAGAGGAGAAAGTTTGGCAGCACTATGGTCCATGCCATGCAGCAACACTCTCATTTCAGTGTGCTTATGGCTGCAGAGAAACTGTCATGTAATCCATCCACAAACATTCAAAAATTCACTTCAATTTCCTTACAGTGGTAAAGAAAACATTTTCATAAGGAAATTATAAAAATGTGGTTACTTCAAAGTGATTTAACTGCAATTGCTGGTAATTATTGAGACAAAATCTTGATGTTAGCTATTTCAAAGGTGCACTTCCTACAGTATCATATCTACAGAAAGTAGCAGTTTTCAGTCAAGTACCAGGATTTATATGTAGGAGGATACCGCAAGTTTTTGATTGATGGAAATATCTATCCAATCTGAAGTATGAGTAATAGCCCTGAATCCATTGCCCTGTTTATTCCCAAGAAAAGACAAACTGCATCTTTCCCAGCAGACCTCAGTGTTTGTCTTCAACATATGAAATTCACCTGAGGGGATGGAATGATCAGGACCCTCCATCTAATTCTATCCTGCCTGTTTCAAAAGAAACAACAGGTGAAAACATGAAAATATATATTCCAATGTACCTTTAAAGCTTTTACAGCTGTTTGTACTGGAATATACCACTTCTGTAGAGTTGTTTCTGAAACTCACAATGTCAAATTATTTATTTTAAGAAAATTAGCTTTTTTATTTACGTCTTTAATCTAGGTAAAGGTAAGTGCTGGTGTGATCACAGTAGAGAACGGAAGTATTCTTCTTTATGCATAGGTATCCAAGATGTTCATCAGCCTAGCAAAGTTTCTCATCTAGAACCTGAGGAAACTACGTTTCTTCACATGATAGATTGGTTGTCTTTGTGGCATGCCTGTCCTTAGCCTACACAGTGATGCCAGTGTTCGCCACTCTACTGTTGTGTAGAAACAGAAAACCAGGATTACTCTTCACCGTCAATAATACTTCATCAGTAGCTTTGTAGTCTGCATTTTGAGAACCGTGATATTTACTGAGCATTACATTGTATGTTGGTACCTATACAGGTAGAACAGACAAATGATTTCCTGTCTGATATAGAATCACCTGTTCAAATGTTCAAAATAAGATAGTTAGCAGAATAAACAGTTGATTTACATAATCTTTCTGATGTTTGAAGTGAACTTATCTCTTTGAAAAGAAGATTTTTATTTTATCACAAAGAGTTACGTACTAAAAGGTGAATTTGTTATGACTATCAAGAGGATTGTGGACAGAACTGATTATAATAATTTTGACTCATTCCAGACAGTAAGGCAGACTGGGGCACATTCATGTGATTTTCAGTTGTTACCTCTGACCACGGTGGTCCTTCAACAGCCATAGTGATTCCACATCAACCGCCCTTTTAATTCTCCTACTGACATCCAGCTTCCTTCCCTAAAATGTTTAGCATCAGCTGAACATTTCTCTTGATTTTCAGATTGGTCTGTGCCCATCAAAACACAAGGGAGACAGGCAAGGGAACAGGGCCCAGAAAACTATCAGTAACTTCACAAATATTCAGATATATTCAACTGTCTTGTTTCACAGGACCCCATTCTTGGCTGTGTCTACTGATCTGTGCTGTAACAAAAAAAAATAGAGTAGTCTTGGTTGTGATTACAGAACTCTGCATATGATGTTTTATAAGCATTTTCAAGAGCAAATAAAACATGAATTATAAGATGTCTATCTGTAAACAGAAATATTTGGTACTGAAAATTTCAAAACAGTGTTCTGTGTTTGTGCTAATATCAGTGTTCATTAGTATATATTAGATAATGAACAATTCAAATAATCAGGAGTTAGATAAATAACTAGCACCAGGAAATGCTGTACAACTATTTTTAAATTAATGTTGGTGTAGAACTTAGTGCTTTTTCTTTGCCAGATATTTGTTCTGAAGGAGTCAGACTGTAAATCTACAAACCTTTAAAAAGAGGGAGGGCAATCACACCTCCACTTCTACCACTCCAATTCCTTCCATGTTTTTCATGCTTTTAAACACTCTACAAGCTTTACAAGACTTCTGTCTTACCGTTACAAAAACAAACAAACAAACAAAAAAAACCCACAACTGTTTATTTTCAAAGATACAGATTGCTATCATAAAAAAAAAAGTAAAGAAAAAGCATTTTTGATCAGTTTTGTGATTTCCTTAATATGATAGTTTAACTGTCTGGTTTAACTACTGTGATGCCTTGGTGACATTTTAACTTACACAAATGAAAAAATTTTACATTCTCGGTCATCCACGAGTCTGCACAGTATTCCTTATAGGCATGTTTCATGCAAGGCTGAGAACAAATCAGCATCCATGGTCCATTTGCATACTCAACATTTCATTTCTTCCAGCTAAATGCCACTTCCGTAGTCCCAGCAGTTTTGCCGTTGAACATTTACCGCAGATACGAATCCTTTAGTGGGAGAAACTGTATACCTTGGTAAAAAACATTTGCAAATGGAAGTCCTTTATTAAATTATAGCATAATAAAAATATATTTTGAATATAGAAGTTGTCAACTAATATATTATTTAAAATTATTAGCAATTATCACAACTCAGAGATAGTTCAGTGTTACAAAAATTCTCGGTAAATAATAAATATAAAACTATTATCTTATATATTCTCAGAGCATGATTCATTACACTTTACTAGTTTATAATTTAGGAGTATAGTCTTATGTAGGCTACATCTATAGTCAGCGTATTGAATATTGAATATTTCAATATTGAATACTGAAAGAGGGTGACGTTATCCTCCCTCAAGTAGGGAGATGTGGTGCTTGCAGGACAAGGAAACTGTAATCAGGAAATTATGAAAATGTGCTAACACCAACAGGAGATTGCATAAACCTGACAAAGAGGTGTTATCAAAATAGAGTTTGGCTGGACAATAGGACTGGAGAAAGAAGCTCAGTCCAGAGTGGTTTGGATAAAAACATAGTGGAGTAATGCCTGAGTAATTAGGACTGGGGAGCTGGAATTATATCTGGAAAGAGAATGAGATTGAAAGAGTGTTGGATTACAGTTGTGAGCCAAGATAATACAGTGATGGCTGACTGAGCAACAAGGTGAGGGCTGAGAAGTCAGAAGAAAGCAGCATGATATCTGGGCAGAGAGAGAAAAGGGGCGAGCACAACCTGTCCTAAGGGATGCAAGCATTTCCAGAACTGAAAGCTGAATCCTCCTTCTCTCTTCCAGAACATATCTGCAAAACCATCCACAAAAATGGGCTCTGTGTACATTGACAGACTAGAAATTCACTTTACAAGTGGCAGACAGATCAAGGAACCTTGTCTTTCCAGCTGATCAAAAAGAAAGTTGAAAGAACCTGAGGTCAGACAAATCCAAAGTACAGAACCATATTCAAGGTACATTTTTTAATCCTGAAAGTTAACCATTATAAATTAAAAAGAGATATGGCATTTTTTTTTCATTGGGGAAGAACTTTCAAACAGAAATATCAACATTTTCCAAATTTAAAGAGAAAACAGCTCAAGGAATTCCTATGCCCTCTGCTATGTAATGATTGTAGTGTTTCCTCCTTCTCTTTTAATCTGTAATTGCCCTATCCAGACCCCCACTCTAGTCCATTTAGAAAAGAATGACTTCCTATATTACTCAATTACTTGAAGTTTTCAGTTGTACTGTTGATACTGAGACCATCATATGCAAGAATTGTCAGAAAAAAACCTCTAAAATTTCATAAAATTGCATATATACAGTAGGCTGACACACACTTTCTAATTCATTAGTCACAAAATGATGTTATTGTCTTATCAACTTCATAGTGCTTTAAATTAAACTGATTTTTGTTAGCAATGTGGATGTACATTATACACTTACATTCCACAACATATGGAAAAATAAGTTGTTTAGGCTGAGTAGAAATGAACTACATTGATGAAAAAATCTGCACTTCGTCTATATTTCATTTTGCTTTCTTTGCAGTACAAAACAATGTGAAGTTATTTTTGTATTGCACTTTATATTGTTCTCAAGGATGGAACCAAAATGAAAAGCCATGTTTCACCTATTATTTTCAGATCTAAATACTAGAAAGTATTTTATCTAACCCAGTTGATGTACATATATAACGACGGGATGCTGGAGAGCAGCCCCGCAGAGAGGGATCTGGGGGTTGTGGTTGATAGCAAACTGAATATGAGCCAGCAGTGTGCCCTGGCAGCCAGGAGGGCCAACCGTATCCTGGGGTGCATCAAGCATGGCATTGCTAGTCGGTCGAGGGAGGTGATTGTCCCACTCTACTCCACACTGGTGCGGCCTCCCCTCGAGTACTGTGTGCAGTTCTGGGCACCACAGTACAAAAAGGACATTAAACTGTTCGAGAGTGCCCAGAGGAGGGCGACGAAGATGGTGAAGGGCCTAGAGGGGAAGACGTATGAGGAGCGGCTGAGGTCACTGGGCCTGCTCAGCCTGGAAAAGAGGAGGCTGAGGGGGGACCTCATCGCAGTCTATAACTTCCTCGCGAGAGGGAGTGGAGAGGCAGGTGACCTGTCCTCCGTTATCACCCGTGACAGGACCCGTGGGAACAGTGTCAAGCTGAGGCACAGGAAGTTTAGGCTAGACATCAGGAAGAGGTTCTTCACCGAGAGCGTGGTCGCACACTGGAACAGGCTCCCCAGTGAAGTAGTCACTGCACCAAGCCTGTCTGAATTTAAGAAGAGATTGGACTGTGCACTTAGTCACATGGTCTAAACTTTTGGGCAGACCTGTGCGGTGCCAGGGGTTGGACTTGATGATCCTTATGGGTCCCTTCCAACTCGGGATATTCTATGGTTCTATGATTCTGTAAAGTATAAGATATTAAGTATAACAGCGGAAGTCTAGTCAGACATTTAGGTAGCTAAGAGAAACACATTCCAGGTCTGATAAATCAAAGGAATTCCGTACACTTAAGTTTAATTCATATAATATTCTAAATGTATCTAAAGATACATTTGCTTGCATAAACAGCTATTTTGTTAAAACAGTGTCGATATATAGGGACCATTTAACTGTTTTACTACAAGAAACTGATTTAAACTGCACAGCAATTTCTACCCATAGAGTAAATAGAAGTTTTTATCTTTAAAACATTTGGCTTTCCTACCTGTGAAGGTGATGTCTCCAGGTACACAGCAAATGTAGACAAATATAATCTCCAAAAAATATGAGTCAAGTGCTCTGGATGTTGTGAACTTCCCCATTCAAATTATTGTAATAGGTAGCACTTCATGTTTCTTTCAGATTTTAAATATTCTGAGTTTTTCTGGAGTTAGCTCTCTGCCAAGGTACTATAGAATTAACAGCAGGTAATTTTTTTTTTTTTTGAATGTGTCTAAAGTTTTGACATGGACATATTGAAAAGAGTCCAACAGAGGGCCACCATGCTGATGAAGGGATTGGAGCACCTGTGAGGAGAAGCTGAGAGAGCTGGGACTGTTCATCCTGGAGAAGAAGAGGCTCAGGGGAGATCTTATCAATGTTTATAAATACCTGAAGGGAGGGTGCATAGAGGACAGAGTCAGGTTCTTTGCAGTGGTACCCAGTGCCAGGTCAAGAGGTAGTGGGCACAAAGGAAAAAACAAGAGGTTCCCTCTGAACATCAGGAAGCACTTTACTGTGCAAGTGATGGAGCACTGGAATAAGTTGCCCATAGAGGTTGTGGAGTCTTCCTCCTTGGACATCTTCAAAAGCCATCTAGACATGGTCCTGGTTAACCTGTTCTAGGCATTTCCCTGCTTGAGCAGGGGTGTTGTACAAGATGGTCTCCAAAGGTGCCTTAACCATTCTGTGATTCTGTGATTCTGATGAATTTTCTTCTAAATTCAACGCTTTACAGAAATACTTCTAGATCAGCTATGGCAAAAGTTCATTCATTTCCAAGATGTAGATATCAGCCAGATAAGAGATTTTTCTTACTCCCATTCTATCCAAGTAGTTTCCTATAACTTATGTAGAGAATAAAGCTAAGTTCCTCTTTTTCTGACTGAAGCATATATTATAACCTATACAACAAGACTTGTTTTTAATAGGCTTCTCCTCTGGGTTCGTAGCAATTCCCACCAATGTCAGCAGGAGTGATGTGAACATATGGTTAGAGAAGGCCTGAGAGAGGGCAGCTAGTCTCATGCCAAATGAACAATATTTTGCACCACATTTCAAGTGTTTTGCAGATTTGGTGCTGCCAGAAATACTGTAGTAATAGCTTTGTTTGCAGTATTTTGACATTATGTGGGAGACGGCCTGGAAACTCAGGCAAGCAACTTTGCATTGCTAAAGGGTTAAACTTTGGAGGCTGAGCACGTTGCCAGGAGAAAGGTGAACTGAACTGATTTTCTCATCATCTGACATATTGCTTGAACACATGACTGTTTCACTTATCCACAGGAATCAGGATGTCTCTTTCTGTTAAGGTCTATGGGCACTAGCAAAGGGGCAAGTGACTTTTTATCAAAATAAACTGTGAATCTCCAGATGTAAGGTTGAAGTTTGTGAAAGGTCCAGGAAACCTCCTTATTTTACTTCTTTCTGTTCTTGAAAGATGAATTACATCTGAAAGTTCTCCATGATTTTCAAATATGCAGAGTACAATGTATATTAGTAGTGTTGGAGCCTTCTGTTTCTTCAACATAACAAGATTTCAGAAACACTTTGAATTGTCAGAGCGGGTTATCTGGGACATTTACTGCCCCTAATATGGGCACATTACTGAACTGGGGAAACCCAGGCCAATCATTCAGGTAGCAAATCACTGAGATAAAAAGATTAAAAATGTTACTGTGAAAAAGGCACAAAAAATTGGTAAATGAAGAACATGTTTTAGGGATTCCGACATTTAACCATAGCTGTCAATTTGTGTCAACCTTAACAAAAATGTCAAAGACTTTGTGGTTTACCCATCACAGATCACCTCTTCAGATTTAAATACCATTCCTATATGGGATAATGTGGGGTTTATCCTCAAACTCCCTTGAAAAGTTTATTCAAAGGGATGGCTAATTCAATGAATGTCACACAGATAAATAAGAACCGAATTTTCCAGTTGACAGTGCGATCCTCCACAAATTGAAATAAGTACTGTTTTCTCGAGGGACTGTGAAAGTCAGTCTCTATGCCAAATATTTGATCTGTTCTGTTCTCTTGCAAGATATACACTCTGCATAAAACACTCTCTGAAATGGGGCCTGCTTGTCCAGATGAATGCATTATACCACTGTGTGGAGAAAGGCTGATCTAGAGGCAAATTACTGAGCATAATTTATTCCATATCCTTGCTGGAATAACTTGTGCTCCTGAGCCTCCTCAGAAGTGTAGTCAATAGGGAACTGTCTGGCTACATGAAGTTTCTTAATACATCTTTCAGTAAATCAGAGATTCAAATACAAAATCTAGCACTCAGGGAGATCATCTGAATCTGTGGTGCTCCCTGGAGAACTGGAGGTCTATAAACCAATAAATTGATTACAATGAAATGTAAATTCAGTATTTTCAATTCTGGAAGAAATGACAATACTCCAATATTTTTCAAGTTGCATACACCTCCCTCAGTCAAACAGTAGCACTTCTCAGCATTTACCAAGACTATAATGTACTTTGGGAGAAAATGTAAGCGCTGATTGTCATTAAAAATATAGCTTTTATATATGTTTAAGAATGTCTTCATTTTGGGAACTGTCTCTTAGTCATAAATGCTTACAGTAATGTGCTGAGCACTTGTATGCATATATATATATATATATTTTGATTTTTTATCTGTTTACAGTGAGGAAGTTTTTGAAGATTCTTTCTAGACTCAGTGAAATATGATAAGTAGAACCCAACAGGTAGAAAGTGGTTGTTTGGTCATTAGTGTAGTCTATCGGGAAAATATAGCAGAGGGTCACAGAGCTGAAGACATCTGCAATAATTTCAAGCATCAAGACAGAAAAGAATGTTCTGGAGGTAAAGAATGGATATAATTCAGTTGCAGTCAACGGTTGGGGAAGTGGTGCTTGATTCATGCAACACTTTTTTAAAGAATCTATTTATGGATACTTTAAAATGTGTAATTTGAAATCTGGTGTTGTCCTGTTGCTGGCAAAATAAGGTTGAGTGAACTACATCAGATTGAAAGGGAGTCCTCCTCAGTGCCAGATAAACTGCTGAGATGCAGTAGTTGATCTTTCTCCCTGCATTTCTCCCCTGCTTTTTCAGTGCCAAAGTGGCATGATAGTTTCAGGTATTAGATTTGTACTTGTCAAATCAACCTTTTTACTTCAAACTTGTCTCATTCCTTCCAAAGACATTGTTCGACTTTTCTTCTTGTCATTTCCAGACTCAGATGTATATGGAGCAGCAGCACAGAAGAGCCCCTCAACTGCCCCTCATCACCATATGAAAGAGGATGGAAAGTATGTGTCTACCTTACTGATCAATGCAATGCGCGGAGAGAAGGACTGGGGCTCAGTTCGCTGTGGTGTGTCATGGTTTTTGGATCACAGACCTACACTGTCTGTGATTTCCTGGTGAAGAAGTTCACATTGACTGCAAGTCCTAGGTGTGCATCATGCAAGCATAAGGAGAGAACTGTTGTAGGACCTTATGCCCACATTACAAAAGGGTCTATATTACTTCATGCACTGCTTCATCTGTGGTTCCATCAGGAAAGAAACCAAGTTACACAAATCCATGGTACACATCTGTGTTTACTGCATAACTGCAAACACATGTATTACACTTCAAAGATCCCCAATCAATATGGTTTTGGAAGTTGTTTCATCATAGAGGATGTAATCATTATGAAGTGCATAACTGACACATGTATGTGATGAAAAGCTCAAAGGTGAAATAATTTCACATTGCCATGGATGGCACTAAGTTACAGGCCAAGATCTTTTCTCAGATACTCCAAAGCAACACACAGTCTAGGATGTAGCCTTTAGCTATTGAATTTACTGTTTGTTTTGTTTGTTTGTTTGTTTTTGCTTGTGTGCTAGTTTTGTTTCATTTTAACACTGGAGGTAGTGAATTGAATTCTGATATGGGCTCTATAGTAATGTCTTTGGGTTGTGACACTGGGGCAAAACAAGTGTCACAAGAAAGCAGAATTTTAAAGGTAGTATGTTCAGTGCACTGACTCTCTGCAGTTATGTATTCACCCTGGTATGTTCAGTACATAAAAGACATGAGTATAAAAATGTCAGAATCAGTTCCTTAATCTTGATGTAGTTTAAATATTACTTCTGGCTAAGTATTACTTCTGAACCAAACATATGACTTGAGCTTACAGACAAGAGTTTGTTCCTGAGCTGATTCATGTCAGTTTTGTACTTGTAAACATCTTTTGATTTCACTGGCGTTAATTCATATTTTCAATATCTCAATGAGAACAGAATGTGGAGTAGAGTTTTAAAATGCCTGTTTCAGCACAGCCAGCAAACTCCCTTGGTACATGAAGGAAAATTGTTAATGTCAATATCAGAGGCAAAAAATGAAACCAGTCAGGATACAGTATGTCTTCACTGAAACTAATACAGAAATGAAATACACAGCTCCTTGAGTGAGATCATCTCCTTGAAAGAGTCAGTATTGTCAGTACATGAAGACAGTTATTGCATTGCTGTTTCCATATAATGTAGGGTGTATGAGATACACATTGCATCCAAGGGCCAAGACACTAAACTAATTTTGCTAAGATCACTTTATGTTAAATCAAAGAAAAAGGTGAATTAGAAAAAGAAGATGCAAATGATATATTTCCAATATTTTCTCTCAAAAATTTACTGAGGTTAAGAGAAAGGAAAAAATAAAAACTGGAAGGCTGATGGAAGGTTAAAATATTCACAGAACAAACTTGATTTATTCAAGCTTTTTGAAGTCCCAAGAAACATGTTTAATGGGAGCCGAAAGACCTGAAAAGAAACCTTATTGTGGTGCACAGCAAAGTAATGTGGAAAAAAAATCTCCATATTTCTTCAGCCTCTAGCTTAGCTCTCACTGTGGGGAATCTTGCTGTGAAGAGATTAATCACTGCTGCTTAATAGTATCTCTGCTGGTTGCTCCAGGATAGCAAGTAGCTACATAATGCAGTAGATGCATTCTTCTTTTAGTATGGCACCTAGTGTACTGTTAATGTGCCAAAGGGATTTCAAACTTACCATGGTGCAAAACTGACCAGCCAATGCTGGAAACATCTTGCTTGTCTCTCCAGGGGCCACAGATTCTGGGGGGGGAAAAAAAAAAAAAAAAAGTGAAATAGTTGCCTCTCCCTAGTTTTGTTTTATGGAGGAAAAAATGAACTGCTTCCTACAAATCTAGCTAGCTACCAGGCTACTCACAGGTTTAGGTCCCAAAGTTTTCCCTTTTTCTGAAGCCAGCCCTTAAACTGAGTCTTTATTAGGGATTTTGACTTCACATCTTGATCTCACTTTTTATTTTCTGCCATTTATAGTACTTGATTTCCTAGGAGGCAGATTGGACATTTAATTTAATGCAATAATTACTGGTAATTGGTTACATGCCCCTCCCTGTCAGTTCTGCTTTGTTCCCCTTCTTACTAGCACCAAAATGTTTCTAGTTCTTTTCTGTCCTTATTGGGCTAAACTATTTTCCCTCCTCTCCATTTGCAAATCTGCCTGTTTTGGCACCATTATCTCTAGTGGTTCAATGTACAATGAAGAAAAATCCAACAAAGAAGCCTTTAACAAGCTAGGTCTTGATATAATTTTCATATCATAAGATACAAAACAAGGAAACTGGTTCAGGGAAGACTACTTGGCCACAGAGACAAAAGAAGGTTTTTAGGATGGCAAAATCAACCCTTTCTTGAGTTCTTTCTGTTATTGCATCAAGACTTCAACAGCTTTATCTGAATGCTCTTCAGAGACTGTGGTTCAAAGGTTTTGGCTTTAAAGTGTTTGGACTTTTTTCCTTTGGCAAGAAAAATGGACAGGTTTATTTAAATTAAATGCTTTTCAAAGATACTTTCACAGAAGCTTTCATCTTCCTTTTTCTTTGTTTCCAATTTTCCTGAAAATAACTGCAGTGACACAAGTGCAAAGTCTTTTTGATCATTTCAGTAGTAGTGATAATGCAGCTTTGTGAACTGCAAGGCATGTTGTCTGAAAAAGCTATCTACTGCAATGAGCAGCAGAGGAAATGGAGCAGAGCAACTGGCAGTCTTTTCCCCAGATCAGCCACCCATTACAGAACTTTCTCCAGCAGGTGAGTAGAGGATTGATAAACTGTTATCTTCTGGGGACTTCCAACCATGAAAAGAATGGCTGTTGCATATGTAGGAGAGATACTTGTAGTAAAACAGATGTTTGAATTCACAGTAAAACTGAACCTGAGGAATGGCCGCTGTATTCTGATTAACAGAAAAGATGAACTACTATTTCCAGCTCCTTTTTCAACAAAACAGCATAGGAAGAGGCCAGATGAACATACACTTAAACAGCAGTACTTAACAAAGGTGAGATTTAGCTCCTGATTCAGACACTTAAATGCAGCTTTTGTCACCCAAGTGTTTTGGCTACTCTTATGTTCACTGCGGGCTCGAGAGAGTTGCTTAAACATGAGTGTATAATGCTATATGAGACTTCCTAGAGTACCCTGCCCAGCCACTAGCTGCCCTGTCCAGGGGACGTGAGTTTCCCATAGGTCCTGTGCCACATCTGCCATCCTGCTGCATATGTCTGAAACACATTAAATACATCAGAGCATCCATAATGTTGCCAGAAAACTATTTAAGCAACTGAACTGACTCCTGATGGTGTGGATTAGGTTTCAATGATTATAAAAGGAGTGTAGATGAATCTCGTATGGAGGCACCTGCATATATGTTTAGGTAAACTGAAGTGCTTCCCTGGTGGTCCATTGCTGAGTTGTTGCTTGCTAGTGGCACACAGTGCCCCGTGCCTTGTGGCTGGCTGAACATAAACAAAGGCATGACCTCTGCTCCAGACAGCTTACAGTCATAGCTTAAGACAAGGCCCAATGACAGATATACACAGTGTATGTGGAGGGTACAAGAAAAAGAAGAAAAAAAAGAAAAGGAAAAAGAAAAAAGAGAGAACACAAGTGTGGCATGGTGATTGAATAATTTCATCGCTCCCAAGGTATGTTTGTAGGCAGAGAGAACTTCAGGGAGGGATTTAGAAGAGATGGAAAAATCAGTTTTGCAGGACTGGGGGATCTTCTAAGCAGTAACATGGGAAGCTGGTGAAGTTAATCTGAGAATTTGCCTCAGTATCTGGTACTTCATGTGAGGGATCTTCTTGGTGAAAAGAAGCTCTACAGTTCATGTGACTAGAATAATGATCCTAAGGGATAAGTCAAATGTGGTTAAAATGCCAGGTAGGTATGTTATCTGCGCCAAGAATATGAGTGGAGAAAGGTTATGTTTGTCGAAATCAGAGATTAAAAAAATAGGAATAATTGAGATATGAGATGTTAAAAGACTTCACTGTGAAAGTGAGCAGAAAAGACCTTATCATCTGCTGTTCAAAAATAAAATCTCAATTATATTATTTTGGATGACAGTACCTAGGCAGAGATCCAAGCTGAAGACTTGTTTATGGGCTTGAACAGTAAGTAGGATGATGGTGTTTTCCACAGCAATCAAGAAAGTAGCAGGGACAGTGTGGAAGAAAAAAGATTAGAGAAAAATGTAAATAATCATTTTACCTGTCTATTCAATTAATATCTAGGCCTACTTTGTAGCTTCCTGAAGCCTCAGTGTGGCATAGAGTAGGTGACAAACATTCAGAATGAGGGACCCGCCAACACTTATTCAGGTAGAAATTTCAAATATTCTGGTATATATTCCTCTACTATAAATAACTATCTGCAATTTCAGTGTCCTAATTTTGTGTTCAAGGTAACAAAAAAAAAAAAAAAAAAAAAAAGAGAAAGAGAGAGGGAGAAAGAAATGCTTCAGCAAAAAAAAATATACTTTTATACTTTTAGGTATTTGGGAGATTAAAATATCTTGTTGGACCACAGGCAGGGATGCAAAAGTTTAAACCTCTTTTTTCAAATATCATCTTGAAATATATATATACTTAGTTAAGTAACTGCTCACTCATTTTTTTTTTTAATGTTATAATTAGATATTTCATAAATTACAACAAATTAATATTGTTATTTTAAAACAGTACTTGCCCTATTCCTAACATAAAGACTTTGGAGATAATAATTTTGTTGGCATTTAAGTAAATGACATGAAGGAGAATTGCTTGGTCTTTCTTGGCTTTTTGTAGATTAGGGCAAAATTTGTGTAATTTTAATTTTGCTACATTTAATATAAGATGAACTGAGAGAAAGCGTTATTGTTTATGGCTTGTATATTTTAACTGTGTATATGCAAAACAGTGTTTCACTTTTCTGGTAGATAGCTGCTTGATTAAAAGGAACAAGTTACAGTGGTGACTGTAGACACTTTACCTTGCAAATTGTGTTTTAGAATAACTGCAACAAACAACATGTTTACAGCTAAGAGATACTTATAAAAAAACTGAAACTTTGATCATGGGGGATTTTAATTTCACAGATACTTACTGGGATAACAAGTATGCAAAACCTGTAAGGTGGGAAGCATGTTTCCAGAGGCAATGCATAATTGCTTACTTACTGAAGTCAGTTTATTGACTGAACTTCATGATCAGAGGCTCTTGGCACCCAGTGCTAGGAAATTAGCCCATCTTGATAAATAGAGCAGGGCTGATTTAGGGATCACAAATTCATGATACAAAAAAGAAATGAAGAGGAAGCAATAAAATGAGTTTTGGCTCAGTGGAAGTTTTGTAAAAAAATATAAATACTATAAGAAGTTTTGACGGAGGTAACTATATAAAGTAGGGATGTTTTTCTGGAAGATAAACATGTTTTCATTATATGTTACTATATGAACTACTTACATCTTTGCTTTAACTAGAAGAAATAGCTTGTGGTAACACAAACAACTGAATGATCTTGATGGAAATGATGCAAGATCTCATGACTGTGTGGGAAACCTGGTGCAAAAAAATGGGAATTATTTAAGAAACAGTTGGACATGCTGCAGTTACAATTCATTCAGGCTAAGTCTCAACAGGGGGAATGTAACAGAGACAATGTGCTTAAACAGAGTGGCAATAACAACATTTTTAAATGCCTGTTTTTCAGAGTGGGAAGATTGTTATTTACAATTTTAAAATATTGAAGAAGTTAGGATAATCAGAAGAGCAATAATAGATATTGGCTATGAGGGTTACACAAAATACTTCACATATGAGTGAAGGACTTCCTCACTGATTGCATGTTTGTAGCATGCAGCAAATGAAATGGAAAGTTACTAAAAATGATAGTTGAAGTTATCCAGTTACTAAAAATGATAGTTGAAGTTATCCAGTTTAAAGGAATGAATGTGATTGATCAGGAAATAGTATGTTCATTTTACTGTCACAAACGTCTACAAATGCAACACAGTGAAGAGTTGTCCTAAGACATGTTTCTGTGTATTCTTTGGTTTAGATAAGTTGCCTCTTTGGTTTCAGGGTTGCTGCTTGTGTGATTAAGCCCAGTGAACATTGGCCTTTAGGATTCACTGTAGTGACTATGACTGGCCAGATGGAGGAATATGGGATAGGAGCTTCATTCCAGCACGACTATGGCAGTTTTACATGATAAGGCAGTGGGTCCTGCTGTGGGTGGGGGGGTGGGGTGTTGTCTTCAGCATGTTTAGATCTGTGGTAAATGTTTAGATGTTTATGCTTTTACAATGTTCTGAGAACATAGAATTTGTCCAGGAACTCATGTAAGAATTAAGGCCTTGCACTATTTCTCTTATGATTTCAAATCAGGCTCCTGATAACACTTGTATGAAATAAAAGATATGAAGAATAATACTTTGAGAACAGCCCCAGAAAATCTTTCTTGCCCCAGAAGTCACACTGCTCGCAGTATTACCACTTAGTTAATAATGGCTTGCACAATGAGGCTAATGCATGAAGCTTCCCTAACCGTGTTCAATGTCACCAGGAACAACACAGCACCATGGCTACCTGGTTGCAAAGGGAAAAAATCAGAAAATGCAAAAATGAATTCAGTAAATATCAATAAGAAAGTGAATACACCTGTATACAGCAATCAGACTTTTAGGTCACACATGGTGGCATGGGTATCTGGCAAGCTGGTTTTTTTTTCAGGATGCAGCCATCCCTTTACATATTCACTTTTCAGCTTCAATGTTTTTTTGGTCCCTGCTGTGTTTTATTTTAGCTGTAGAAATTTTTATTAGGGGTGTGAATCCCTTGACAGTCTCTGGCAATTCAGGTGTAGGTAAAATTGCATTGCAAATGCAAGTTTTTCTCTGAAAATTCCCTATAATTTATTGTACTAGGGTATCATTACCTGTAGAGTATGTGGGGGTTTGCCTGAAGCACTGGTCTTTATTCTGTTACATTCTGAACATTACATCTTAATATACATAACTCTTCTGTTGTGCATATACAGGCAAAAGATAGGACTTTCTGGTATAAGATAAGAAACTTACATTTGCATTCCCAAATGAGAGATTTCGACAACAAGGAGGAATAATGCAATCAAAGCACTCCAATGTGCAGTCAGTGTAAAGCTATCAAGTAAAATATGGTGGTGCAGTCAAGGGAAGAGATAATGCAAGTGCAAGTTGGATAAAGCTGCACTTGTAACTCTGTATGATGCAGGCTAGACTTTATGCAGACAGGTGAACTGAATATTGATCTTCCCTGTTTATGGTCAAGATGCACTTGCATTTAGTACAACTTCTTTTTCACATCACAAAAATTGCAAGTAGGAAGCTTCTTTGTGGAAAAGTAGAGGATAAATCTTTTGCTTTTTCATTTACTATGCCATTTCTAAGGACTGTCTTTGGAAATTTATACATAATTACTTGTTCTCTATTGACCTATCTCTAATTTTTACTTATCTATTAGTGCTGCTAAGTTAAAAATAATGGTATGAAAGCATTTCAGTGGAAATACTGGAATAATGGAAATACATTAAATCCAGCTGATCACCTGGATTTAATGTCAGTATTAAGGTTATGTCTGAGTATTGTGAGAGTATTTTTATTTGTGAATTAAAAAGTTGCTCCTGAGTAAGACTATACTGACTACTCTTACAATGAGTCAAATCACTTGCATACTCTGTAGCTATGGTTATTCAAGAGATCAAAATCAGTCATCATAATTGTACCTGCCTTAAAATCAGTTAAGAACATGGAGTGTTTTTGAGTGATCTCATGCCTATTTTCTTTTCAGAATTGAAGACCACCATCAAAAAAATCAAAACATAGCTGTTTTCAGGTTTTATCTTAGCTTTCAGTGGGTTCACGTAGTACCAAACATTTGTAACAATAATAAGAAAAACTATTGTGAAAAACATTTTTACTCCCATAATAGTCAGCAGAATAGAATAACTATTCATTACTTCACATAAAGCTGTCTCCTAAGGTATTTTTTGTTGTTGTTTCTAACAAAGGATTCAGGTATGTCCATATGCTTTGCATTAAACTTCTCTTAAGATAGTAGGACTATGTTAAGGGCAAAATGATAACAGTCTTGCTGGCTCAGCCTGCTGGAGGGCTACCACAGGGCTTTAGTAAATTGCTTGCTATTGAGAAAAGTGAGGTACCAAACCCTGACAAAGAGGAAAGAGGACAAGTATATATATGCATAAGCAAATCTGACAATAGAGCAGAGCTATGTTAAGAGCACAAGGCCAAAGAGACGCAGTGATTTCATTCAGCTGGAAATCATGTCTGTTCCAATATGTATTCACTGCAGCGGATGTGGTTTAGTAAAACTTTTATTCAGTAAGGAAATCTTCATAAATACAGGCAGGCCTTCTGCATTTTACTTGAACTGCCACATAAGTGCATGTTGTTGAAACATAACTTTAAATAGCTTATGAAGACATCCCTATGAATTCAAAATTACTGTACTTGCAGAAAAAGCAACAATATCCGTCTGTAAATCCTTTAATCATAAGCATTAAAGAATAGTTCTTCAGAGAATCACAGGCTGCTGACTAAAGTTTACATTTTCTTGAGTTGCTTTTGGTGCTGCTAGCTATTTTTCTCATTCACATGATGCTGATATGATGTGACACTTGCACCTGTTGTCACCATCTTATGGTAATTAGCATAGTGCCCTAAGTAGTAGCAGGGCCATCACATCCAAACATAAGCCATTAACATATTGCAGCTGTCATCAGTAGGGAAAGCTAATGGAGTTAGTGGATTTGCACACTCCTGCATACCTTGGCTCAGCTAGCATAACTCCCCATATTGGGGTCATTGGGGATAGGAAAAAGAAATGTGGGATGTAGCCAGTCAGGAGTGAAAGAATACATTTTACTGCAGGTTTACTTTCATGTATTATGCATGTCCTTCAAGGTCACTGCATGATCATTTATAAGATTTTAATGAGATATCAAAGTGGAAAGAATGGAATGTAATTAATGTGATCATACAGAGAAGATACAGGTATAAAATAACACACATGAGGCGGTCAACAAAAAGTGGGAGCAATGAGGAAAAGAGAAGGAATATTTGGCCAGATTTCAGCCTGTGAAACAATAAGCTTTCCCCTGTACTTTCAGATGCTTAACACCCTGCCAAACAGTTCTCCCCAGCTAACAGCAAAATAATAGAGGGAATTAGAGAAAATGCATTCTGCGGCTTGTCTTTGAGTACAGGCTACGTGTGCTTTCATTCTTTGCGGGAAAATGAGTGGCTTGTAGCTAAAAGTATGCCAGTCCTACAGAAACATGGCTTTGTGAGCATTTTATATTTTATTGTTTCAAGTCCTCTTGCTAACAGAGTCTCTGACAAGCCTGGATTAAACAGAAAAATAGAGACATATAAAGGAAAACCTCAGCATATTGGCATACCTTAAGTACTTTTCTAGAACCTTCTCTTTGTGAAGGTGCCTGGGCAGGTGCAGAGATTTAATAAACCCCTTTTCAGGAAGAATTCCTTGGAGGCTTTTCATAAAGTTGCTGGCTGTCCCAGACTGTTTTGGTCCCCACCATTTCTCTGGCACCCATGCCCTTTTGTCTAAAGGTTTACTTCTACATATGCAATTTATTTATTTATTTATTTATTTGTTTGTTTGTTTGTTTGTTTGTTTATTTATTCTGAGAGACGACTGTAAATCAGGTTGGCAGTGTTTGGATTCAGTGCTCCTAAGCATACCTGAGTCCTCTTGCAGTCCCACTGCCTGTGTTATGCTAGCTGCAGGTGGTTCTGCTTAGGGGCTGGCATAAACGCTGATGACCAGAACGGGAGGCAAAACTATCTCAACAATGTAAAAGGTAACCCTGTCTAGGTAATTAAGTTACAATTTAGGAGGACAATCCTGCCTCCTAAAGTCATCACATCTTGTCCTTTGGGAAACCACAAAAGGCAAATTTTCAGATGTGTGTAAGTATCTGCACACTTAAAGTAGAAGCAGACACGCATGCTTGAAAATACTTGCCTGATCTTCTACCACAAGGAACTACTTCACTACCACCATTATTCACAGTCCCACATTTTCTTACCATTTTTCACTACGCCCTTTTTCATAGTTTTCTTGGAATAGAGTGGTTTGGAAAATAGATTTATCAAAAAGCTACTTTCAGCCTCAAGGAATTCCAGGAAATCCCTTGGGATGTGTGCTCTCATTAGGACATGGAGCCCTAAGTATGACCATTGTTACTGAATTCATGTCTCCAGACCCTGAATGCTCTATTGGAAACTTTGAACATCTTCAATCTGAGTTACTCATGTTTACAGTCTGAGCCTTTTGGAAAGACAAATGCATGTAAAAATTTTCATTTTTATGTAAAATCTTCAGTGTATGCAAAAACAACAACAAAAAAATCTTCATTTTTAAAAACAGCAGACCTTTTCTTTCAACCTGAAACTTTTTTGTTGTTGTTTTCTTTCGTTTATTTTTAAGTGCTTTTTATCATATTTTTAATGATTTTGAATAATTGTTAATTCTCATAGGCAACTTATTTCTCCCTATTCTCCCCAAAAGATATAAAAACCAAGGAAGCAATATTTTAACATCCAAAAAGAAATGAGAATGTGAACTCAAGAAAACAAGAAAGGGGTTTATGTAAAGAGGGTTATTTCAGGGGTATACTTATATGTATGAACATTTACTGACATATTTCCATTTAACCAAGTTTTAAGCCATGTTTTATAATTCCTATACTTGATTGAACTTTCAGTTAAATTCACATACACAGCATATTGCTTGTTAGTTACTGGGAGTGTATACTTTTTTAAACTGTTTTATTTGCAAAGCAGCTGTCCAAGCTGACCTTCTAAGACATTTGTTCTAGGAAAAACAGCTTATGGATATAAGTGGAGAATGTCATGAAGAATAGGAAGCAATGAGCAGGACCTCCTGACTGAACTTATAGGGAAAAATGAAAAACAGAGTGAAAACGAAGTATTTCTCCTTTTCATAGGTTCTTTTCTTTGGTCTTTGTCTTCTTCACCTCATTTTCTGTTTCTCTGTACTTTTTTTTCTTTAGTGTTTTCTTTTCTCACCCCTCTACCAGCTCTGCTACCTGTTCTCAACCTACACCTAGTCTTTCTATCACTTCAATCTCTATCACACCAATGTCCACGTACTAATGTTTACAGAGAGACATCTTGGAATACCCATTTCACTCAGGACAGACATAATGTGGTTCCCAAGGCAAAGCCAGTTTACCCAGCAGCATCTGGTAGCTCCAGCAGCTCCCTAATCTGTGACTCCCTCCAGCGGTCGGTTTACCAGAGTTTACAACAGGTTTACAAATGTACTTTTTTTTTTTTTTTTCCTCTTTCTTTCTTTATGTGAAGCTGGCTGTGGTAGGAACTGGCAGGAAATCATCAAATGGAGGCAGGAGACAAGAGAACCGAAGAACTTCATTTTTTATATCTGTTGTCACAGGACTGAGCACTTCCCTCATCATGCTCCGCTGAGCACAGCTCCTCAGTGAGGTACTATGGGGGACAGACCACACTGAAATCCTTCTACTGCTGCCAAAATCTTTTGCTGTTGCCCTGCATGAGTACATCCCATGTCCTACTTTTGCAGTTACCTTGTCTTTTTTTTTTTTTTTTTTCTACAAAATGGTATTTGTATCATTCACTTGCACTTGCTGGCTGGTAAAAAATGATGCAGAAGGGAGAGAAGGGTAATTTTTGAAATAGGCACATGGAAAAAAGTAATATATATATATATAGAATATATATAAACAAACAAAAAACCTTCTAGTTTCTATTTCTGACCGTATATAAACTAATGAGATTTTGAAGATGGAGTCATTTTGCGAAAGTCGAGATAATCTTAGGCCTAGAAAAATCAAACAATTTAAAATTCATGAAGGTACCATCTTCCTATTTATAAAAGGTTAAGTTCCCCTAAGCTATGAAAGAAAAACACCCTCTGAAGACCTGGGAAGGCAGTAAACACTGGTGGCAAGTGACAGGAATTGATCCTGCTTTTCTGTGCCTGTCATGTCTCTAAATTTTATTTCCACCATTTCTAGGGTACTATGATAAGAGAGGCAGGGATAGGAAAAAGGATTGAGCTGAGGCAAGACTATGGCCTGAGGGCGATGGTACCTGGGTCTCTGACTTTTTCTCAATTAGTAGGTCTCCCTGCCTGACTGTGAGATGTGCATCTAACTGGGGACTTAGACTGTTGCAAGGTATTGATTAGCCATAATGTGAAGTCAAATCTGAATAAAAAAGCATTGTGATCAAAAGCCTTTCATTGGAGACAGTATGCCCTCGAAGTCAAGGGTCTGCAGAATCTGATGAGCTCTGTTTCCTTTTTGTCTGAGAGAGATTTCCACGGTTTACTCATAAAGGCTCTCTTGATAGGAATGTCCAGTGGGCCCTCTGTCAAAAAACCTGATGTCTCAGATTTGACAGGTGCTTGTTAGTTTTTCATCCCAGATCACTCGACATGCACACAAAACCAGAAAAGACGACTGCTAATAATGCTATGTTTCAAGTTGACTGCCTTGTCATTTTCGCTGGAAAATTCACTGATTCGATTGCTAACATTAAATTGTCTGCATTAAAGGAAAACAAAGCATAGCCAGCCATGAAATGTATTGGTTTTCTGACTGCTAGGACTTACACAGCTCAATACAATTCATTGCACTGCGTGATTTGGTAGGAACAGTTTATCCAGTTCATGTATAAAGCAAAACTTACTGATGGTCTATTTAAAACAACAATAAAGCAGCAGAGAAAATTGAGAGATCCATTTTAATACTTTTTGCTTTTTCCTGGAACTTAGCTTTCCTTCCACTGAAAAACTTAGTAACGAGGAACCTTCACTTGCCATGAGCAAGATCCTTTTGAACAGTGCCAGTCTGCTAGTCCAATGTAGTCCCATCCCTCATGAGCAGTGGCTGATTTTTCTCAAAAACTCAAGAGAGAAAAGAGGTTTATTTTTTGAGGACTGTTCACATGAAGAATTTACAAACCAAGGGTTTAGTCCAACAGAAATGATATATCTTGGTAATAATATCTCTGGGCATTATTATAATCAACTCCACACTTTGTCTTCTGTAGTTCCTGATCTGAACCCCAGGGCAGAGCAGTAGCTGTGTGGTGATGATGGACTCTGGGACTTGCTGGAGGTAACAAGATCCCATTCATACAGCATGGGAGGTGTCAGAGATCTTTGGAAATGGAACAAAAAAAGACCAAAGTTTTTACTCTCCAAGCCCGAACAAAATGTTGAATTACCCATTCTTAGATATTTTTGAGTCAATTAGACAGCATACTGCATTAGTGAAATTGGTGTTTACATTGAGATTTTATAAGTGATGTGTTATATTTGAACTATCGTTTATGATATTTACAACATTTCTTGCTTCTGAGGAACTAGTCATCCTATATGTCATCCAGAAAAAGAAAAAAAGAAAAAAAAAAAAAAGATGTTTCTGGAGAGAGAGGCAAGCCAAGAATTAATTATCGTCTTATCATGACCTGGGCTGATGCTGATGCTTTTTTGCAGCACCTCACGCAAGTGCCACTATGAGAAGGCGAAGCCAAACCCACTTACAGAGAGATGAAGTGGAGTGTCTTTACCCAGCCAGTGGCACAATGCCAAGCATGCAGCAGATAAACCAGCAGTGGCCTGTAAATAAAAATACAACCCTCATCTGAAGAGCTGGGCACAAAATGGAGTTCTGGTCTCTCATAAAGAGCTGCCACATGTAGAATAAATTAAATTAGTATTTTCTGTGGGAATGGTTGCTCAGGGTTAACCTCTCAGATGCTGTCATGAAAGCTCTCTGCCTCATCCGGCAATGAGTCAAATCTCCAAGAGGTCTCACCCAAGTGGAGTGGGATTAGGGCTCCAACACTTTCTGTGCCAAAAGGGTTTTATAATACCATCCTGACCTCCAAAGGAGCACCCTGACCGCTGGCATACAGACTGCTTGAGGTTTTGAACGTGTCATTGTATCGACACAGGTGTTGTGTGGGTGTGACAGTGCTGCTCAGGGCACGGAGCAGTCCCCCATCAAGCTTCTCAGCGATGAGAAAGAACAGAAACCGAACAATGGCAACAAACAGAAAAAAGAAGCAAAATTAGTCTATCCAAACCATAATGGTTATGAGGTTGCTTCTGGCTCAGGCTCTGAGCTGCAAAAGTAATTGCTGGCATTCCCAGATAACAGAGCATTTTTTGGTAGCTACACTCACAGCTGCGCCGTCCCTGGCAGATACATTCACCAACAAATGCACACACATGACAGAGGAGAGCAGTGGAGAGGAAACAGACTGCTGTTACAAAAGTGTGGGGCAAGTGGGAGCTTTAAAATGCAAGCAGTCACAACGTGGTTCGTGGTGTCCAGTGCACAGGGACAGGAGCTTGAGGACCTTGCAGTGGTCCCAGGGTGAGAAACCTGCCGGGCATTCACATCAAGGCCCCTTGCCTCCTAGTGGGTGAGCACAGAGCTGGGTTGGATGAAATGGCTCTCCTTCTTCTGTCACATGAAGGCCTTTTCCACCTGTATTCCAACAAATGGCAAAGGTGTGAGTTATTTCTCTAGGCTGTCGGCCCACAGTGCTCACAGCACTCTACTTCCAACCCTTCCCAGCGCAGCTCAAGGTTGTGAAAGCGTAATGGAGCCCAAAATATGTCTTGCTGCAAAGTATTCGTTGTGGTAAATGTCGACTATAGCAATAAGGCACTGAAGACTGTGCATTAGCAAGCTATTAGTGCATGCTGAGAGCGCTCTGTTTGCCTTCTAATGCACATTCTGCAATGGCCATTAAAGAGTATGACTCATTATTTTTACATTTATTTCACATTTTTAAAAATCCTTTTCAAAACACTTTTGCACAATTTCAGATGTTTTTTTTTTTCACAAGGAAAAAAGTTTGCTCCTTATGAATAAAATGCAAAGAGAATATGGTAGGCAGAGATAATCTTTAGTGCTTCTGAGTAAATCTGAAAGTGACTGGTTCTTTTTTACACCACTTTCTTTTTTTTTGCTTTTTTTCTTTTCGACTATGATGGACTGATATATCTCCTCCTAGAGTCTTCCTTCTGCCTTTGCATCCTCAGTTTATGACTGTGCAGCGATTTTATTTGATTAAAAATAGCACCTTGGCAGACACATGACATTAGGTTCTTCTGCTTTTCACACCAGAAAAATGCAAAATGTCCATCAAGTCATACATTGATCCTAGGAAGCAAACCTTCAAATGGGTAATCCATCATGTTTTTTCCTTGTGCCTTTCATTTCTACCTCTGTCCCATAATTGTCTTTGCCTATGTCCCATCCCTGCAAAATGTTGAATTTGCTGATCATCAAACAAACATCCCTACAAAATTGCTGTTTTGCCTTTTCCCTATTGCACATTGAATGCTACAGAGTGACAGATGTGCACAAAAGGTAGTGTTGATGTAGGCAGGCTGCAATTACAACTGCTGAGCCTGCTAAGAAAAACTAAGGTTATGATCAATTAGACAAGGTTTAATTCTGCCTAACTTTAAACACCTAACTGAAGTGCTTAAATTAGGACTATAATTGCTCTAGGCTGCCTTAGGAATCAAGTGAAGGTTAGATGCCTCCAAATGTGTTTGAGACAACCTGAGGGCTAAATCACCCTCTCCTTTCCTGACACGACTTTACATGACAATGCTTCTAATTTTGTCAGCTAAATGATATAGGTAATCTGGTTTGGGATTAAACTGGGTCTTGTTTTTCCCAGGGCTGCTTCACTATTTAATGGTTAAGTATCTATAGTGTGAATATATGTTCTTAAAGTATCAGCTGTCTCAAAAATACTGGAGTGTCAAAATAATGGTATATTTTACAGTTGATATCTGAGTAGCATGCTATGAGGTCCTTTGTGAAAATGCCCTGGAGAAAGGATGTTTAAAGAACAGATTGGAAAAAGTATAGAAACTTACAAGGTATTTGGCAGGGGAGCATGTAAAGATCACAATTTTTGCAAAACAATTGTGCATATGAGTGGGAGAAGGCAGTGCTGAAGTGCTGAAGCCATTTTTTTTTTTGAAATATAAGATAGCTTAAATATATATGGAATCAGACATTCCACTACTGAATAAAACTGACACTGAAAGAATATTCTATGTTATGTTACAGTGTCTGAAAACAGGCAAATGTCAGAAATTCCTCTTTTAAAGAGTCCTCACTCTTGTTCAATAACTTCAACTGTCAGAGCATGGAGCTGTATCAAAAAGGGTTTCACAGAATCAAAAGGTTTGTTCCTTAGCAACTCTGTCAACAAATTTAAATTACTGCATATCATGGCTGTTCCATAATCATTTGCATGCAAGATTTGTAAACACAAGTTTTCATTGTGCATCCTGTTGTCATGGCTGGTAGGGAGGCAAAAGGGGACAAATACTCAAGGGCAGGGGCAATACAGGTGCCAAAGCAAAAGATGAGGAAGTAAATAAAAGGTTCTGTGTAGGTCACTGGACCAAAATCTGGTCTTTTTCACTTTGCCCGTGAAGTAGAAATAGCAGAGGCAACAAAACCAGCCACAGCTGCAGTACTGCAGTAGTCCATAATGTTAAGTCACAAGACTGAATGTTCTTTTTTTGTGAGAAAAAAACATTGAGGATCATATTTGGACATTGTTTGCACAGTAATCCACAGGCCCAGCTGCACTGCCAACAGGCAGTGTATGTATTCTAGCTTTAAACAAACTTGTTTAGAGGTTTGCTATAGTAACAATATTGTAGTTGAGACAATATGAGGCTCAGTTGCTGGGCCTGGGATCACAGGAAGGTTTTTGCAAGCTGAATTCAAGGCTGCGCTGGTGCAACTGCTATGTTAGGTACTTCAAAGCTTTTCAGGTATGTGTAGATGGACTCCAGTCATGTGTACTTCAGGAAGGCTAGGCTGACATACTTTTGCCCTTTTTTTGCTAGCTCCATCAAAGACTGTGGTTAAGAAGTGATGAATACAGTCCATTTTAATTTTTATGTCATTTCAATTGCAGTTATTATTTGCTGAGTGCCTATAATGTGCACGGTACTGGAGGACACACTTTATTTAATATAATGCATTTTAAATCCATTTTATATAATGGGATAAGCATATATATGTCTATACACGCTCAGTATGATATAGTAGACTGAAAGGATATGCACACCTTACTTGTTTATATTTTCAGATTTAATGAATTCAGCTTATCCCACACATCTAATGGCTCATATACAAAATCTCTGCTCATTTCACATAATACCTGTTATAGGTTTAGTGTTATTTATTTGCATTACAGTAATCCCAGAGGCTCCTGCTTTACAAAGTGCTTTGAAAAACTGGGGTAAGAGACTGCCTTAAAGAATTTACAGTTTATAAAAACAAGAGGGAGGGAATGCAGGCACAAACGGGCAAAGTGACATACCCAAGTTCATAGTCCAGGCATAGAAATGTATGTTTTGGGCATCCCTCAGCAGTATTTCCAGCTCTTGGATGTAGGAGTGTAGGAGTTGGAGTGTGTGGACCTACAGAGCTTCCAGAAGATCCTATATGGCTCAGCCTAATCCATGCATTAGATCACATTAATTTTCCATTCTATCCTTGAACTGACTTTCTGTCTTCCTTGTTCTCCATTCCCCATGCATTAGAATTCAGAAAATATGTAGCTACTGCTTGTGAAATGGCTAATGGAAGCCTCATGGTAGCACCAAATAAACTGAATTCCAAAACTAAATGAAAAACACACCCAAAGCATGAAATAAAACCTGAGAGAGGCGGGTCTGAAATTCTCCAGAAGCATCAAATTCAGCTATACATTAATGCGCAAATTTATATTCCACATAAGTGTCACAAGTAAGGACCACCAGACTTTATAGCACAGGAAAAAATGACTGCCTCTTTTTAGCCTGTCCCTAAATGACCTCAGCTGGTAAGAACACTTTCTCCCTGCATCTTGTGAGATGAGAGGAGTGAATGTACAAATAAATAAATAAATAAATCTATGTAGTAGCATATAAATCTATGTGCTACTGATCAGGTAATAGGCTAC
This sequence comes from Anser anser, assembly GCF_964211835.1. NCBI lineage: Eukaryota > Metazoa > Chordata > Aves > Anseriformes > Anatidae > Anser > Anser anser. Next base: position 166,349,100 of record NC_139720.1, read on the forward strand.
AGAAAAACAGATATACAGAGTTATACAACAGATGGTAAAGTCCATCCTCAGGCTCTTGGAAGACACAACTAAAGAGTAAGATCTATTAACCAGAAAATGAGAGAGAGAGTGGTAGAAAGACAGAAAGAAAGAACAAATTTAATTCAAATACACTAGCCAAAAAGGGACAGACAATTCTTCTAAACACTTGCTAGAGCTTCTGTAAGATAGTTAATATTTAATGGAACTGAGTGGCAGTTCTTTGCAATTGTTTTTTAACGCTGATATCTAAATTTTGCTCAGGTCACAAGTGGAAATACTTTTAGTGCATCCTTGCCTAATCCCCATAGGCAACCACACAGTTTGGAAGAGCAGGTGGTCCCTTCGCACAGTATGACAGAATCAAGGAGCTGGGCCTGCCAGAGACTGACTCACACTGGAGGTCTAAGTGCCATCAGAGCTCAGCATCTGACAGGCTCAGACCAGAACCAGCAATAAGAACAGGTGTTAACAGGAGGATAAATACAGAACTCTACCAGAAGCTTTGCATAGTCTTACTGGGAGCTCTTGCTTATAGGTGTTATAGGTGTTAGATTTTCATTTTAAGGAGTACTTCAACATCTTCTGTTTTTCCAAACCTTGAATAAAATTATTTTAATGCCCAGTCACAGATAATACAACTGATCAGGATGAAAGTATATCAGATGTTGTGATGACTTCTATGCCATTTATTGTCCTTGAGATAATCTACTAAAAATCTCTTAAACTTGCTCTTGGTTTTATGGCTTAACATAAACAGGTTAGGGAAAAAAAATGTGATGGTTGATTGCTATCTAATTATTATGTAGGGAGTTTGTTAAGGGACTTAGGGAACATGGATGCTTATGACATAATTCCCATGACAGATGTGCCACTGTAAATCAAGAAAGGAATCACTGTCAAAGTGGTAGGATGAGCACACTGTCTATTGCAGCTCTGGATGTGCATATATGACTGTCTGCACTATTTCTCAGTAGTATCTGCAGAGTTTCAGGAAGGAATGGGTATCTCATCAACATACACAAACTTGTCTTGTTCCACCGGAGTTAGCAATGTTGATTGATTTTCTGATGGTGTTAATCGATTTTCTGATGATGAATATGAACGTCAGCATTACAATAGAGGGACACAAACAATTCCTGACCTTTTCAGTGTGACAAATAACATAACTTTCTTCATAGCTTTCTTTGGGATAATACTATCACAGTCTCTTTGTGAAGGAACTAACCTTTATCTGGGCTGATAGTCATAGATGCAAGTAATGCCTTTAAAAAAACATCTTCCAAATAGTGTTTCATTAATTGATTGGTTTCTAGAAATGGCGATTATTTTAATACCACTTCTTTCCATATTGACAGATTGTAACATTCAAATTTTGGTGCAAGACTTAAAACCTCAAAAAGGCGTGATTTGCCATGTTGTTGTATGGCCTACCAGCAAACACAACATTTTATCTACTCTTATTGAACATACTGATCTTGGCAATCTTCTGACTCTATGTTGGACTGGCATTTCTTTGACTTTATTAAGTATTCTGTGGTGATTTTACCCCGATGGGTATCTGAGCTCCATCACAACCACTCTCGCTCCCCTTCCTCAAAGAAAAAAGGGGGAAAAATATGATGGAAAGGGCTCAAGGGGTGAGATAAGGACAGGGAGATCACTCAACAATTATCATGACGGGCAAAACATACTCAGCATAGGGAGATTAACAAAATTTATTGCCTATCAGTATCAGACTAGAGCAGTGAGAACTAAAACCAAACTAAAAACACCTTCCCCCATCCACCTTCTTCTATGTCCACCCCCAAGTGGTGCAGGGGAACGGAGAATGGAGGCTGCGGTCAGCCCCTAACGCTTCATCTCCGCCGCTCCTTCACAGTCACTCTGCCCCTGCTCCACGTGGGGTCCCTCCCACAGAATTCTGTCCTCCCCCAACTGATCCTGCGTAGGCTTCCCACAGGCAGCAGCTCTTCAAGAAGTGCTCCCACATGGCTCCGTACCACAGGGTCCATCTGTTAGGAATAGAGTGTTCCTGCGGGGGCTCTCCATGGGCCGCAGCCTCCTCCAGGCCACATCCACCTGCTCCACCGGGGGCTCCTCCACGGGCTGCAGCGTGGAGATCTGCTCCGTGTGGGACCCATGGGCTGCAGGGGGACAGCCTGCTCCACCAGGGGCCTCCACAGGTTGCAGGGGAACTTCTGCTGCATGCCTGGAGCACCTCCTGCCCTTCTCCTGCACTGACCTTGGTGTCTGCAGGGCTGGTTCTCACTCTTCTCTGTCCCAGCTGCTGTTGCACAGCAGGTTTTTTCCCCGTTCTGAAATCTGCTCTCCCAGAGGCCCAACCAACGTCACTCATAACAATGTCACATATGCAGCGGGTCCCTTTTGGAGGTGGCTGGAGCTGGCTCTGATCTGACCTGGGGCAGCTGCTGGGCTCTGCTCACAGAGGCCACCCCTGCAGCCCCCTGCTACCAAAACCTTGCCACGTGAACCCAATACATTTCCTCATACTGCACACAGACAGGTTGAAAATGCCATAGTCACAATGCACTAAGCTACACTCCCATTTTCAGAAACACTGCGTTGCCCCCAAACTGATATTTATACTACTGTTAAAGCTCATTGTTTGTGTTGCTCTTTGTTCATTTCATAAACTTATGGATTCATATGCAAGCAGGGACCATTGTGATAATCCCACCTGGTCTCCTGTTTAATGCGCACTGTAGAGTTCCTTTAAAATATTCCAGTTTAAATTAGACAAAAAATCTTCAACAAACAAAGCCCATATGAATTAAAAATTGATAGCAATGAAAAAAAAAAAAGCTACCACCAACTTTTATGAGTTGTTCCAGTGGTTAGTTTCCTCAGTACTGAAAATTTGTATTCTGAATCTGATTTTTTTTCCCAGGATTTTATTAGTCCTTGGTTAATGGGCAGAAGAACCCTCATTATCAGAATTCTGTTCTTCATATAGGTTCTCACTGGCTGAGATCACAGTAGATGGAGCATTTTTAAATAGCTTTAGGTCCATAACTCTTTTATTACATTGTGTGCTTTACAGCACTCTTGTTGCTCCTTTCTAAACCTTTTTAATTCCCCTAAAATTCTTTTTGAGATGTACAAAGGATTTCAATATCAATAATAATGCTGCCAAGTAAGTGCAAGCAGAAGTCATTTAAGCTCTCCAACTGCTGCTTGAGAGCTTGTTTATACAAACAACAACCGTTGCCCTTTTGGTAAAGAGTGGCATTGAAAACTGATTCTCTTACTTTGATATCTAAACCTTTTTCCAGAGTTACTGCTTCAAAGGATTTTGCCGTCTTATGATATGACCCATAGTCTTTGTTTTGAAATACCCTGTTTGCAGCTGTATTTGTAACACCTCCTTGTTTGCATGAGGGCTTATTACATGTAATTCCACAGTGCTTTGCTTCTCTTTGGTACAGCTGCTTTCTGCAGCAGGCTTGTGTGTCTGTGATGGTGTCTACCTATGCAATCTGCTTACTGTCTCTCTACTAAGTTTCCTACAAAGTGTAAAACACTACGACCAGGTGGTAATTATCTCATTTACTTCAGGATTTTGTTCCTTCTTTGCATCACCCTTTTTCTTAAAAGCCTCTTTTCTTTGGTTGAAGAAACCTTTGCAGCCCCACTTCTAAGGAGGGCTTTGATCAACAGAACTAGGATGACTTCCCTTGTCACAGACAGCATATAAGTCACCCTTTCCTTCCAGAAATACAGCATGCATATGCCAGAATGAATTCAGAACTGTCTTTGTTTGTATCCTGTGAATCAAAACTCAGTCTGATAAACACATAATTTTTCCAAATGGGACAAGCGTTTTCTTTAAATCCAAACTGATCTCCTGTTTAGCTTTCAGTTGGGCATTGGACTCCACATAGTTCTTTGTCAAGACTCAAAAATCCCTTTTTTTTTTTTCCTTTTAATGAGGTTTCTTACTTTTTCACTGTACTCTTCTTTTCATCCTTACAAATAACAGAAAACCAGACTGCCTTTTTCTGTGGGTGCAGGCTATGATCAAAATGCTAAAAATCACTTTGGAACTGGAAATGTGGCTATGAATCACAAAGCTTCTGTTTCTGGTTCATTTTTTAGTTGTAGCATGCCAGTGTCACTCTGGAGTTGTAGTCCTCTTGTGAAGACCAGATGTGTGGATCCTGATGCCTCTTACACTTGAATCATCTGTATGTGCAATAGCGAGTGGCACAGAAACAGCTTCTCCTGTTCAATGGCTTATTATTTCAAGGTTTCTTGATTTCCCTGCTCAAGACACAGTAACACTGTGCCATCTGCAGTCCTCTGACAGTGTGCCAGTAACACTGCTGGCTGAAATAATTTCCAGCTTCACATCAAAAAGGAAATACAAACCCCACTTAGGCACTTTCTAATACGCAGCATTAGGACTATAACCAAACCCTGGAACTTAAACCATACTCCTGAACTTGTTATGCTGAACATGCTGAAGGTGCAGCTGCTGTGCTAAACTTAGAGCCTGTTTTACTAGTTGCCTCACATAAGATGCGCAGGAGTATTCCTGCTTCATGCCATCCGTTTCTACTGGGTGCTTGGAGTGAAATGCATCTCACTTAATGAACCCTGGGGACATCCACATCTGAAGCTCCCTACAGCCAATGGAGAAAAATTCCATTCGCTGTAGGTAGGCTGAACCCTTAACTGGCTTTTCTTACACCATTTTGCCACTTAAATTAGTTTTAGAGGAACTGAATACTGTCCATTTAATATTCCTTTATTTACTGTTACCTCAGTCCACAAACATCGACTTACCTTGATACTGTACTAAACTAAAGCACCAATGAGGGAGTTTTGGTGAAGTGAGGAGAGTGAGGGGATGAGAAATCATTATTTCCTTACCCCCAATTCTGTCATCCCTCTTCACAGGTCTGCTGCGAAGATTCAGGAGAAAATGTGATTGAAAATCATTACACTGAGTGTAATAAGCATCTCTTCAGGACCAAGTACAGCAGCAAGATAACAGAAATAATAATAAACTAATAAATGGCAATAAGAGATCTTTACTTTTATTGCTGTGATATAGTGACCTGTGAACTTCCAGCTGCTTCTCTGTCCTTGCCATCATACTTGCAATAGGCTTCCAGATTTCTTCCAGCAGAATGTTTCACACTACAGAGCACTTTCCATTTTCAAACACAATAAATCTATTCATTATTACTAAATAAATCAGCAAATTAAATATATCAGATGAATTACTAAGTTAGACAGATTCTCCTATGGCTATCTGCTTTGGTAGAGCTGACATAAACTCTGTATTGACTTTATTAATGAATCCACCTCCAGCCACAAATTTGTATGCAAACTGTCATGGGAACTCTGGCATTAGCCACATTTTCCTGTTCCTTGTACAGTTATGGTCTACAGCTGCTATCTACAATACCTGAAGGAAAATACTGCTTTGTGGAAGCATCTGCCACCCAGACACTGCAGTGCTTGAGCTGCAAGCCTCTGTTGTTTCCATGCAGCTCTCAATGAGCCTCTGTTTGCTGAAAATCAGTTGTAAATACAAGCTGTACAAAATAAATGCAACTGTGAAGTCTTGGTCAATGGCTTCATCAGGAAGCTATTTCACCCACATGGTTTGTTGCAGTTCAGTACTGGATGTTCCCTGGATTTTATGGCTCATGACCATAGGGATAGGGGAGGCAAGCCCTTTGCCCTCTTTGGTGGATCTCATCAGCTCTTCCGGCAGTGATCATCTTAGGTCTCACAGGCTTCAAGGCATGACAGTGCTTTTGCCTTCCCTCAAGCTGAAAAGATTTTTCTGCAGTTTAATACAAGCCTATAGATGAACAACAACAACAAAAAAAAGTGTAAAAAAAACCAACAAAACACGTGTACAAGGGGACCACTTTGAAGGTTAGTTAGTAACTTTGCTTCTGAGAAGGATTTACAGCTTCAACTGAGGTATCAACTGGATAGATTTCTCTCATAATTTTCCTGACTGTCTTGTTTGTTTGACTTTATCTGTCAAGATTATTTCTTACTTTATTTAGATATTTATTTTTTATTTTTTATTTTTTTTGGAACACTATCTGCATGGTGATCTAATGAAACCAATGTAATACATCTGTTTTCTTTATTTCATCTACATGTAATAATGACAAAAAATAGTAAAAATATGTTATATCCTCATTAAGTGAGAAAAATAAATGTGCATAAAACAGACTAGGAAAGCCTGGCACATTATCCTTACTTCTGTATCACTGATGAAGAGAAGCATATCCCTGTTGTTTATCTGAAGTCTTTTAAGCCTGTTATCTAGTGATAAAACACTGAGAGGTTTGTTTGTTATGAGAAGTATCAAGCATCTGATTCTGATAATATCTGGAAACACTAGTAATATCAGTTGTCCACCGTAGATGTTGAACACCGGCATTTAGCTGCCTCCCCCCCCCAACCTTTCCTAATAGATGCTGTTAGTGTAGGTTCTCATAGCCCTACATTTATAATATTCATCATAATTGACCCACTCTCTTAGCAACAGCAAAGGAAAAAATCCTCACAGTTACCTTAGCTGTCACTTAAATTTACACATTAAACACTGTGGAATCATGTTTTTTTCAGCCAGATGGTGTTACTGAAAGGAAAGAAACATGAGAATCTCTAATATTCAAGTGTCTGCTGCCCATTTTCTTAATGTTCCTGAATGAATGTTTGAGCTTATTATACTAATAGAGGCCTGCCAAGTCTTTGGATTTATTGCTCTAAATCAGTGGAGTCATTGTCATTATTAGACTAGTTGCTAGTCAATACTAAAAAGCATTCATTAGCTGCAAATGACAGAAATGGTACTACTCTATAGATTTTTTTATTGTTGTCCAGAATGCATGCTTCCTTTTGAAAGGAATAATGAGAGAAGAATTAAATGAGAAGTCAGTAAGGATTTTACCAATAAGGCGATCAGTGCGTAAGCAGTCACTATGCCATTGCAGAGTTTTATCTCATTTTCCCCATTTTTTGATATTTATGATGATTTAAAGGCAACAGGAGTATTAGTAGCATCTATGGGTAATTGGTGCATATGCTTTTAACAATAGCCTGCAGATCAAAATTTGGAATTAGTTGACATCAGTGAAAATACAATGACTATCTGCTTTTCTGTACTCCTTCTTTTGCTCATGGATGTTCTGTTTCATCTGGGGTCCAAGGTCTGTGAGATAGATGCTTTTTAGTTCTGATGTCCCCCAGGTGTAGGCATTTTCTCAATTGTGGATATTTTATCTGTTTTTACATGTTATGAATTTTGAAAGTTCTGAGACAGGCTTCTCAACGATGTTGAGATGTTCCACCTCCTGTAGCCATTCAATGGGAATTGGGCACCTTAATTCTTTAGGTTACTTTGAAAACCTCAGATGTGGTTCTTCCTAAGAGTCATAACAAAGAAGACAGACTTTCAAAGGAGCTGGCACCTAGTAGTTTCCTTTGTTTTCAGTGGGAGATGCAAAGTAGTAAGCCTGTATGAAAACCTTTCCACTCATTTCAGCTTCTAACAGTGAGCTGAGTTTTTCAGAAATGCTGGCCAACTATTACATAAAGATGATGTCTTAGGATGACAGGTACTTTGACAGTGCACAACAGTTAAGTAAAAATTGCTGAATTTGTGTAATATTTGGAGGTAACTGCATTCAAACTGCTTTTCAGCATTTAAAGAGATGTTCCATTTTTCCACTCAGCAGCCTGATCGCTCTCGCCTTCTTTTTAGACTTGTATCAGAACTATAAAATGTTCAGCTGAATGTTTCTTACAGCACAACATTAACATGATGACGAAAGAACCAAAATAATCAGAGTCCTGGAACATTATTTTCTTTTTAAACAGTATGATTATCCAAGAGAAGAACCTGCTTAAATTGGGTCTTCAAAGAGAAATGTATTGCCACCTCCAAAAAACAAAAGAAAAAAAAAAAAGATATATAGAAAACAAACAAACAAACAAACAAAAACAAAAGGGATCTAAGCTTATTAGTGAAACATTATGTTTTAAAGATCTAGACAATTTCCAGGGATCTTATAATTAGCAAAAGACACATTTGGAATGCATTGTATTTTCTGACTGTTAAAACTGTCATAATTCTATTAGCAACTTTAAAAAGAAAAGCATTAGGTAAAATATCTCCTCCCTGGAAATTTTCTTCCTTTCTCTTAATTAGTGCAGCATTAAGTCCTCTTTTGATAAAAGGCTCTGCCTTGCTATTTTATGACTGACAAGCAAGGGTATTGTCCTGAAAATCTCTTCTTGCACAGATACTTAATCATAAGTACTTGAGCTATAGGATTTTTCTCCCCATAGCTTGGAGACTAATCCATTGAGTGTCTCGTTATGTGAGCAGATTTTACTTACGCAGACAATGCTATTGACTTCACTGAGTACAGGTCTGCAGACCAATCCTTAAAACAAAGCTTGGTTAAAAAATGCAGTCATTTTTAAATATGAATATATGTTCAGCTTAGAATAACTGATTCTAACTGCATAAAGCAAAAGAGAAAAGATGAAGGAAAAAAAAATGCCTAGAAGTCTTATTCAGCAAAAGCTCCTTTTTAAATAATTAAAGCAGATTGTGCCCAATGTATAAATTTCTCTCTAAGACCCTTTTTTTCCATGGAGAGTTGAAGTTTTGTTGAATCTTCTATTTCTAACTCTTAAGTCAATTTGTAGGAGGTGGTGTGTAAAAGCACTTTTAGTAGGGAAAAGCAGCAATCTCAATGCATCAAAGTTAGGTGGTAGCGGGGTTATCACTCCGTGAAAATCACATAAACATTCCACATATGAAATATTATTCATCAGGGCAAAACCCTCCAAGGGTTTCAAAGATGACAATGGTGTCATGAAACCTTTTTTTGAAACAGGAAAAATGTATTCCACTGCTAAGATTGATTCGGTAGCCATGTAGCAGGCAGTGTGACAAGGCAGGGAATGAACATAATTGAGAAGAGAATTAGCAAACCTTAAATATCTGCTGCTGCAATATCATTACCCATAAACTTGCCCTTTTTCCGCCCTCTTTTCCCCAAAGACTGACATCCCATAACTGCAGTGAAAAAGAATGCATTCTTTCGAACAGCTAAATCAACAAGGTCTCACATGAGTAGTGTTGAGTGGTGTGGTTGACTGATTTCATGAAAAACTAATCAAGTATTCATCATTGAGATCAAACACTTCCCAAGTAATTATTATCAAAACCAATCTGATAAGACCTGAAGAAGTGGCACTGCTGATCTAATCAGAAGTAGAACAGAAATAGTTCTCTCAGCTTTTGTAATGTTCAGGTATGAAAGCACAAAAATGTAATTGTATTTTATAATTACGGAAAAGAAAGCTGTCACACTGTAATCAATTATTTCAAATCAATCATAATAATTTTAGTTCCACTGGTTATTTATAAGAACACACATTTACAAAATGACTTTTTCATATATGGGTAATTAATACATAGAACAGAAATGGCTTAGAAACAAAAGGTATAGTTTAAAGCAGTTTTGGTTTAAAAGGAAAGGATTTTGTGACTACAGTGATTAACAGTCTGTATTTGTAATTTATTATTTTTTTTTCTCAGATCATGGTGATTTCTTTTTTAATATAAATGCAGAACAGTGTTTTTAAAAGCAAGATTGTATTTGCAATCTCAGTAATCTTCTATTTTGCTTTATTATTATTTATTAGAATGTTTCATGATAATTTAGGAATTTTAGAATACTTAGAACATTTTATACAAATGTAAAAATGCCAAAATAGAAATTGCTATGTCCCAGGCAATTCCCACGAATTTAAGTGTGGTCATGATTTTCAGGCAAGAGCCAAAATGCATTTGAAATGGCACAGTACATCATACTGCCATTACTCTGGTTGATTTTGACAATATAGTGTTTCAAATAGAATGTACTTGGGAAAAAAAAAAAAAGCAAAACAACAACAACAACAACAAAACATCCTAATAGGCCATTTTCCTTGAATCCTTATGTCACTCACGTAAATCTTAATTGGTCCTAATTTTAATGGCTTTATTACTTTTAGTCTTAATGTTATTTGATTTCTCAGAAAATATTTTTCCTTGTAGATGACTGCGTCATATCTGAGTGATAGCAATGTTCAGAAGAATAGCCTTTCTTCAGATTCTCATTTCTTGGGTAAGAAGCTTAAAAAGCTGAATGTTAGATGAATTTTAGACAATATTATGCTAAAGTATGAAGTATTGTGGGCATGTGAATCTGAATGTGGTTTTTGGAAATTATTTGATGGGTAGAATGCCATCATTTAAAAATGACTTGCTAATATGCAAATAAATTTAAAATAAAACTATGAATGGAAATGAACCACACATCTTAAATCTGAGTAAATCCTTTTAATGGGCTTTCTGGTGGCTTTTTCACACTGCATAGCAAAAGTCATGTGAATAAAACAATTTACAGATGAACTAATAAAAATGAATCAGGATGGAAGAATCTGGTCCAGCTTAAAAGTTAGTTTTTCCTGTCTGGGAACTACATTATTTCTATACCAATCTCAAAATTATAGTAACAATAATTGTTTTCTAGGCAGACTGGATAGTGAAGAAATGATATGCATTCAGTAGTCAAAAGTTCCTGTTATTTATATTGTCCTCAAAGAGTAGTTTGGGGAATCTCTTGAAAACCCAGTCCTAAATATATGTGCAATTTTATATATTTTTAATTTTGTTTTTGTTTTTGTTTTAAGACCATAAAATGAAGGGAAGGACATTTTATATCAACACTGAAAATTATGTCCTTTGTAAAAGTGAAGTACTGTATGGCTCTGCCAAAAACGTCTACAAAGATTTTTTCACCCTAGAAAAGGGCATCCTGAAGTCATATTGTTTCTGCTGTCTTCCACTGATGACATCAGTAAATCATCCCCTTAAAAGATAAATCTTACTCATCTTACAGTTGACATGAAGGTTTTACACCCAGAAAATGTTCCAAATACAGGCTGCCCATAGAGCTGGTGCAACTCTTAGAGTCTGATCCCATTGAAAACACATTCTAGTTTCAGAACCTCGTCAAATGGAACTGCTACTCTCTACAGTAGCGTACAAAACATAAGGAAAGTAGATCTTTAGATAACAAACCAATTAAAATGCTATATAGTTGTTTTAAGAAGCCATAATGATTTTTACTCTTTAGACTACCAGCTTCCTTGACAGCATATATACGATATATGCTCTGTTGAAACTGATTTTTGGCTGCAGACTTAAGCATCCCATTACCTCTAAGAGCAAGAGCTGCGTACATATCTTGAAGACAATTTCTGCTCTAAATACACTGGTTAATATTTGCCTTCGAAATCATAAAATACAGGTGTAATGATAAAATGTTTTAAAAAATGAATAAAGAGCACTAGGCCTGAATAAACCAAACTTCATTCATAACTGGTAGCTCTTTATTTGAAGACAATTGATAAGGTTATTTGATGCAGCCTTCCAGTACTTGAAGAGAGCATATAAACAGGAAGGGGAATGCCTGTTTATATGCGTTGATAATGATAGGACAAGGGGGGAATGGTTTTAAACTAAGACAGGGGAGGTTTAGGTTAGAAATTAGGAGAAAGTATTTCACTCAAAGGGTGGTGAGGCACTGGAACAGGTTGCCCAGAGAGGTTGTGGATGCCCCATCCCTGGTGGCATTGAAGGCCAGGCTGGATGCAGCTCTGGGCAGCCTGCTCTAGTGGTTGGCAACCCTGCCCAGAGCAGGGGGGTTGAAACTAAGTGATCTTTAAGGTCCTTTTCAACCCAGGCCATTCTATGATTCTATGATTCTGTGAGCAAAACTTTGACTGGTTGTAAGATAACACAAAGTGACCCAATATTAACTTGTTAAAATTGCTGATTGTGTCCGTAACTGCATGTTGAACAGCTGTGTCTAAGACTTTTGACTTTTGCCATTAATATAAGAAAGTGCAATTTTTAATGTTTTTTCTTTTCTCTCTCTCTTTTTTTTTTTTTCCCTAGGCCCATGTTTTATACACGTCATGTTTCCCAGTAAGTTCTTTCTTCCCTCAGTGTGGCAATTCTGTTGCTGTATTATGTATATTCCTTTTCTGCAAGCAAGGTATGTTGTATGAATACAAATCTATATAAATACATAGTGTACACACTGTGGTGACCTTGAGCTGTGATTCTCTAACACGTAGACTTGATTATGTCAGGCTTTACTTCCATTAAGGCTGTATTCAGCAGAAGATTGCTGCACATACACAATTTCAGTAATATAAAGCAGCTCCGCTGCTCCATCCCAGCTTACTCGTTGAGGTGTTAGAATGTCCCATGTCTTCACTGACCACTTTTTTAGAAAGTTCAGAACCTCTGAGTATCTAACATGATCTATGTTGCTGGGAATTTGGATTGTTAAACCTACAACCTTCAGATGTTTAAAACATGAAAGAACGCTCACTCAACATGTTATGTTGCTGAATCATCCTGGAAGGGATGGGTTAGAGCTGTGGTGACACCATGTAGCTCATGTATCGCTTGTATCATCACGTAGCTCAAGTATCGCTTCAGCTTAGCTCAAAGGTTATTGGAAAAGTCTTTATTTAGTGCCCATTCAGATGGCCAATGCGAATTTAATCATTCCCTTACCATTATGCATTGTTAAGGGGTTGACTTCAATTTTAGCAACAGAAAGATCATGAAAGATCATGATACTTGAATTCTCTCTCTAATCCTTAGAAAGCCCCACCCTAGCTTTTAGCCTGAGTCCTTACTTTCTCTAATGACTATAAAAGTAGTCATAATGCTTTTAGTCAAGCTCAAAGTGAAAAAGCCATACCTGTACTGCTCAACAAAATCATTTTAAACAATATTCATGACAGGGAGTCTCTAGAGGCAGAAACAGAAAGGAGACCTCATGTAGTCATAAAAAAAAAAAAAAAAAAAAAAGCTGTATATGTTTGTGGTCCTCTGGCATTTTTAGGTGCACATTCAAGATGATTACACCAGATTTACCAATACCACCTTCCTGTCCTGCCACAATGAAAGCAACCGTAAGTTTTTGACATTCAGGCAAGATAGAGAAATCCTCTCCATGTGTGACCAAAAGTGTCTCTAATCTCTTCTAACCTGAAGTGATTAGAGGGGGCACTTGGACTGAGCAGCATATTGTGTATTGCATTATGAGTAAGGACTGCAGACATAGGAAGTCCACAAATTGAGCAGGACACATGGTGTGTTGCATGAGTCATGTACTTTGATTGGTTCTCTTCTGCCTCTGTTTAAAAACTTTTGTCTGCAGGAAGGAGATCAGACCATTATTTGCTTTATCTGAGCAAAGACATTTTACTAAACACACAGAAATTTTTGGGTAATCTCCCAGAACCTGTTCAAAGCTGTGGAGAGTAATGGCAAAACTCCTATGGTTTTCAACAGAAGTAGTGCTAGACTTGGAAAAAAACAAACAAAACAAACAAACAAAAAACCATGTGGCCCTTCTGGCTGCTTCACATCAAATTCCTATCAATTTTGTGTAATGTTGTCAGCCACCGCAGGAGAACTAGATGAGGTCTGGCAGAAAAGTCTCTGCAGTAAGTTCCTTCTGCCAAGCACCGCCACTGTGAAACTCAACAAGTTACATCACTTGGCTCTCTGCAAATTCCTGTCTACTCCTCCTCTGCCGAGGACAGAGTAGCTATTCTTGTCTCCCACTTTTGCTTGCTATGTTTGCTTAATAGCCATTCTTTAGAGAATAATAATAATAATAATAATAATAATAATAATATAGCTTTATATTCATGTGCTCAGATCAAAGTTAGATACAGTAGTTTCTAGAGAGTCTGGAGGTAGGTGTCTGAACTAAAAAACTTTCCAGACTACATTGATTCCATCTAGTGCCACTGGAGACACCTGAAGGATTTCTAGATGCCCTGTTGGTCTGACAGCTATCGGATAAGACCTATAAGAGATCTTTACCTTTCTTGAATAGCAGCTGTAGATCAGCTGACTATGATGGAGTGAAAACCTGGCTTGCACACTGAGAACTACATGCAGATGTCCACATTTATATGCTTGAATCTGGACCTCAGCAATTTGGGATTGATATTGCTCTGTGGAAGATCTGCCAGTTTGATGCAGAAGTCTTGGACACCATCATACCATATCAAAAGCCATACAATAACTAAGTGTGGGAAACTGAATGTGTTGTTTTTTTTTATTCCCTGGACTTGAAATGTCAATCTTGGTTGGCAGGTTCATTCCCCCAAGTGCTCTAACACTTGTTAGACAAGATTCATTGTCTTTTTTTTTTTGCTGTATGCTTAGACCATTGATGCAGCCCTATATGCACAATGGAAATATTGTCCAATCACTCTCTAAGGAAGACTACAGTGTCTATTAGAGTAATTCTCTCTTTTAAATTGGATTTTTACTGTAAAATGTTTGCAGAGTGAAATGTCTTTAGGACATATACTAGTATAAGTCAGGATAAATGACTGACTGGTTTAATATAGTTCTTATCAACAAGTGAACACAAAAACACTGGCAAAAGATTAATTTTCCTTACAGATTAAATGATTATTACTTGAACTATATTAACTTAAAAAATCAGTAAAAGTATTTCCATTCCTGGTGGAAGTCTGTGGATAAAATAAAATGTTATCTTTTTGTCTTGGGCTCTCTAGCATTTGAGAACAAGTATCTGTATGAAGGCCCCAGAATATCTGGACACAAAGAGAAGAACACACATGTAGACTCCTTGCCCTTACTCATAAATGTTAAAGTGCTTCAGTTCAATATTGTTAATAAGTTACAGGTTTTACTGAACTGTGATATGGGGCTTCTGCCTTCTATCATTATCCTAAATGTTGCTTTTGACCTGCAATTTAAAAAAAAATCTAGTTATGATAGAATACATGCAATTTCTTTACATAGCTTCCCAAGCACTCCTTTTCATTACAGGCAGGGCACATTACTGAGAACACATAAGAATGAGCTTGGTCTATGGGGAAGAACTACAAGAAAAGGTAAGGCAAACAATGCAAGAAAGATTTCAGAAGGTGAGCATGTCAGATTGCAAGAATTAAGCTTTGGGATAGGTAAGAAAGGAGCTAGAAGAAAATCATAAAAGAGGTAAAAAAGCAAAAGAACAGAAATATAACAGCACTCCCTAAAGGAGGCAAATATGGGGAAAAATGTTTTGGAGGAAATGTAAAGAGAAACACTGAAGAGACAAGACTGCAAAGGACAGAGAAGATGCAGAGGGGATAAAAAAAATCCTCTGAGGGGAATGTCAGTAGATAGAAGGAGGAAGAAGAAAAATGCATTTATATGAAACACTGCTCATTATTTGAGTAGAGATGGTTATTGCATTTCACACACAAAAACTTTTTTTTTCAGCATTTTAGGCCTGATTTTTAGTTTTGTTTCCTCAAAACATGAGATGTGAATGAAAGCTGTGTTTAAATGACATAGGCATTTGTTTCAACTCACGTCATCTGGCATTATAAATATATCTGACTGACTTAAAATTTAGTTTCCAAAACTGATTGCCACTTTAATTTTATGATAAAACTAAATAAATGTTTGAACATGACAGTTAAAACCCCCAAAAAAGCATCAGTAAGAAGTAACATAGAAAGTTTAATTGAAATAGGTTTACTAGGTGTTCAGTTAGATGGAAACAACTTTGACTTTTTGTTAGGGTTAATGCTTTTTTCTTTTCTCTCTCTCTCTCTCTCTCTCTTTTTTTTTCTTTTTTTTTTTTTGAGACTCTTTTCTTTCCAAAATGTATGTGTTATATAGCCTACCTAGTATTCCCTTGCCAGCTCACAGAAATAGTGGCCTTAAATGGCTACCATCCCATGTTTTCTATTACATTAGAGACAAAACTGCTGTTCACCTTCATTCATGGAAGGGAGGAAATATCTACAAAGCGGAAGGAGCTCCTGTCTAATGGACTATCAATTTCCTCTAATATAGATTGGATAGATGGATAATGAATGGATAAATAATCAGACTTGGAACCATCACATGACTCCAGGAGCTGAATTCTTAACTTCTGCACCCTTATCAGACCACAGCTTGGGTAACCTAACACTAGTTTTGGTTTCAAGAGGATAGCACAAAAACTTTTTTTTTTTTTTCAGGTATCACTCAGATGATGCTTCGGTAACCCACTTTTTTCTTAAACAAAAATATACAAACCTTGAGGACTTTAAGATTGCATGGATGTAGAAGAGCAATATGTATAAAAAACTATTTCCAGTTCCTTTCTTTAAGATAACAGACAGTGATTAAATGTATTAATAAGAAGGCATAACATCTGTGTGGGGGACAAGGGGAGAAATGTCAAATTACCAGAAGAAATCTAGATTACTCAATATGTGAAGAAGAGTTTTCTTAGCATGAGTATTTTGTTGCCCAGCATTTCAGGGCATTGTCCAAATTTCCGGCCACTATTTTGGTTCATGGGTCCCCAGAAGTAAGGCATGTCAGGAGAAAAGAGCCTGGGCTCCAAATGCACTGTCTGCTTTGCAGCTTCCAAAGGACTCTGAGTGTCCTGTCATTATAACCTGCAGGTAAGAAACGAATAATACTAAATGGATTAAATACCTTAGTTGTATGGTCAATTTTAACATGCCCTAGCCTGGCATTTAAATGTCTAAGATTAACCATTACAATCCGGAACTTATAAGACCATCCAGCTGTCTAGCTGCCACAGGTTTAAGTATGTTTCTCTAAGATGATCAGTGTTGTAAGAAGATGGCTGCAGAGTCAGAGATGATCCTACACCAAGCAACAAAAAGACAGTGAACACACAAAAGCAAAGACATTGCAAATACTGATGCAACTGTATGTGGGTGGACAGACATATATAGCATCTCCCACGGAGCAGCAACCCCAATGCTGAATTGTTAATGGCTGTCTTCTACTGCACGGAGATGAGCATGGCACTCCCCTCTAATTGGTTTTTATACATATTTTTATCCCAGGGCAAGGCTTAGTAAATATTCTTAACATTTTGTATGTATTCTTAAGAGCATTCTTAACAGCAAAATGAAGCCCCAAACTCACTTCTTGGTGGAACAGAAATCAGTTGAGAATCTGCTCCTAGTGAAAGCCTGGTGCAATTAATGTGAGTTAATTCACTTTAATTGTGAATCATTTTGAGAGGCTGCTCATTGACGACTTTCATGCCGGGAAGTCTAAATGACTCTGTCCTACTTTCCTCAGAGGGAGAGAGTCATTCGTGTAGGTCTTTCTGCAGCTTGAATCCCAGCCTCCACAAAACAAGATGTGCTAAGTAAGGCAGCAGCATTTAGGAGCCTAATGAATGTGCAAACACAAGTATGAAGACACACTTGTAAGCTGGCACTGGTAAGGAAGAGTACATTATTCAATGTATCCTCTTTGAAAAAAAAAATCAATAAAATTCATATACAGTATGCTCATTGTAAAACGACATGTGCTGCATTTAATACTCACTGACGTGACACTTAACAAACAGTCTTGAACTGAGCTCTATTTGCATTTGATTTCTGTCACAGCTTGACAAAAAAGTCTGTTGCTTTCATCTGCTTTTTCTTTTTAACATTTCTAGCCAAAGATGCATAGGTGTACCTTGCAGGCAGAATAAAAAGCAAAGTGCCCTCTAAAGGGGTCTCAAACCCTTTTCCCTACATGTTTATAATGTACCCCAATGTTCAATCACTTTCCCAACCCAGCAGAGATAACAAAGAATGATTGTAAGAACTATTGAATATTTTGTGAATTTTCATAAAATATACATGGATAAAAGGGCAGGAAATACAGAATTGTCCCAGTTTTGAATAAGGGAACAGTCTTTTAGTAGAAGCCCTTGCCCATATGTGATTGCAGTGGGGGCAAGAAAGGATCATACAACCAGAACAGAAGAAAATCAAAAAGCCCCACAGAGCCAGCTGATATCAGGAGATTTGAGATAATCTGGACACAAGCCATGTCCAGTCCCACACATCTCAGACATCAAAATAGTAAGTTTTCCCATACAGGGATGCCTTTTACAGATCTGTAGTACGGACTACAATAAATTGGTTGAGGGGTTGCACTTCCAATAGAAACTAACATGCCTGCAGAAATAAGATCAAAGGTTTGACCCTTAGGTTTTGCTAATTTTTTAGGCTTTTTAAAACGCTGTTACCATAATTCTAGTGACTGAGAAAAATGTGAAATCCTTAATACCATCTGCTTTCGTTTCTCTTATGTCAATGTGTAGTCACAATAGCAACTTAATTGCATGAAAACTATATGAGCTAGCAATGACTAGTTCGAATGCTGGCAAGGTTTTGTACGACCAGTTCCTTTTGTTTGAGACTGCTATTGCTGGTGCAGAGCTTTGATTCCTGCTGGTTTAAAACACCTCCTGGGTGTTCTTCTGCGTGCTGGTTTGTCAGAGCTCAGACAAAACTATCCAGCAATTGCCAGGATTTAAAACTGGGTCAAAAATGTTGCTTACGTTCCAAAAGTGAGTTTGAAGTGCCTCAATGCAAAAAATATCCAAAAGACTGTGCCTAACTTATCTACACAGGTAAACTGATAGATCCAATTTACATAAGAACCTCAATTTCTCCTGTTTAGCTCCCAAACATATCAACACATCAATTGAAATACATGTCCTGATCCTTTTGCCCTGTTTTGCAGCGTAGGAGCCCTGCCACTTCCTACAGATGTAAACCCTTAAGGTGATCTCAGAGGACTCAGAACATGTACTGATCACACTTAATTCAGCTCCAAGCACACTTCAAGAATAATTTAATTGAAAGCTCAGCCAAAAGACAAGTGAGCGGTAGCAGCCATGCCCTCCCCATGACAGCTCAGCTACTAGGGCAGTTATCGAGGAAGGAAAGCCCTGACACTGAGCTATTCCTCTTTTTAATAGGATTTGCATTCATAGGTGCTAATGGCCAGAAAACCACTCACATCAGGCTAACAGAACTCACAGGAAACTGTGCCCTCTGCTTCTCTGGACTGCAGCATCAGGACTGCTCAAGCCTGCAGTCTCTCTAGTTAGATGGGCATCATTTCGTCTTCCTCTTCCAAATGTCTTTCCTTGAGATTTGGAAATTTCAGATAAATGACTGACTGCATCACAGAGTTAGAAGGCGAATCTCAAGTCACAAGATGCACCAGGGGAGCTTTAAATTGGACACTAGCATGATTTTATTTCATGGAGAGCATGGTCAAGCACTGGAACAGACTGCCCAGGGAAGCAGTGGAGTCACCATCCCTGGATGTATTTCTGAGACATACGGATGTGGTACTAAGGAACATGGTTTAGCGATGGGACTTGATAGGTCAGGTTGATGGTTGGACTCAATGATCTTGAAGGCCTTTTCCAACATAGATGATTCTGTGATTCTAAGAGAGAAATGGATTTCCAGAATAATTGGGAGGGGACATATCAGAGAAAGGAAAGCTGTGTGGGAACTGCCAACTTCTCTGTTAGCTTTCTCAACAAGCTTCAGTTTTTAAAAAAAAATGGAGAAGAATAAGGAGAGAATAATTGTTTAGGTCTACTGATAATATATGCTGAGTGTGTCCATTGGATTTAGATATCTGGCTCCCTACTTGGGTCATAATTGATAGGAACTGTTTTCACTTTTTAATTCAATTTGAATATTTTATTTATTTTGAATTTGGCTGAACATGTGAACATTTGTTTGAACATGGTGGCTGTCAGTGGATAAAGAGTCTCCAAGAAGACAGGGAAAATGATCAGTAAAAAAGTAAGGAATCTGAAAGTTTAGGTGGCAGTGGGATTTTTGGGCTGCAATTTTGACCTCAAGTTTTTCTTTGAGTGAGGTCTTGCTAATCTGAGACATTTAGTTACCTTAAAACACCAGTCCTCCCCAGCCACTTGACTACAGTCTCTTAAATTGTATGTAGCTGGTAGTTCTTAGGCCTAGCTCCTAGTTTTGACAGTGGAAATGTTGCCAGATAGAGAATGCAGAGTCAGTCTGCTAATTCAAAGAGATAGGAAAGAATATTAATTTTAACAAGAACCTGTTCCATTTGGTCACAGAAGATGAGACTCCATATGTACAGTAACTGAATTATTAAGTGGACAGATTATTTGCCTGAGGACATATTTATTTGGCCTAGAAAAAAAATCTGTGCATTGTGTTGTAGTAAATGAGTTCTGGCTAATATAAAGGTACATGTTATTTTTTCCCCACTCTTTCCTTCTAGCTTGCATTTTGATGATTATTGCTCTAAACATAAGTGTTCAGAAAGAGGACGTGCTGTAGAGATTTATGAAAATGCTTATAAAGCTTTTGATGCTCAGTTTATCCCATTAGAGAATGGGGCTCATGTCTGACATGCTTCTTGGGCTCTGGTTCACGCGTAAATTGATGAGTTTAAACATGTGGCCACACCAGCTGGGAACAGTGGGGCTGGCCATGGACATAAAGCTAGGCACATGCTTTAATTCGTTATGGAATTATGCCCACAGTTATCAGATGAGTGCTATAAATTCTACAGCTTTCTGAATCCATATTTTTCTCCTTGCAAACATTCATGTGTAAAGCCACTCTTTACAGCCAACATTAATTTCAAATTCTGATTATCAAAAGCAGAATGCCTTTGTAATTTATGTAATATTTATTTAAAACATTAAAAGAGGATCTGCTAACAGTGAACACTGTTAACAAGGTATTACTACTCAAAGGTTTTTAGCAGAAATGAAGACTTCTTCAAAATAGAGTTATGTAAGACATTCAGAATCTCTAATTTGCTGAGTTTCAGTTTTAAATCATGCCACTTCTTTTCTGTACAGTTGCAACAATTTACTGATCCCAGTTGAAATGTATTTTTGTTGTAAGGTTTCAGTGATAAAACATTCATCTGTTTCTTAATTGGATTTACAATTTCCCTGATTCTGTGAGTTTTCGCTATAGCAGGAACGTAATTTCTATCCAGCCTCTTTCTTGTTCTTGTTTCTGAGCTTATCCTTAGTTTCCAAAGGAAATGTTAATATACTAATATGTTAATATATTATTTTATTCATTCATTGCAGAGAGAGAGAGAGAGGAAATAAAGTTTATGCTTTCAAGGGCAAAGGTAAAACCGTACTGAATACTAGTTTTCTAGAAACTCTGCCTGCATCATAACTTAGTAGATTGTTGCAATTAGATTAGATTAGATATAGACAAAAGTTTAGAACAATACCATCTTTTCTTAAAGGACCTAAAACAATTAGCATGCACAAAGGATAGCCTGTCTGTGGGGGACCTGAATGCGTCTGTCATCTTTGGGAATATACACTACACAAATATCACTTGTCATATTCACACTTTTTGCAAAAATAATCACTTAGACGGAGGCAACTTGAATGTACTCTGTTGACATTTTGCTATTTATCTCTCTGGTAGCTTGTGGACAACTGAGATACGCATATGGTACATATATATCTGTATATATGTCTATGTATACAGTATATATACTATATATGTAGTACAGATTTATATGTATATGTATGCATTACACATATATATATATTTGCACACACACACAAATGCATGCATGTGTTTATGGGTATGTAGAATAAGATGTATCACTGATTCAGACTGTGAGTGCTCTCCAGCTCCCAGCTGGTGTTTGTTCCTGCTGTGCCCTGACCATATGTCAGGACAGTATCACGGCATGCACTCTCTTTTCTCCTTCTCCTGCCCCTCCATACCTTGGTTTCTGCAGGAGGGGGCCACATTGTCCTCCAGCACAGCTCACTGTATGGAGGGTGGGGGCTTGGCAACCTGTGTTAAGCTGGAGCTGGGTGTCAAATGCAGACAGTAGGATACAGGGATTATGTCTGTGCAGCTAAACAGAAGAGGACCAGGGAGCAAGTTTAAGGACAGGACCTCTGCCACTACTTAGTTTTAGTTTGCTTCCTGTCTGTTTTAGATTACCCCAGCAGCTTTCTTCAAGACAGATATTCTCCAAGGAGGCACTAGTCTTAAGTATTCAGACAATAAGCCAATCTGATGCCACTTTGTCCGAAAGCCTAGAATCAGTGCCTAACCTACTTTTGTCCACCGATGAAGACAGAGAGACCTCACAGGTCTGCAAGCCGGCAGGAGCACAGGAGCTCAGAGGAGCTCAGAGCTAGAGGTTACAACTGTGTTAAGAGTAGTCAGGAAGGCACAGATGGAAAGGCACACAGGGGTCAGTTATAGAGAACCTGGCATCTTGGAAGTAGGTGTAACCCACTTTTGAGGGATTTGAGAAAGGCATAAACTTGTGATGAAGGTATTGTAGTGTTAAGGAAGCACAAGGTAAGAGGAAATTTGGAACATGCTGCTGGGGTCATGGTTTGAGGACAGTAGGAGGTGGAAAGGGAAGAAAGGTGAGAGTTGCGATCACATGAACATTTGAAGTTAAAGGAACTTGAAACTTTGAGGATTGAGAGCTTGGCCATTCCCATCTCTAGCAATGAATATTTATGAGTAAAGAGCATTTTCATAAGTGTTAGTGTATATGAGACATTCTGCTGCTACCACCTAAGGATTGTTTCTGCTAACAGGGCTTGAAATGGCTGAATCAAATATCGTGTGTTAGATATCCAGCCTGAGAAGTGGACAGCATCATGTAGGAAGAAGTTCAGAAAAAATGCCAACAAAGGAATGAGTGCCAGACTCCGGAACAAGAGTCGCTATGGCCAGCCTCCAGCACCATACATCTATACAGGTAAACAGTTGTCTTGTAGCCTTAAAATATAAACCAAAAGTTCTAATTCCTAATGCAATGCACCTGATTTTTTCACCCTTTATACGTCTTTCTCATCATAAGCAAATAAAATTACTATAACTGTTGACTCAAAACTGAACAGCAGAGCTAAACTTCTGTCTGTTGATGAAGACTGATATTAATAAGACAGCTTGATTGATATTAATCAATCAAGAGACTTTTATACATATAGCTTTTTTTTTTTCTTTTCTTTTTTTTTTTTTTTGAAAAAAGACTTTGATAAACTTTCTTTAAGCTTGTTGTGGTACCACTCCTACTGATTTTTATTTTATTTTTTCTGAGTGGTAGATCAAACTAGATACTTCTTCCCTTCCAAAGCTTTGCTTTGATTCTGTGAGTTGATCTACATATTTCATTCTTTTTTAACTGTAAAAGACTAAGCAAGTCAAGCAGTGACAACACTTGTGAAAGAAAACTGACAGCTCATCATGTGAAAGAGACCTGTTACTTTTTGGTCTATGTGACTCCTGGCTTTTGGGGCTAAGAAATGTTAACTGACTCCTTATACATCATTAAAAAATACTTACAAGGAGAAAATGTGCTCAAAATTAAAATCCATAATGTTGTGCATTTTATTAAGAGATACTAAGATGACTGCATCTTTAGACTGTATTTCGCAGGATAGGTTTTCATTTAAAAGCATGCTCTGGGATATATTCATATGTGATTTCAAAGACATAACTAATATCAACAAAATGAATTAGTTCCTACGTTAATAATCATTACAAATTCTAAGAGATATTTTTAAATATTATAGCCTACATATGTTAGCACACATGGGGGTACAAACATCTCTGTATTTTTCATTTATCTATGTACTTTTCTGTACCTACATACATTAAGTACATTCATATATGTGTATTCCAGTTCCCACTGCAACTAAAGAAGGACTTGCAATTCACTTTAAGGGTAACTGAATCTAGTTGTACCTTGATAAGGACATATGTTACTACTACTACTACTACTACTACTACTACTACTACTACTACTACTAAAAAGTATAACTAGCTCAAATAAAGCATGACATATATCATAGAATGTAGGACCAAACTTGAAACCTACTGTTCTAATCAAATTTGGGTCTATTCTCATGCAGCACGTGAGCATCCTTATGCAAAGATACTCAGACGTAAATTCATTCTGTTGAAATGCAGGTACCTGAGGTGTCTAAGATGAGTTCATTGCTAGTCTACGGTGAAGAAATGGTACCTGTGGGTTGCCTCTTCACTGCCAGAGGGGGCTGTCAACTACAGGGAGTAAAGGATGATTATGTTTCTAATTTTAGCACCTTACTTCAGGTATCAGTAAATAGTCTTTTTAACATTGCATAAATGTACATAATCTGTGCAAATATTTTCTACTCATAATACAGTTGAGGTTAACCAGACTAAAGTATACTTCTAGATTATAAATTCTTGTACATTTTTAAATAAACTGTACTGACAGACCAACTGATGACTTGTACAAGGCAATTTTTAATTTTCAAATATAATTCTGCTTATACCTTATATAGCCAGCACCATCAAATATACTAATGCAATTTGCCTTAGTATTTAACATCATTCATTCCCTCAAGAGTCTTCTGATGATGAAAAAATATTGTTTTACCTATTGTACAAATAAGAAATGCATTGCTACCTGACTTTCAGGAAATAGCAGAGGGCACCAAACCTGTGTTTGTTACCTAAGTGACTGTTTCTTTACACCACCTTCTGTGCATGATAATAGAAAGTTTTTGTTTTTGTTTTTGTTTTTTTAATTTTATGCATTAATGTATGCTGTCAGACTTACTTTCCTAAAAAACTCAGATTTTCCACTTGTGACATCATAACTGGTTGCTATGGGAATTAATATGATGCTATGAAATGATTTAGGGTGAAAGATAAATAAATTCTTAACAAGCAAGTATATTCTCATGCAGTTATAATATTGTCATGTCCCTAATGATAAAAATGATAGAAGAAAAAACAGAAGCTACATGACACACAGACAAAGTGTTTTTAACTAGAACATTTTTCAAAGTTTTCCAGAAGACATCAATTGCTTTTTAAGCAAATTATTTTGTACAGAACTCCAATGGGAGCATTACAGAATGCCCCTCTTCAGCCTACAATTAGATTAATCATGTAACTGAGGGCTTGAATCTGTGCACATTCTTATTCAACAAGAATATCAGTCCCCATCAATTTACTGCAAGAAAAAAAAGCTTCTTGAAAGCAATTTGCACACAAACACCTATCCTGCAGTGTCTCCAAGCTGCAAGTTTTCTCCTTCCTGAAGAGTAATATTTTATCTCCTTCTTGAAAACAGGAAATATCTCTTTTTAAGTAATTTAAAAAATAAAAATAGGTTTAAATTATTTAATATGAAAGTTGATATATGAAATTGAATAACAAAACAGATTATCTGGGAGTTCCTCTGATATATTGATAATTTTCTATAATAAAGTCACAGGTCTGGGACAGTTTAAGCTATATGAAAATTATATCCACTGGAATAAATGGAAATGAATTGACAATCTTCCTTTCATTTATAGTTTACAAATACTGGGAGCTGTGAGGTTTCCCCTCACATGTGGAAGTCAAGTCCACTTACAGAATCATAGAATCATTTAGGTTGGAAAAGACCTCTAAGGTCATCTAGTCCAACTTTAACACTTCTCTGGCAGAATAATAGCAACAATAGGAATCACAAAGACAGCAGGGTTTGAGCATTCTTTAAAAGCATGGTACCGCTCTCCATTAGAAGGAGGAAGCATTCCTCCTGTGTTTGTCATATCTTTTCCAGGAGCAATGTCCCTGGTTTAGATGTTTATAGTTGGGGAATATGATTTCATGTAACAGATTGAGCGCATGCAGATCTCAGTGCATTTAGAGTACTTCAAGCCTAAGTAGCAGCTACGTATGCAGGAAGGGAGCCTATATCTATGTTTAGGTATAGATGTTTTTTAAACTCAATATTAGAAGGAAGGAAGGAAATCTAGCACCTATTGAAATTAGTGGCAGTTCTTTAACTGACTTGAACTGGGCTAGAACAGCACCCTTCAAATGCAGATGAGTGAAAGGAAGAGGCTTTGCATTTTACAGTTATGTATGCTACCTGGCTCAACTATTTTTTATACTGACTGGCACATCTAAGCAGGACTGGAATACAAGTAACAATAATAGAGAAGTGAAAATCATCAAAGAAATTAGCCATAGTATCGGCTTTTATATTTGTAATGCTTTGCATTGTATCTGTAAATTCAGGGTATATGGACCAAACAGTTACATAAAACTTATTCTTTAACACCAGGGGATGATTTCTGAAATTACAATGCTCTAGAAATGCTGTATAACCTCAGGGAAGGTTTCATTTAGAGTACTTAGTATTATCAGTATTATCAACTCAACCTTCTTCAGTTTCAGAAAAGACATGGTTAATCTCTTTTAAATTACATGGACTACTTGAGGAATAACTTGTTCTAAAAAAATACAATGAGCTGATTTTGGGTCTGCAGGGTCTTCCTCATTTGTTACCAGCCAATTCTTTGATGATATCTGAGGTAACCAGGAACTCTCTCACCTGCCTAGTTCTTATTATCATTATCTCTCTCTCCTTCACATCTAACAATTACATAAACTAATGACTCCTGAACTAGTAGAATGATTGAGTTTATATATTTTACAAGAATAAAACAGCCAGATTTGAGTTTGCTGATGGAGACAAGAACAGATATCCTAAGCACAGTGAAGTTTAACTTTTAAGGCAAATATGCTGAATCTTTACCCTAAGAACAGCAATTCTTCTAGTGGATAAATAGAAAACACTAGCTTTTTCTATTTCCACTTACAATTCCTGTCAAATACAATCTACCTGGCACACTCTTGAAACACTTCCTAAAGAGGATGTCTTAAGAAATACAGATGGAAGACCACTCAGTTTGTGAATTCTCCCAAGCGTAAAATGTGGAACCAGCATGAGAAATTTTATAGAATTGCTGGGAGAAAGACAATCAGACAGACCTGCAGAGCTTCACAGTGAAAACCTTATTCTGTGGAAGACTTTGACACCTTGATATTGCAGTGAAGATTTGGAGGAGTCTAAGTCCTGGGGTGTAATTATTTAGATGCCTATTTGGTATCAGCTTGTTAGCATAAATATAGAAACTAGCACACAATCCTCAGCCACATAACCTGAAGACTTTACATGATTTTTATCCTAATTAACCAACTTTAAGAATTGTCATATGTGTGTTTCCCTTTGGACCTAAATAATGGACCAAGATGTAGATGACCCTTCTATTTTTGTAGTTTTGATGTTTTCTCTTCTATACCTCCTAGACAGATGTCAGAATGGTTTGGATATTTACCATTTTGGTATTTCTTTACCTCTACTTCTGAGAAAAACAGATTAAATTTAGGTGGATCTGTGAAGGCATACATCATAAAGAAGAAAAGTACAAAAAGGGATGTCTGAAGTTCTAGGCTGAGCTAATTTAATTTAAATCATGCTTTGACCATGAACTAGCAACAACATATGCTTTACATAGATCATATTGTAAGGTTTCTGTCATAAGCATCTAAGTAATTCAGCTATGACAATAATCAACAACATACACAAATTTAAGTTTTAAGAACCTTAAACGAAAATCATCATTAATGATTAAAGTACCTGAAAAATAAGAATGCTATTAGATTTATTATTATTATTGATACAATTTTTGTTTTGATTTAGATGCAGTATTAAAAGCATCACATCCTTGGGCAGAGGGACCATGACCCAGTGGCTCGAGATTTAAGATCAAAGGAAAACACAAACATGAATAATCTAAAACTAATTTCAGGATGAGAAATGGAAATAACTCTTGCTGGGTAAAAAGCACATTTGCCCCTTAACAATGCCCAATGGTCTAATGGTTCCCTCTGAGCAAGAAAATGCAGTTTTCTGATGCAGTTTGTTTTCCCTATAGTTCCTTTACTTATTGGGTATACATATCTTTACTGGGGTATGGGGTTTCTCTTTAATTTCTGCAGTAACTGTGATTTCAAATTTTGATTCTGGATGGAAATCTGTTGGTCAAATTACAATGCCATGTGTTTCATAAATTGCATTTGTAGCTATTAGCCTCAGCAGTTTGCCTCTCAGCAATCATGGAAGTGCATATTTTTAAGAATGTAATAAACACCATCCACACATACCAAGTCCAGATGATGTTTCCAGTAAAAGCATTTTCAGAGTGCTCTGGTCCAGCTACTGGATTTTACTGGACTGAAATGCACTTTTACTCTTTTTACTAATGCTTTCCCCACTTGGCATGCAATATTCCAAGATATTTAAAGTTATTCATCACTTCTTTACTTTCAATGTCATTTCCTTGTGTTAAGAAAACAAATGGAGTCATCTGTGTATACATCTTTAGTCCTCAAGGTTTGTCTAGTTATAATTTAATCCTGCAAAAAGTAGTGATTTAAAAAAAAAATCAGTTACTGAATACATAGCGCATCAGAAACATTTTGGTAGAGCTTCTTTCACCCCTTCTTTGTAAAGATATCTACACCTTAAATCATTTAATATTACCCTTATAATATTGCATAAAATGCAAGTTACATAAGAGAGTAACAACCATGGTTTTGCCTTACAGAGCTTGTTTTCTCTAATCAGCACATAACTACAGAGCTCTGTGAGGTTCCATCTGGCATTTTCAAAGGCTTAATCATCTGTTTTCCTGCCCAGCTACAGCTGATATTCTGATATGGCAGTTACTTTACTATGATACTCCCTGATTTCACAACAATATACTCCAACACTTAACCAGATCTTTGTTATGATTTGTGAATATTATGGCACTGTGCAGAGACATTCTTACTAATTTTGTTGTCCCTTTAACTTATTTAAATATTTACATATCCTCCACTGTAAAGGTATCTGTTGAGCCTTTGGATCCAAACTTCATAAAAAAGTATCTAGTCATGGGGATAGTCCTGGTCTTTTGACAACCCACTAGTTTATCATCCTACATTGTTTTACTAACTAGTTTTATCCTGGACACCCCTGCAAACTATCCTTCAGGACCACTTCATCTTTTTATCACCTCTAACTTAAGTTAATCCTACCGCAGGTATATGCTATCCTGAGATACCATGGAAATGATTTCATGTGCAACAATATTTTCTCTAAAGGTCCAAGATCTTGCCCTACCGTCATGTCACTAATAAAGTTTTATGTATACTGTTACTTTCAAGCATGTTTATTATGCTTAACAAATAATATCATCTGTTGTTTATATATTGCTTCTTAGCAACTGTATGCTCACATCAAAGTTTTGACCAAATGTCTCTCTACCCCAAAGGAAAGCAAAAGAACTAATAAACTTTTGAACCCAGCTGGTATGAAGTACACTGGCTACTTTATAAATGGATCATTGCATCAAGTTTAGCAAGACAGGTATCATCCTCTCTTTGAAAGCCATAATCTTAAAATGTTAATTCTTGTATAATTGATATTTTCCAAGAGCCAAACTCTCTGAAAAACCCAGCCAGCTAAAAAAAAGAACACCAAACAAACAAACAAAAAAACATGTCTTTGACTGATATTAGGGTTTTGCATAAAAGAAGCTTTTCAGAGTTTCTACTCCTTTGCCTAGATTATAAAATAAGAGTGCTGGAAGACTCCCACTGAGAACAAACTGAGAATCAACACAAGACCCAGCACCATCGGTGCTCTGATCCCAGAGGAGAGGCAGGTAGAGAACTGGAAGAGAAATGTGTGCTTTAATCTTTCTAATGCATCTTTCCTTCTGTGAACATGCTATGTTGTATCCCACAAACTATTTAAAACTTTGGCTGTCTCATAGTCCCTTAAATGCTATTGTTATGCTGTTAAAAAAAGGATGAAAATTTCACCAGTGTCACTTAATTATTTGGCAGATACTGCATTAATCATTACTTGCCAGCGTGCTTCCATCAAATTTGCACCCAGCTAACATGGCCTTTAAAAATTCTGTGTTTAGAAATGTCCTGAGTTCAGCAGCAGTTGCAAATACTATGATGTTTCTAAGGGTAGTTGGTTAAGAATTCCTAATGAAAGTTTCTATTAGAAATGTCCCTTCTCTTTCAGACCTGAGTGATCTGTGGACTGCAGGTATTACAGACTTCATATTGTACCCAAGTGTGGTGTTCTCTCTCTTTTTTTTTTTTTTTTTTTTTTTTTTTATCTCTGGTAAGTGAAGAACAGGAGACAATCCACTTTTTATATGGTCTTTATTAATTGATCCCAATGGGATTGTCCCTCTGTCATCAACATCCAGTTTAGCTCCTGTTCCTCCTTTTTGGTTTTACACTCATATTTCTCATGATGTTTGTTTGCAAATGGTTGAAAGTACCCTGATGTCTGGACAAATGAATAAACATCGATCTTACATGTGCATGCAGGTATAGAAGATATACCCATTTATGTACTTGAGTTACTTGCTTCTTAGTCTTTCATTCTATTGTTACAGCTGGTAATGTGAAATCAGTCTGGGAAAAAGGAGTTAGTAAATGACATATTAAAGTCAATACCATTCTATGCTTTTGTTGCCAATACTGTCTACATAATTTAATCCACAAAAAAAAGAAGGTTAAAATATTGCAGTGTAAGCCATTTAAATCTTTTTGTGTTGATGTTTGTTTCCTTCCATGCTCCTTGATGGACTTGCACTCCTTTCTCTGCTGGTGAATAACAACAGCAGGATCAACTGTACCTGTGTCATCTTGCATTTGGTGGTCAGAGAAGACTGACAGAAAGTTTCTCTAAAACAAGACAGTTTGCCTTCTCAACACAGGTACTTCCTGTCTTCTCATTTGATCCATCAGTCACAGAGCTTAAGCACAAAAATCTGTCAGGTACTCTTGAACTATATGTTCATGTGCTGAGTTGTTAAAGTGCTTCTCAGATAAGAGTGTTTTAGTCATTTAGAGGACACTTCTGCCACCAGTAGTATTTTTATCTTAGTAAGCCCCGTTTACTGATGACACCACAAGTCATGGTCAAAAGTCCAGGCGGAGAAGCAAAACAACAAAAACCAACAAGAATTTAGTCTTACTGACCTATGCAAAATCCATAGGTATATGGTATGGTGCCTAATTAATATACAACATCATCTGTCAGTGGAGGCACTATTCATTTACTCAGCTTGTTCAACAATTTGAATTATCAAAGGTTAAAAAAAGGAAGATCCTTTCCTCTCTGCAGTAATCAAAAATCTGTCATGCACTAACACAAGCACTCATGCATCCATTTAGTATGAAGAGATCCCAATGAATCTTGACCTTCCACAGAGGACACCCAAAAAGAGATCACACAGCTCCAATATGCTGCCTGCCTAAATGCGGGTACTTTAATTTAGATGCCTAATCAGCTTAAACTTCTTTTTTATGGACAAGGGAGAGAGGGCATTTCCAGCTCATGATATAATCTTTGGTGAGTTGAATAGCCTCTACAATAGTCCTGTGGGAGTATATGGCAACTGTGCTTCCACCTTGGCTATCTCATATTGCCTAAAATTAAACAGGGTAGATGCAGATCTAATAGCCTCAGGTGACGTGGGCCAAATTTGCCTTGTGAGCATCAATCTTCATGCAAAACTTTCAGAAAGTTGCAAAAGGTTCATGTAAAAGTTTTGGAGTGCTAAAACTTTTTTTTTTTTTTGGTGTTCAATACATGAAGAAAACAAAGTCCTATATTGTACCGCTCCCAGGTTTAAAAAAAAAAGGAGCACGGCACTTGATTCACAGGGTATTGAACATTGCATTGAACATTGCATCTCACCCAGCAACTAAAGCATTCTCCTCCAGTACTCTGTGCTCACATGTTGTGGTTGCTAATGCCATAGAAAATCCTATAAATCAGGAATTCTCTGACTGATCTAGGTAGCCAGTTTTATGCTGCTGACCCCTTCTCTTTTCTTCAGGGTTTTAAGTGTCTTTCAATATATTAATAACTTTATTTTTCCATGTAATTAGCATTCCCTGAAATTCACATTATCATTGCTGTGGGCACGCAGTACACTCTGTCCATGAACATTCAATTTTTTCACAAAAGTTTGAGAACCCCTGTTACCTATGCATAGGACTGTAATGCACATACACTTTAGTGGACTGAAGAAATCACCTACTAGTATTAGAGATGCCCAGTACTCTTTATAGCTCTGGTGTTTTTTTAGTTTCTTTCTGTTACTGTTAGGACAACAGACCCAATCCATTTCTGGTACAGCTACTCTGAAGCCAGTGAAGTTACTTCAGGGATGAATTTGACGCATTTTAAGCTTTTCAAGAACCTAGGTAACAACAAATACCACAACTCTGCCACAGCTCGAATGTTGTTCAGCAAAAGGATGCACAATACATCTTTGTCTTCTTCCTGCTCATAATGAGCAGTGTAGGTCATCTGCATCATTAACATTTGCAGTTGATGCATTTGCGTAGTCTGTATACACTTCTTGGAACCGCACAGACCTTCTCATTGTTTTCAGAACCTTGATTTTTCTTAGCATTATCATCATCCAAATGTATTTAAGGATGAAACTATTAGAAACACAATTGGTGAATTAATGTCATGAGGACTGCTGCTGGCAGCTCATCAATTTTTGATATGCCACTCAGACAAATGAAACATAAGCCACCCAGAACAAGGGGACCTTTTGACACTTCAAAGGAAACCCCTATGGGTGGTTTCCTCTTGAAGCTGCACTAAACTGGCTCAATCTCCTCAGCTGGAAGCTGCCAATGTCTCATTAACCCCTAAACAGGCCCTGCATGAGCTTTTCTTTTCAGCTATAATTATGCCATGCACTCCTGTTATGCTGTACTGAATTGCAACACTGTCACCAGCACATTATAAACATCCCCCCTAATTGAAAAGCAGATTAGACTCGTGTTAATTAGCCAAAAAGCCCGCCCACTTGCATGCATTATGATTGCCTCTTAAATACTGAGGATGTTGAAATCCCTCAGAAAGACAAGGCAGACTTAATTGCAATAACCTGCAAATTAAGTTTAATTTACTTTAAATTTACCGGTTTAGCAGGCTCATTTGATGGTGTTAATGTTCTAGCAAATTAATTATCTGAATTAGTCATGCCTGGTGGAGTTTTGCAGCAGAATACATTGTACAGTGGCCTATTAATAACAGACAAACAGGACAGGATTAATGAGAAGATTATGCTAAAGTTCTTTTTTGAAAACGAGGATCTTGCATGAATTCAAATATAATCACCAAAGTGCAAATACAGACAAAGAATACAAACAA
This sequence comes from Anser anser, assembly GCF_964211835.1. Lineage (NCBI taxonomy): Eukaryota > Metazoa > Chordata > Aves > Anseriformes > Anatidae > Anser > Anser anser. The sequence goes on from NC_139720.1 coordinate 166,382,173, forward strand.
ACTGAAATTTATTACACTCTATGGCATGCCATCTAAGAAACAGTAAAACATTACCCGTGAAATATTTGATAGAAAGAGGCCTCTTCTATGCACTCAAGTAGATCACTTCTCACAGCAAACCATTTCCCATTAACTGGTATCTCTACCAGACTTCAAATACGTAAGTGCTTTCGAGAGTACTTGGAGTACAGAGAGAGAGCAGATAAATAAATTAGAAATAACATCTCATACGTTAATTCCATAGTCCACTTTGTGGCTTATGAGGCAGTAGAATTGCCTTTTTGTATTCCATTGCTAACCACTGTCTGCTCCAGCTAAAAAAAAAAAAAAAAAAAAAAGAGAGAGAGAGAGAGAGAGAGAAAAAGGCCTCCATGGAGATAGAGCTGCAAGTAAACTGTAAAAGAAACATCCTTGCTTGCCTCTGCTCCCTATAAAAATACAACAGGAGGGGAAAAAAACCCTCTTCTAATAGCCTTTGGAATAGCTCTCAAAATAAAGATATAATTGGTCTTGTAAACAATGTCAAGGTACAATCATTCACCCTGCAGAAAGTGTTGGCTGACACTGGGAGAAATGAAAATAGCAGTGAGAAATATCCTTTTTAGCTGGTCTTGATCATGAAACTTTAGTCTGCTTATGTGCTAAGTGTTGCCTTTTCCATTAAGGTCCACAGCCATCCCAAATATAATGAGGTATATTCAATTCAACTCTGTATCCCTGTGGAGGGCAGGAACAGCCTATGGGAGCACAAAAGATAATCCTTGATGAGTATGAACTGAATGTGACTGAATATAAAATTCTGGATTATTGATTGGAATCTGTATGTTAAAGCCATAATTCACTGAAAGTAACTGTTTCTCTCATGTTGGTTTCAAAGGGCTTCCAGGCTCTTGTATGGTAGGTACCCTGTGAAAAACCCCAAATTTATATCATTCTTGCATATACTGTACTGCATGGAAAATAAAAATGTCACCCCATGGAAAGAAAGACTGAACAATGCATTCCTTAAAAACAAATTATCTCATTAAAGAAGGAAAGGTTTGGTGAGAGAAAAAATATGCATAGTTGCTTTATGGGACATATTTTAATTTTTGAAGAAAAAAACGAAAATAAAAAAAATGGTTTCAATATGTTTTTTGTATTGTACTGATATATCACGTAGACCCTTTCTGCTTTCCTTATTATTTCTTTCTCTCTCTCTCAAATAAAATTACAGTTTGAAGCACTAAATGAAACTGGCACAAAAGCAGCCATTATTAAAACTGGGCTGAAAAACGGAAAAAAAAAAAAAAAGAAAAGAAAAGAAAAAAAAAGTAATTCTGCTTTAAAAGGCTTGTACATGAAGGGCTGAGATGACTTTAGTAAGAACCCATAGGGAATAGGAACTACACCAGGAAGGAAATGGATTCCTGTGACACATAAACAAAAGGCAAATGACTAATATATTTACATATAACATGTCGTGTATTCATTGCACTCCATGGTGACAGAATTGTTTATTTCATTTATAATTTATACAGCAAAACCTTATTATATGTGTAACTAATTTGCCTGATAATATACAGTAGGAGATTAGGTTTCCATTATATTCTGTCATTAAGAACAAAAGATTTTCATTTGTTGGCTAATTTTTTTTTTCTTGGTTCCTATCCCACAGCACACATCCTACATGTGAGTATGTTTTTCTTAAACCATTACAATGCTGAGTTAAGTAGAAAGTAGCAAGGAACTTCTAAAAAAAAAACCTACAAAATCTCTCACACGTGAATCCACTTTAAATACTCTTTACTTCTAGAATTTCTTATAATATCGGTAATGACAATATACAAAGAACCTCTTACAGGTGATGTGTATGCACCAAAAAAAGAAATGTCAGAATAAATATAGGCTCCAGAAGAGCTCTGCTCTGAGAAGAAAAAAAAAGAATCAAACATTTTACCAGAAGCAACATTAGAATATGTGACTAGACAGTTCATCTCAGACTACAGGGAGCGGGTGGGTGGGTAGGCAGTGATGAGGGAATTATCTTGATGTATTTTCCACTGTGGCACACAAGACAGTGCAATTCTCTGAAAGGAATTGTTAGCACCAAGCCAGTAATTCCCTTCTGTGGTATTACAAAGTGTGTGCATTACAAAGGGAGGGAAGTAGCCTGCAAAGTACTATGTACATTTCCAACACTAAAGCACATATGACCTTGAATTAATTCGAATATGCTTATTAAAATACGAATGCTGCGTCAGAAGCACATGCACATGTATATATTTTGAACTCATTTCTTTGTTACCCTTTGGAAGCAAAATTTTACTCTAACAAATTTCTTAGGATGCATAGCTGCTTAACCCTTTGAAAATCTAATTTGTATTGCACAGTGAATTCAATCTATTGCAGAAAAAGATAACTGAAGAGAAAAATGATTTTAAACAGCAGGATGATATTTTCCTGTTTAACTCAGTGCTGTTAAGCATCTTTGAAAATAATAGGTCACAAAAGTTTAGTCTAAAACTCTGTGTGAAGCTTTGGTAGTTTCAGAAGTGTATGCTAATATAAGACCTTTATTTGGATAAAGTGTAAGCATTACTGAAGGTGTGCATGAAACACTAAAACCTTTTACTACTTAAATGGACATACTGCACAGATATCTCCACAGGGACGGCCTCCCAGTCATCAGATCCATAGTTTGCTGACCATGAGTGCTGGCAAACTGTAGAGTTTAGGGAGTGTGTGAGAAAGTGCATCTCAGCATGCAGACAGTGAGCAGGTAAGGAACACTGCATGCTTTTGGGAGCAGTCTTTGGGAGTCTGCGTGTGCTCCAGTACAGTCCAGCGGGTAATTGGCTGGAAAGCAGCTTTGCAGAGAAGGACTGCAAAAAGGTGTTCTGGTAGACAGCAAGTTGACTATGAGCCAGCAATGTGATCTTGCAGGAAAGAGGACCAACGGCCTCGCTGGCTGTATTAGGTAGGATGTAGCCAACAGGTTGAGGGAGATGATCCTTCACCTCTACTCAGTACTGGTGAGACACGTCTCGAGTGTTGGGTCTAGTTCTGGGCTCCCCCAGGAGAGACACAGACATACTGAATCCAGTTATGCTCGAGGAAGGTGACCAAAGGACCAAAGTATCTGACATGGTGGGCGAGGCTGAGAGAGCTGGGACTGTTCAGCCTGGACAACGGAAGACTTGGAGGGATGTGGTGAGGAGGGATAAAGATGGAGTCAGACTTGTTTCAGCAGTGTGCAGTGACAGGACAAGAGGCAATAGGCACAAAAAAAAAAACCACAGAAATGTCTATTTAGACTTAAGACTTTCTTACTGTGAGGGAGGTCAAACACTGGGACAGGTTGAGCAAGGTTGTGGAGTCTCTTTCCTTTGAGATATTCAAAACCAAAATGTGCTCCTGGAGAATCTGCTCTAGCAATTTTTTCTTGACCAGGTGGTTTGGACTAGATGATCTCCAGAAGTTCCTTCTGACCTCAGTAACTGTGTAATTTTGTGGTTTTGTGATCTTTTCTGGACTCAACTGTAATAGAGGATTCTATCCCTGAACCCACAAATGCTTCATGGTCTTACATTCTCAAACAGGAAAAAGAAAAAAAAAAAAGCAACTAAGAGAGCATTAGTCAGAAAAGCCAAAGGGGAATTACAAGAGGTTATATCAGCTTATGTCTTTGAAAAGTCCAAAAACCTTGACAAAATCTGATTTTCACTATTTTCTAGCCTTCCACTATCATTACAATTTAACACTTGTGCTGGAAACCAGATAATATAAGATACCCTCAAGGAAAATCTGACTACTAAGTGTACTACTTAGTGACTACTTCAAAACATCCAAGGAAATAGAGCTTTGGCACAAGCCAATGAAAAGTGCTGAATATATTTCTTAAAAGGCATTATGCTAATCTATTTATCCAATTTTCATGTATCAGCTGTCATTTGAACTAAGCTGCTAGAAATAGAAGAGATTTGTACTAGATTTTTTTTTTCAATTTTTTTTTAAAAAAAGCTTAAGTCTTAGTAAAAGCAGCACTCCCACCACTAACTGAAAGTCCAGGGTTATTAGTTTGATCACTGAGGTATGCTAAAGTGGTGATATTACTGCTGGTTCCTAACTGTCTTAGGCCTGGAGTATAAGTTTGGAAGATACTGAAAGTGAGTTGAAACCTGCTTGCAAAAACTGTAAAGGCATACCCTACACAGGACCCGAGCATGGATCCTTGTGAGACAGCGCAGCAGTGAACATTTATGAAGAGCATTGAAGGTTGAGGGGCTTTTGCTGAATTTTGGAGATTGTTTTCTTCATGCAAATAGATTTAAAATGCTTGGGCATTCAACTTGTAGTCTCCAACTGCATTCAGCTGAACAAGTCCCCAGTCCTGTCAAGGCTTCTCTACTACTGTGCAGCATATACAATTTATTAATGACTCCAATACACAAGGAGCATAAACCTCAGCTGGAACACATAATCCTCCTGGATTATGCAGGACTAATACGTCTGCAGGGTTTTACGCAGGCTCGAAAAGGTCTAAAGATCTCAAAGCATCATAGAGATGCTTCTTCTGTCAAAGATTGAATCTACACAGCATTAAGAAAAGAAGGGCTTGAGGGATATTCACAACAAGCCACATCGTGTTTAGGGTGCTAAATTAGCAACCTAGGTTTCCTGCTTGGAAAAAAAAAATTCTTCCAGGAGATGCCTCAGAGCAACTAATTCTGACTATATAGGTCACTGAAGCCTCAAGCTAAACACCTAAAGGCAGCATTAACACACCATCTGGTATTTTAAATGTGACCATAAAACAAACAAACAAACAAAACAAACAAACAAAAAAACTTGTCTAAGAATCAACATAAAACTATACACATCGTCACTGACATCAGAATATTTTCTCCATTGTTATCCTTTCTTTGTACTGTGTCAGAAGGTACGGAAACCACAGGTTTTGACAAAATCTTCTGACATTTTAAGTAAACTGAATCGATAATAATTTCAGTGTCATATCAGCAGATGACTCTTGCCTTCTTGCATTCAATTTCATAAGAAAACTTTAGTAGTGTCAATGTTTTTGTGATTGCAAAGGATTTTCCATATTCGTATTCCGTTTCCCTAAACACCAGAGAAACATACATCAGCAGTAAAGCTCTGCCAAGACTGCAGTCTAATCTGAAACTATTCCATTTTAGTTAGTGTGATTCAGGCTAAAAAACACTTCAACTAAAAAGACAACGGGGCCAAAAATATGACAAACAAATAAAAATAAAAATAAAAAAAGGAATGTGAGGAAATGTAACAAACCACTTGAATTAAATCTGCACAGGAACAGATTCTTCCCACTTAAATTGACGCACTTATCTGATAAGCCTGATTTAAGTGATGATAGGCACCCAGTCTAGTTATTAGAAAATAATGCTAACACAGTTCAGAGGGTAATTTGGTGCAACAAGTTGAACTGATTCTTCACTCAGAGGGTGGTGAGGCACAGGAACAGGCTGCCCAGAGAAAATGTGGATGCCCCATCCCTGGAACTGTTCAAAGCCAGGCTGGATGGGGCTTTGAGTGACCTGATTTAGTGGGAGGTGTCCCTGCTCATGGCAGGGGTGTTGGAACTGGGTGATTTTGAAGGTCCCTTCCAACCCAAACCATTCTATGATTTTATGATTCACTCTAGTTTGAACCTAAGTTGTGTTTTGTTTTTTTTTGGGGGGGGGGGGGGTTGCATTAGAAAAAAAATGATTATTTCTACTAGATCCATCTCTGGGCAAGAATATGGAGTCTGAGATCCCTTTTTACTACAGCTGCCAAGATCTTCCTTTCTTCTATGTTTGAATAAAGTTTCTTGCCTATTTAACACCAAAGAAACATGACAGGTATTAAGAGCACCACTAATGAGGTTGTGTTAAAAGGGCATAAAAGTGTTAGCCACTTATGCAGGCCTTTTTTGTCAGGAAAAAAATAAACTAGTGGAGCAGACAAGGAGAGGCAGGAGAAGATATAGACTGAGACCTGTGATCTGGAGAGTGGAATTATTGTATCATTCCCTTGAGACCACCAAATAGAGGTGATCACAAATAACCAGGACAACACTTCCCACACAAAAATTCCCTGCAGCAGAGGATGTGAAGGCATTCTGCTGCAGACAGGCTCTTTTTTCCTTGATGTCTGGGGTTCCCCCATGGACCAAGTTTGTATCGTTCAAGTGGTAGGACAGCTGTGACAATACATGACCAGGAAAGCAGGTGTGGCAGATAATTACTAAGAGCATAGGCAGATACAAGATACCTATTGACATGGGAAGAATTATGACCATTGGTATTGAGTTGATTCTGAGTACTTATATCCCAAACAACTGAAAATCATTGAATGCTTATTTTAGTTTCTTGTCTCCCAGACTTCATCCCTTGTAATTTCCAGAGATTTTATTTACAAACTTTGTTGTCAATGGTGTCATATCAATAAGGTTTCTCAAAGAGATGTAGGTATTTTTGTTCACTGAGTGACTGAGCTCCTTAGCTGTGGTAGATCAACATAGCTTATATGGCTTTAACAGAGGGCTCTTAGCTCTATTGCTTTAAATCAGCAGATAATCTGGCTGTATAAAATCCATTCTGTATGCACTTAATTTGTGCTGGAAGTATTTGAAAAAAAAAAAAAAACTATAAAAACTATCCCTTTTTTCTGTCCATCTTCACTCATTTAGAAAAAGACTCAACCTGTAGGGAATTTTAATTTTTGTAATAGTTGTAAGTGCTCTTACTATAGTTAAGTCTGTAGTCACATAAACAATGTTATATTCTGTGAAACTTTCATCCAAAATAAAAGAATCTAAAATACTTAGCACTCAGAAGCAGCATCCTTTTTGTACTAGGTGCAGGTGCCCAGGTACTGGCAGCGGGGACTCCTCTGTGAGGAGTGGCTGGGGCTGCCTCATGCTGGGCACAGCCGGTTCCTGACAGCTCCAATGGCTCCACCACAGGGCCCAGCAGCCAAGACGGCAGCACCTCAGTAAAAGTGGATTTAAGAATGGGCAGAAAAAGCCAAACAGGCAGAGAAGAAGAGGACAAAAGTGAGAAGTAGTGCAACATCAAAGTCAGAGAAGAAGGAGGGGGTGGAGGTGGTCCAGCTGCCAAAGCAGAAATTTCCCTGCAAACCCGTGGAGACCATGCTGGAGCAGACATCAACACTGCAGTACCTAGAGGACCCCATGGCAGAGCAGGTGCATATTTCTTCAAGGAACTGCAACCTGTAGAAAAGCCCACACTGGAGCAGGTTTATCCTGAATGATGGCAGCCTGTGGAAAGCCTGCTCTGGAGCAGTTCTTGAATGGCTGCAGTCCATGGGGACGACACACACCAATTTGACCCATGATCAATTTTGCCCAAGTCAAGCCTGTGTTGCATATGGGGATGACTCGTTAGTGATCTTCATGTCTTTATCTTGACCCATCCTAATTTCTGCCCTCCCTGCCCCATCCTGTTGAGGAGGGGGAGTGAGAGAGTGACTGGCTGGGTGTGTGACAGTGGCCAAAGTCAACCTGCCATGGTATTCTGCTCTAAGATGGAGTTGCTGACTTACTGTTCTGATAGCTGGTCTCTATATTTCCCTAATCCAAAGATTTATATTGAAATAACACAGAGACGATTCTATTCATATATTTATCTACTTATATTTGATAGACAAATTATTGAAAAAGTCTGTTTTGGAAGAAGTTGAAGTCTTCAAAAATCTGGGTCAAGTTTATGGTTTCAGAAAAGAAATAGGGATTACGTTTTGATAATGTCTGAAAATGCTATCTGGGAAACAAATGTTTGCTCTTCTTGAAATTTTTCACTTTGCCTGAGAACTGACCTTCAGTTTAAGACAAACAAATATATATAAATATGTGTTTTCTCTCCAGTACTGCTGAATATCCAAAAAAAATCTGGTTGTTTTTTTGTTTTATGCTGAGAAAAATCTTTTTAGTTTACTCCCAAATAATTTACAGATTTTTTTCTTAAGTAAAACTGGAAAATTTTACATTGTTTCAGTCCAGAGTGTTGGCTTGTTGTTCATTTGTTTGTTTTCTCACCAAAAATCCTTTCAATACAACCATCAAAGAAAATACCTTTTATCCTCTTAGTTTTGGTCTATTTCTTAAGTGCAACACTGGCTGTAGATTCTTGCCTATAGATGTTATTCTTAGCTCCTTGTACATTTCAAATTTTTAATTTTTGAATAAATTGATCATTTTTAGACTTTCTACTTCAAATTTCCAGTAATTGTTAATGATAATATGTACTACTTTGGCACTACAGCCTTTGAATGTTAACTGTAATCCATATTTTAGGTGATGTCACAGGAAAAATATTTGTGATAAACCTGACATTATGTCTTTCATGATTTGACTGCTATTTTTATGATACTTTTAAAATTCCTTAAGTGCTAGAACCATGTGACTACATAAGAATGTCAGTTTTCATTTCAAAAGAAAGAAAAAAATCAGATTTAGCTATCAAACCTATGAAGAAAATCTCAAAAAAAAAAAAAACCTCTACATTCTGCAAATTATTCTTTAAAATTTCAAAACACTAAATCAATCACATGTTATTCTGAATATTCTTTCTGTTGTTGGTATAACAAGTATTATCTTGCCATGGATTTATGAAAATTCCAGGAGAATAATATGCTTATGGAAAAATATGATCTATCATTGCTTTCTGTTTTTTTATATCATGGTATTGATGCGCTGTCATGTAAATGCCTAGGTACCAAATCAGCCAGGGAAGTTCCCTGACATGGTTGTAATATAACTGAGAAAGTGGTGATACAGCCTTCTCGGGCTGACCTTCTATGATCAGTCTACATGGCAGGTTTGGCCCATGGTGAAACTGCAGTGGGAGAAGCATAAACAGCAAGGCCATATATGACCCATGAAGGAGACACATAGGACAAGTTAGTCCAAAGATATCATCAGTCTCAGTGGATGAACTCTACAACGCTGTATACATAACTCCCTCTTTTGGCCAGGTAAGACTTCTTCACTTTGCTAAAAGCAAAGTAGCAAAATGTATGGTAGCTCCATGTAAATGAAATGGAAAGGAAATGAATTATGATAATTCATGATTCATGATTTATGATAATTCCATGATAAAGCAAGTTTGGGTATTTGGAATGAAGTTCCAAGGATGAAGTGTCAGGAGATAAGTCTTCACACAGCATTGAGATGTTCTGTGTTCTCTCCAATGAATGCTCACAAATGCTACAAAGTAGCACAAAGGACTGAACAGGTCAAAAATTAACTTTCAAGTAACTTACGTGTCGGATATATTCATATTGAAAGATATGCCAATAACACAAAAATCTCTGTATGTGTCCCACTGTGCTGGAGCAGTCAGTGTATTTTAAATGTAAAAACATATATTTAAGGAAAAAGGTACAAATGATACCTATTCCAAACCAGAAAATACACAAGAGATGAAAATAGAGGCTGATAAATATTCAGGTTGCATTATATATTGGACTGCATTATATATTGACAAATGGATAAAAGAGGACTGGCTGTCTTGGGGGTTGGTAATGAGATATGGACTCTTTTACCATTAGGTCACCCATGTGATTCTCAGCAAGGTCAGGAACAAAATGTGGCCTGAATTGGTGATTGCAATCCAGTTCTTTACTGCCAGATGTTCAGATAATAAAAATAACTACAGTGACTGGCATCACACTACAGCCTCATCAGAGAATCCAAATTAGCTTCCTCACTGGCTACTCCAAGGCCATGGAAAAGTGGGTCCTCCAGAAGCCAGGCTAAAGCATGTTGTGAGGAAGATCCCAAAACGGCTGCTCATGCTGTATCTGTTCTGCAGATGAACAAATGGCTCCCATTTCTAAAGCTATCAAATCAACACTAAACTCATTTCCATTGCAGATTTAAAACAACAAGAACAAAACTCAGTTTGTGCAAACGCTGACTATGAAAGTGAGTGTGCAGTTACTATATCACTCCTTTCACTCAGGATTTGTTGCTCACCATAAATTAGTATGTAATGGTAAACCAACACCTAACTATTCAGAGTTTATTTTCCATGTTGTTGCCTGAATATCTGAAGTTCTTTCAGTGGACTAATCAGCCCTCTTTATTAGATATGACTGTATATTCATGATCCTATTGGGATAGATAGATTCTCTATAGTTTGATAATAAAAATATGTGCTAATGGGTCTCCTTGCTCTTGATTTCTTACACGAAGAAAGAGAAAGAGTGGGCATTATTTACCCACAGGTAAAGTAAAAACTATAAAGGTAAAAGCCTTTCCCATGCAATATACCACTCAAATGTAATAATCCCTGAGATGCTTATTTTAGCAAATGAATCAGTCACACTGAGCCAAGGAAGGGAGCCATCTATTACCATGCTATAAATGTTAAAGACCCTATTTAGAGCCTTTATCTCTAGAAGAAACAAAGCAATTTTCACTGATATTTGTATGACATCAATAATGGTACCTCACTAAGTAGTGAATAGATATTACAATTGCAGTTTGCCCAATTCTTTTTCACTGGTCATCAGGGAAATTCATCTAAAGCAGCCGAAAAAACATAGATATGTTTGCATCATGTTAATAAGAGGAGAAAGCAAGGTAGCTGCCAATTGGCAGCAGAGTATGTTTTGGTGGTTTGATAAGGATACTAAAGAGTTTATGATGTGACAGATGTTTCACTACACTATTGTGAAATGAATAGATTATGAGAAGTAATTAGATGTACATTGGAATCAATGCTGTTATCATCGAGGCCTTCGGGCGATGCAATAGATGAGAGTCATGGCAGCAGGTGGTCCAATGGCTCGGAGACAGGAAGACACACCGCAGGAGACTGAGTGACAGGTTTCACAGATCCAGGGGGTGAGAGATCTGAGCTATTGCCTGCATTTGTAATCTTTACTCATGTATAAATAATAACAACTACACTATTGACTTCATATGCTATGTCATAGCCTCTGCTACCCCCTACACACACGCACACACACACGTTCTGAAACTATTTCTGTCAGTGAAAGCTATTCTTTCATTTTCATGTGGAAAAAAATGCATTTATCCCTCAGATGTTGGTACCAGCTTCATGTTTTTTGATGAAAACACTTAAATAAGAAACCTGACATCAGCTTTGAATAGAGTGCAGTGTATTGTGTGTCCAGTGCAGAAATTTGTCTGCTCTTTTCACAGGAGACTTAGCAGAAAGTGTGGGGCAATATGCCTAGTTCTTACTATGCTGATGTTCTCCAAGCTTTTCCCCGTTTTACTTCTTTGTCCAGAAGGTCCAAAACTTAAGGAAACATCATTGTTGTGTCTAAATTTCTTTGCAAAGGATCTGGCAAGCTGAGTTATCTAGACAGGTAGCATATGAAATCTGCTCTGTATGAGAAGATGTGGATCCTGATCCAGCAACCTCAGTTGTTACCTGTGCCCAGTGTTTCAACCTGGGATTTCTGGGCTCTCCTGCAGCATAGTAACAGCAGAGACCTAAAGTAAGTGCTACCAGCACTCAGCCTCTGACTCTGTGAGTGAGTTTCAGTAGCAGGAGGCAGCTCTGGAAAGCCCTTTGGTGCTGCAGCTTGTCAGTCCCCGCCTGCAGGTGTTTGCTGAGAAATCTTTTATTTTATTGTTGAGGGTAGTGACAGTGGGATAAAAGGGAATATTGAAACATTAAAACATTTATTTCAATATTCTGAGTGTAAACATAAATACCAAGATCTTTCTTTGAGGTATATGAATATCAACATGAATAGATAGGCTTATATGTGATGAGTATTTGGATACATCATTTGCTCTGTACAAATACCTATCATGGACCAAGGACCATATAGTTTAAGGGGGTGGTGAAAGGAAGTAAATACAATTTTATAGGAAAGAATTTATCCACTGGAGCAAAGTGATGAACTATGATGGGGATTGCTAAAGAAACATACAAGGCAAAAACGCAAGTATATGTATAAAGGCATAACAACAACCATGTCAGTCTAGTATTGCAATCTGTGGAAACTTGACTTAGCTTACATAAACAAACAAACAAACAAACAAAAAACCACGATTCATGTAGTCTGTATGAATATCTAATTAACTGTCCTTACAGTGATTTTTATGTTTCGATGGATTGGTCTAAGGGAAAAAATAGAGGTCGGGACATTGTACAAATGCAAGACAATCCCCTGAGATCGGAAGCATATGCTTTCCCTGTGTGAAACAGTATACAAACAATTATCCACGTATCAACAAATATCTCATATTACTCACATCTCCCAGCATCATATAGAGTTATGTCAATCCACCACTATGGAACTGAAGAAGCTGTCAAACCTGTTGAGCCAACTTCCAGTGAAGTGACATATTAGTGGGACTAATGGTGTCAAAGAGCAAGCTGGAAATCCAACAAAGCTTATCCAGAGTGATGGGACTTCAAATCCAAATTCCCTTCTGAAAATCTTGGTCATTGGATGCATATTTCCTTCCAGACTAAGCTACTAATTTAAATTATGGGGCCTCAAGAGACTCATGGACTGGGGTAGCCAATCTGTATCAAAAGAGGTGAGGAAACCTATTGCTTGGTTGATTGAATCTGACTGAGGTTCAATTTTCTTAACTGATAACCTCCTTTTTAATTCTTTTGTTCCTTCTCTCTCCAAATTATCTACACCCTCGGGTACTCTGAAAAAAATGAGATCTTACCCAGTAATATTCATGCTTTTGTCAGCCTGACTTCATCCCTGAGAGGGATGGGAGCAGTACCAGTAACAACAGCAGTGTACTGCGTGCTTCAGGCCTCAATTGGCCCCACTAATTCCAGAATATCAAGTGCCTTTTGGCAGTTTGCTCAGAAAGAGCTTGGTCACCATTACCAAACTCCCTCTTGGTGAAATAAATAACAGATATTAAACACATTAAAAACAAATGTGTCTTCTTTAAATACTACAGCAATATACAGTACACAATAGAGTGCCCAGAAAGGAAGATGCTTTATTCTTCTAATTATGAATTCCAAGATCCTTCTTATTAGTTTTAGTACTGTGAGACAGGCAAACAGGCAGATGTTCCCATTTTTAGGACTTCCAAGCATCTTGAGTACGACCAGACATTCAACTTTCTACCAGTCATCCCAGCAAGGCCAGTTGGAGGTAAGTCCTACTAATCAGATTTCATGGGTCAATGTAATGCCCCGAGAGGAGGAAATCCTGAGTGCAGCTCTCTCACTCTCCAAGCAGAAACCAACTCACCGTGGGGCATTGTCTTACCAATACTGACATTTCAGATTTTTTAAAAGGAACTGGCTCACATTCACCCCTGGAAGTCTCTAGTGTCAATGCAGAACCCAGGAGGACTGTGAAGTCTAACAGCCTCTCCAGATTTCTTTCTCTGCTACCCTGCCCTCTCATCTTATAGCAGTATTAACTCTGTCCCAGCCAAAACCAGGACAGGTCGTAACACCAAAAAGGAAAAGTGCTCTAGTCAGTTCCCTTTTACACATTGGTATTCCAAGCTACCTCTCATCTCAACCTTCTTGTGACTTTCTCCTAGTCCCCCTTGTTTATTTGGTCTGTTTCTCTTAGTTCACCTTTCCTTATTTATTTTTCCTATTTGCTTCTAGACCTTAGAGCCTAGCACCAGGTCATATATTCTTATCACATCCATGCACATCTAACCCAAGCAATAAAAAATCTAAGAAGCTCTGGAGAAGAATCAGCTGGTATAGCAGAGTGTGTTTCGGAAGCTGGAACAGCACAAAAGCAAGCCTTATGTTCTAACGTCTAGCTTTCCAAGTATCCGTCTGTTTTAAGATTTGTCCCTAATTAATTAAATGTAACATTTAAATGTTGAGCTCTTTGTCAAAGAGCTGTATCTCCCATAAATGTTAGAAAGTGATCACATTAAAACACATTAGGACTTACATGGATAATAATGAAGGTCCTTTTCACAGCAGAATGATTAAGGTCATGCTTTGAGGAACATTTCTACCTTAACTTGCAAGTAATTTAGGGTAAGACCTGTGTTACCCTACATTTTTGAGTACTATTTAGCTAAAAAGGCCCTTGGAAACAAAAGAGAGAAGATAACAGGGATCTTAAATAATAACAATCTTGTGACAGTAGGTCTCTTATGGTTAAGGTTCAAAGGCTCTTCCATTGTAAAAATGATGTTGAATCATCCACCATTTGCTGAACTTCCTGACAAAGCTCCTGCCTAGAGGAAAAAAATCAGTTGAGGGAGACTTTGAGGTTAATTACACAAGCCTTTTTAAGTTGCTGTGCAATAATAATTAATACATACTTAGCTCTTGCCGTAGGTTTTGCTGCAGTCCTAGCTTTCTACTATATGCAAGGCTTTTTTTTTTGTCCTGTCACAATTCCTTTGTTTTTCACATAGTTGTCCTATATACTCACTCCTTTTCAAGAACTGCTTCATAGGCTCCTTTTGCCACAATGCTAACATTTTTGTTTCCAAGACGTGATGTCTTACGAATGCCAGGAAAGGTGCTGTGAATATTACACATCTCTTCTCCTCGTATTTTAAATCTTTCTTTAAAAATCCTGACTCTTTTCATTGCATGTTTGTCTCTAGACATGAAAGTGTGCACACAGTCATATTCAAACATGAACTTGTGCATATGATATGCATGGCCAAATATAAACAAATGGCTTTAACTTCTCCAGTCTTTTACCCATCATCAGTGTAATGGCTAAATCTATTTTCATGGCAGTATTGAGAGAGTAGAACTTAGTATTCGAAACACATGGTGGGAGACTGACACTGACAATGCAGGGGTAGTAAGACTGTGATGGTAGCACATAACCATAGAACATAACCATCACAGCATAACTGTGATCAGTGATATTTCCTTGGATTAATTTTCTTGTGCAACTTCACCTTGTGCAGCTTTCTGTCCTTCAAATAAACAGACATGATGGAGAAGGAAACCTGTTTCTATAAAACCTGTAATACTCAACATAAAAATCAGACAAGACTGTAAGAATACTTACCTGATGTGCAAGATGCAGTAAGTGCTAAATGAATATGTTCAGAGTGTCTGCCACTGATCATTTGCACGTCTCTGTGTTTCACCACACCTATTCCTGGGATAAATTTTTTTTTTTTTTTAATCCGAACTCAAATAGTGAAGATGGGAGCTGTATAAACTGCATTATTTCGCTCTGCTCTAAAACTTAAGTTTGTCAACAAGCAACTTAGTTATGCTGGATAGTTCACATGCAGCTGCCTAGGAATGCTTTCTACACTCAGACTTCAGCATATTGGTTTTCTTGCATAACTAATGTGACCCGCTCTTCTGTAAGGCTGAAAGTTATCAAAAAAACATAAGCTAGTTCTTCATATTTTGTTTTATCATACTTGTTTTTCAGTCTGATTACTGAGAAGTAGCAGGAAGGCAATGATAATGCTAAAAGATTCCTCATGGACTAATACAACTTTGATACCTATTGTATGTATGCCCAAATAATTGTGTTATTAGGGCAAGGAGCACACCTGACCCACTCCAATTAGGAGCTTGTCCAAAGAAAGTAACAGCCAGAAAGGGGGATATTTTAAGAGATTTATGAAATCAGCAAATAAATATGGTCTTCTACTACAAAAACCCTAAACCTTTGAGTTAATATTCATAAGTTTCCTGAAACAGCAAGAACATTGTTGATTCACTTGATTTACTTTAGTAGATCTTTTTCTGTTTCTCTGCTTTCTGCTTTTGATGACCTGTACATAAGGTGCTGCTTCTTCTTGTAAGATGTAAGACATAATGACATGGACATTTATTTGCTAGACTGTTTTTCCTACAGTTGCAGAGCAAACTTACTGTCAGTTTTCAATTGCAGGAAAACCAGTTTGCACTGCAAATTTATTAATGAAAAATGTTTTGAGTATAACTGGTTTATACAACTAAATTAGCCATGGGATTTTAAAGGAGTCTGAACTATATTTGACTAATGTGAACAAGAAGCATGGAAGGTGAGCTGCAACTGGATAATACTGCAGCAACAAAAAAAAAACTATTCTCCAGACAATCTAGTCAATGACAGAAATCGAGAGAAAAGAGAGAAATCCCCATGTTTTCCTGTTTCTGAATTCACTGAAAACATATCTAAATATATCTGCAGAACTACATAACAAAGTAATCTAGTGTCTTTAAGACCACAGTAACTCCTCTGCAGTCAACGTAGTCAACTGTAAATGAAAGTAAGATAAACTTATGTATTAAGAGTTAAAGACAATGTTTAGCACAAGAATATACCCTGGGCAGATGAACACTTAAAGGCATCTACTTTATAATAAATAATGTTTCAGAATGCTCTTAATTCTCTGCTGGCACTCTGTTCCTCAGTGCACAACAACAAAGGTAGGCACCTTGTCAGGATCATTTAAGCAAACACAGCAATTTCTTACTTGCTTTTAATATTGGAACTGCTATTAGATGCTATGTTCAAAAAGTATAAACAAACCACAAGACACGCTAATCAAGGTAAGAGCCATATGTACAAAACAAATGGAGTCTTCCTCACCTTTGGCTTGAGAAAACAAAAAGGAAGGGATTTCAGCAGCATTGTCTTTAATCCAATTTACTTTGGATTTAATCTCCAAAACAAGGCTGGCCTGCTAATTCCCAATTATAATGGCACATGTAATCAGAGTCCTCATTAACAAAGACTGACTATATTGTCTATTAGGAATGGAAATCTGAAATGCAAATTCAGCAAATCAAAACGTTAAATGAGCTCTACCCAAGATGCTTAGAGCTCCTGCCAGGGCAGCGCATGCTGGCCGACACCTGCCCCGAATTCTCCCTCCAGCTGAATGTTTCATTCTGTTCCAGTCTTTGCCTCCTAATTGACCTGCTTATGATCTCTGCTACAATTAACATATGCTTATTAGTAATGGCTGGTTAAAGATTTCAAACTGCCGCAGTTTACAAAGTCTAATAGAGATGGCACACCACAGGAAAGATGAGACCACTGTTTCGCTGATCAGCAATGTCTTAGTGCTTAGGTTTCATGTGATCCAAATGAGATAATTTTTCACATCTGATGTCTGAAAATCCATTCTAATTGAAACTGGAAATCTGCACACAAAGTGGCTTAAGGCTCCTGATGCACTAAATGAAAATCAGTTAGTGAATATGATTTTTCTCCCATTTAACCAAATGCTTAGCAGTCATGAGAAAAAGTTTTTTTTTTAAAAAAAAGTTGTTTGTTTGTTTGTTTGTTTGTTTAAAAAAAAAAAAGGAGAGAGGAGGCAGGGGGAGGAGGGGGAAGGGTCAGTAAAGAAAGAAAGAGGGAGAGAGGGTAAAAAGCTATTTTGAATGATAACAAAAAAAATAAAACAGCCTACCCTACAGGATTTTAGGTCAAATTCCTTAGTACATTTCTTAGCAGTTAATGAAGGTTTACATATGGATCTATGAACAGAATGATTGTGGGTTTTATATGTTGAAACAGCAAAATCATCATTTTGACATTACCAGAATATTGATTAGCATTATTTTTGATCATAGCTGTTATCCAGGAAAACAGTCTTAATCCCCCTAAAAAAAAACACAAAACCCCCTATTCCCGACACCCCCCCCAAAAAAAAAAAAACAAAAAAAAAAAACAAAGAAAAACCTGGCACTTAAATATGCAGAAATGTGCTTTTATGTGATGACCACTGTAAAACTCACATTAATGTTAGTTAATCACATTACTTATATTTCCTTATATGAAAAAGAATATAATATTACTGCTTATTTGTCAGGACTGTCCACTTTCATTAAATTTTTTTCTGTCTTCAGTGTTTTTCCATATTACCGTCTCCAGCCTGCAGGAGCCAATGGGCAACAAATAGATCTCTTCCACCTGGTTTCATTCCAGCTTCATTAGCAATGCAGTAGTACAGCAATTATGTCTAATTCTTCTCTCCTAACTGCATTATTATTATTTATCTAAGTTTTTTTTGTCCACCCTA
The DNA here is from genome assembly GCF_964211835.1 of Anser anser. Classification (NCBI taxonomy): domain Eukaryota; kingdom Metazoa; phylum Chordata; class Aves; order Anseriformes; family Anatidae; genus Anser; species Anser anser. The sequence continues at coordinate 166,400,144 of NC_139720.1, forward strand.
TTTATTCCTTATAATTTTGTTCTTCAATTTCACTTTATCATAATGCATTCTTAAAGAGAAGACTGGATATTTCATAATCCTTCCTTAGCGCTATCTTTGATTATACAAGCCACTTACTCCTCTTTGAAGTCTTACTGCCAAAATCCCAGGAGACTGAGAAGGGGGCAAGAGAGTGTTTGGGTCTTGTTTTGCTCCTATGACCCCAACCATTTCCACTTCTTATAGGTAATCAAAGGTAATATTTTTTCGTGAAGATTTCAGTTCTAGTCCAAGATAAATTCAATGGCAATTTTGTCTTTATTTCCTGAATGACATTTCTAAAAACTAATGCTTTATGCTTCATTAAAAAAACATGCTCTCGACAACATATTCTTAAACTCAGAATGCAAGGTTGTGCTGTTTGTATAATCCACACATGCTTTGCAAAGGCATAACAAGACACTCACTGCTCCCAAAAGGTTACAGTTTAAGTCAGGCAAATACAATAGGAAGAAAAGATTAGGTTCAAGCAAAGGGGAGGAGAGAGCAAATTCATTCTCAGATTTACAGTGGACTTGTGGCCTTCATGAAAGGATCTAAAGGAGATGGCGGATATATAGCTTAGTAAGGACGGGAAAAAAAGACATTATTGCAAGCTATAGGAAAAGATATGTATTAGAAAGCAAAAGAAAGAAACAAAGTGGTCTCCCTAAAGTTAGCAGTAACAATTCTTACACTTCATGATTTATGGCTGTTTTTTTGGAGAGTGATGTTCCCATTTTTTTAGTCTTCACTCTGAAGCTGGTGAAAAACAGATTGGCTTGGACATTTTGATGTCATCAAAGTGAACGGAGTTAAAGTAACAAAAAATTGTTGGGTTTCTTGAGAGAAAAATGATTCTGTGGCTCTCAGCTTCATGGCTATTACAATCAGCTTTGCACTCTTTTAATAAAGTAAAGCTGATTCAGACTTCTAGCACTAAGTACAGAATTAGCAAAAATCATCTGCAGTGCTTCAAAAACTTTTTCTATCCTTGCTGCACATGAATATTAATTTGTAGACTTGATCCTGCCTACATTACAGCTACCATTTCTTCTTTTCTCTTTTTCTTTTTTCTTTTCTTTTCTTTTCTTTTCTTTTCTTTTCTTTTCTTTTCTTTTCTTTTCTTTTCTTTTCTTTTCTTTTCTTTTCTTTTCTTTTCTTTTCTTTTCTTTTCTTTTCTTTTCTTTTCTTTTCTTTTCTTTTCTTTTTTCTTTTCTCTTCTCTTCTCTTCTCTTCTCTTCTCTTCTCTTTCTTTTCTTTTCTTTTCTTTTCTTTTCTTTTCTTTTCTTTTCTTTTCTTTTCTTTTCTTTTCTTTTCTTTTCTTTTCTTTTCTTTTCTTTTCTTTTCTTTTCTTTTTTCTTTTCTCTTCTCTTCTCTTCTCTTCTCTTCTCTTCTCTTCTCTTCTCTTCTCTTCTCTTCTCTTCTCTTCTCTTCTCTTCTCTTCTCTTCTCTCCTCTCCTCTCCTCTCTTCTCTTCTCTTTTTTTTTTCTTTTCTCTTCTTCTTTTCTTCTTTTTTTCTTTCTTCTCTCTTCTTTCCTTTCCTCAGGGCTCTTACTTCAGCTGTTCTCCAACGCTCAATCTCTAATCATCAGAGGAAGAGGCATATTCAGAGTCTGAGTCACTCCATTCCAGGATATGTGTTAAATACAGACAGGCTTATGTTTTCCATCTCTATTGACTGTATAGGATGTATAGAACTCACTTATGTCTTCAAACTACACGCTTACTTTCAAATTGCTCCTGAAAGAGCAGGTTACTATATCCACTGTATGAGAAGCTGTCTGAATGTAAGGGTATGAACATGGTGTGGAGTGCAAGAAGCTTCTCACTTCTATTTCTACTGCCATTCAACCTTGTACCACAGTTCCAAAGTGGTTTGTTGAAACAGCTTTGTGTATTTTCCTATATCTAAAGTGGGTACTTGTGGTGGTTTTACTCGGGTGGGCGGCCAAGCTCCACCACAACCGCTCTTTCACTCCCCCTCCTACAAAGAGGAACAGGGAGAAAATACAATGAAAAGGGCTCAAGGGTTGAGATAAGGACAGGGAGATCGCGCAACAGTTATTGTGATGGGCAAAACAGACTCAGCATAGGGAGATAGTAAGATTTATTACCTATTACTAACAAGCTAGAGAAGTGAGAAACAATTGAAAGAAACCAAAAGCACCTTCCCCCCCAACCACCCTCTTCCACCTCCTCCCTCTGAGCAGTGCAGGGGAATGGGGGAATGGGGGTTATGGTCAGTCTATAATGCTTCTCTGCCGCTCCTTCTCAGTCACTCTCGTCCCCTGTGCTGTGGGGTCCCTCCCACGGGATGCAGTCCTTGCTGAACTGATCCAACGGGGGCTGCCCACAGGCAGCAGCTCTTCAAGAACTGCTCCAGATACGGGTCTGTACTACAGGGTCCATCCCGCAGGAGCGAACTGCTCCAACCTGGATCCCCCACGGGCAGCAGCTCCTGCCAGGTCACCTGCTCCTGCGTGGGCTCCTCTCCACAGGCTACAGGTCCGGCCTGGAATCTGCTCCAGCAGAGGTCTTCCACAGGCCACAGTTTCTGTTGGTGCAGGTCCACCTGCTCCACCATGGTCTCCTCCATGGGTTGCAGGGTGGAACCCTGCTCCACCGTGGTACTCCATGGGCTGCAGGGGGACAGCCTGCTCCACCAGGGGCCTCTCCACAGGCCGCAGGGGACTTCTGCTCCAGCGCCTGGAGCACCTCTCCCCTTCCTTCTTCACTGACCTTGGCGCCTGCGAGGCTGTTCCTCACTCCTCTCAGTCTCCCAGCTGCTGTGTGGCACAGTGGTTTTTTTTCCCTGTCTTAAATATGCTCTCACAGAGGCGCAAAACAAGATTGCTTATTGGCTCAGCTCTGGTCAGCAGTGGGACCCTTACCAAACACGGGGCAGCTTCTAGATCCTTCTCACAAAAGCCACCCCTATGGCCCCCTGCTGCCAAAACCTTGCCACATAAACCCACTACAGTACTGCAATGCTATCTTACAACTAACCCATGACACATAGTTAAAATTATCAATATCCTTCAATCCAATTTAACAGACTTCCTGTCTGCTCAGAAGCACCTTGTTGTTGGGCACACCAAACAAAACAAAACAAAACAAAACAAACAAACAAAAACCTAAGCCACTCAAATTGGCAGACCTACAAACTCATAGGTCAGCGTTCAGTATTCAGTTCTTATCCATGTTTATTGGAAAGCAAGGAAAAATAAGCGGAAATAGTAAGCATTCAGTCTTTTCAATACTTGGGATTAAATAAATGACAGAACAATAAGGTCATCTAATTGCTCACAAGTTCACAGCTGGAAGAACTAGTAGTAGCAAAAATCTTGTCTGTTCATTTTGTTTGAGCCTGAGTTGTGCTAAAAGTACCCAGAGTCCTCCATAACTTACAAACTTGGATAGCTACATCAGGGGACTACATTTGCAGTTGCCTGCATCATGAAGCCAGATCATGCTATATAAGGTTGCCCCGTCCATGTCTCTTGGTGCTCCTCCAGTTGTCCCAAGAGGGAACCAGCTAGGTTGCATGGCCCTGTGTACTCCAGAAGTGCCTGGTCTAGGCAGCTGGAGGACCACCCCCAGGAGCATAGCTGGCATTGTGGATACTGGTCACAACTACTGCCTGGTAAACAAGGTTAATGAAAATGCTGTAATTTTCACTTTCAGTTTCATGCCAACTTTGAGGGAGCCTTTCTGACCAGGATTACCAGATCTTCTCATGAGATAATTCATCATAACATATAACATATGCTCCTACAAAGGAGCATTTCTTTGACTAAAATTTGTCAGAGATCTACTCAACACGCTCAGTAGATATGGGTCATGATATGGCCCATTCCGAAGTATGTGCCTATATCCAATTGAATGAATTCCTCTCACAAAATGCCTATTTCTGTCATTAATTCTGAAGGTAGCCTGTGGTGACCAGCATAGTGGCATATACCAATCCCGTAGGTAGGTGAGGCCAATCCTTCAGTTGTGTTCTATCAAAAAAAAAAAAGATGCTTTATGTATCACTTCTTTCTTTTGATTGTACAGACAAAACCCAGCCATCCTGGACTATCTGTAATCTGAATCAGGCACCGCTCTCTTGGATTTAAAAGTCACAGTAATTATGACAACTCTGTTAAACTCATACAGTAGGTGACCTACACAGAACTCAAAGTGAATATAAATGTAATCATTAATTGCTAGATAGGTTTTTCCTGTAGTTACATCTTTCTTGTGCAAAAGAAATAAAATTTTAAGAAAAATATAATGCCAAAGACAAAAAAAAATATAGTTGCCTTCTATCTGTGACAAACTGATTTGGAACACACTGCCTTTAAAAAAAAATAATTTATGCTTAATTATGAATGAATAAAAATATTACTAAAACCCCAGGAAAATTGTTCACATCATAAATCAATACAGACTGTTATTTGCATTTAATTTTCATCCAAGCTTATGCTTTCAAGGACAATTTCTCAGGTTTATTTTAAGTGTAATAAAATTAGAGGCAGATTATCACCCGAATATGAACTAAAACAGGAGGTTTCCATTTTTTCATGAAGAAAATCTTTAAAATATGAAAACAATATTTCATAGATGTAAATATATTCACGTTGATGGTGGAAAATTGTCATACAGTCAAACTCCAGCCTTGGTACATACTTTCTACAATTTAATTTGTCTGAGAGCAGAGTTCAGCCCATTTCCTTCTCTTTAAAGTATAAAAACAAAATATAAGATATAGATATAGATATATACATATATATAGATATATGTAAATTCATTTTTTTGTTTTGTTTTATTTTGTTTTCAGGAACCTGTATGACAAAATTATGCAGAACAATTACCCATATTGAAATATAATTTCATGAGATTCTTTCTGAAAATAATCCCAAAGCCTCTTTTCATCCTCTTCGTAGTGACAAATGCACTTCTACTAAATCATTCAATTAGATCTGTGTAAAATCAAGCTTATAGTTCAAACTTTGCCACAGGCTTTCAGAACAGTCTGGGACAACTCATTTGATGGGATCTAACCTGAAGAGCTGTCAAGAAACAAAACTTCAGGATGAAGCTGACGTTAATAGAAGATATTTAGCATCTCAGAAATGCAGGCAGTTAAACTCTTTGAACTCCAGTTGCTCATTTCTTTTTAACTTTTTTTTAACTTTATTTTTATTTTATTATTTTTATTTTTAAAAGAAATTTATACTTCCCAGCTTTACAGTTTTCTGGAAAATGTGTTCATTCTTGTTTCTGAAGTACTTGGATATTGCAGTAATGTGGACCCAATGAACACCTACATATATTTTTGTTCTGCAGTTGCTAATGAACTTAGCTCTTGCATGTGGATTTGTTTGTCTATAAAGGTGGAATAGTTGTAGCAGCTATCAGAGACAGATGAATCTGTATGAGCAGTCTGGGAATCTCTCTTCTCATAGCACAAACGATGACAACTTCTGCTCATCTGTTCCTCCTTTGATGATTGTGTGGAAGATTATATGCCTGATTAAATTGCTATATTCCAAGAAAATTAATGTAGTATATTTGTAGTGAAATTACCTCAGACTAAAAAAAAGGTTAAAATTAAAAAAGGTTAAAATTTACTTAAATATTTGAAAATAATACAAGTTTTTAACTCCGAGTGGAACTCTACTTGCAGTGAAGTCATATTTTAACAGCTAAACCTGTGTGGGGTTTTGTTGGTGGTGGTTGGCTGGTTGGTTTCTTAAAATGCAGTTCACATTCAGTAGAATTGTATTTATGTTGCTACATACCTTACTGCTAAAAAAAAAAAAAAAAGCAATCTGTTGGAAGGTAGAATTTCTTTTTAGTGTGGTGATCTTTCACCAGATAGACTATCGTGGTTTAACTAGCACCATTGTGATGTATCAGGTCAGTGCCATGTTGCATATGTGCATGAAGTCTACACAGTGAAATTATTATGTTGGATGGACTGAATTTTCTCTATGTTCCTTGATATATTTAAAAATATTTAAGATGTCTAAAATTATAGGAAAAATTCATTTTCATCATTTTATTTTATTTTATTTTATTTTATTTTATTTTATTTTATTTTATTTTATTTTTCATTTTCATTTTCATTATTTTCATTTTCATTTTATTTTCATTTTATTTTCATTTTCATTTATGCAGATGCAGTTTTACAGTTGGAAAGAAAAAGGGAGGAAGTGGATGGTAGTACCATCTTCTGTTTTACCCCTCATGTAACCTAAAACTGTTCATATATATATTTCTATTATTTTTTAAAGGAAAAAGAAAGGACTCACTCCTGGGATTTGACTTTGTATGCCACACTCATGGCTTGAAATAGAATTTTAAAAATAGAAACTCTTGTATATATTGTAGAATAAATGGTGCTGCTTTAATAAGAACAGTTGGAATGCAAAAGAATCTTGGAACCAGTGTGTGAAAATATACCCAAAATGAAAGAAAAAAGAAGAAAGCAATATTGAAGATGATTTATTTACTACCCCTCGATTCCTAATTATAATTATTTTTGCACCGTGACGTCTTCTCCAGCCTTTTTGTTTTACAGTGTCATCACTAAAGTGATGAAAGGGCTATTAAATAAATATGCAATATCATCTTTTTATTTCAAGATGAGGGATGTTAGCCTTGGAGTCTCCGTACATTCCATTCTGCTGTTCTAAAATTTCATATGCAACTTCAAAATATAATATGCCTTTATTAATAAAATCAAGAATTATTGTCTGCTGATTGTTCAGACAACCTACTACTACATAATATACCAACACACTGGAGTCTGATCTTAGCGCTTTCAGGATGGCAGTATTTCCATTACAGCAGCATCTGTGCATGATGGGGATAGTCAAGAGCCAGAGGTCTCCTGTGGTAGGCATTGTGCACAGTCATGATAGAAGCAGCCTGTACCTTAGCACAGTTACTGCCAGTACTTGATGTTCAGAGTAGAATTCATCTCACCATATAAGCATAAAAAAATGATTTTATGAAGTATTCTCCAGAGAAGCATGTTTCCTTTTGTTGACTGGAAAAGAAGTCTGGAGTGGTGAGCTTATATGGGTGGCCTAATTTAGGGCAGATAAACCCAAACAACGGCCGCATTCTGCAAGAACTGTACAAACACAGGATAGAAGGATAGTCCTGTGCTCCAAACTGCAAATCCCCTTCTTCTGTCAACACCCATTGAGTCTTCACCCATAACTGCAACACTCAAATCATTCTGGGTCCGTCGCATCTGAGTTTCCGATCTCCTGAAACAGTGTTCAAACTACTTTCTCTACTGTGGGAGTGATGTACCTGAAATACACTGGCAAAGATTTCTCTAACTGGCTACACTCTTTGACCTCAGTGAAAAAGATGAGACTACTGACACGTTGTCTTGCATATCATAGAAAGCCATCATAGCATTGCTGAGTCAGCATAGCTCATTTACTTAGTACCAAAATCACTAGCAACTGGGTCAGCTAAGTGACACCTGAGTGCTGAAATCTCTTATACATTGCTATGGAAATACCAAACAGAATTGTAAGGGAACTTTTTTTTTCATCATATCTTATTTTTGAAAATATTATTTTTTTCCCTCTAACATTAACAGTACAATTCTGATTTTCTAAAATTACATTGCTATTTAGTGTTAACTGCAGAGATTCTACAACCTGCTGCTTTTTACAGTCATCCAAGAAGAGGAAGACTTGGGTTTATCTGAAGAGTAGAGGTATGAACCTGTATCCCATAAAAGCATTTTATTCAATGGGTCATCTGTCCTGGTGGAGATCTCTGAGAAAATTTGCTGCATTCCATGTAAATGTCAGAACCAAGAATAATACTGCAATGCTATAAGCAGATATGCTGTAGTCATTGCCACAATCTGGTTGTGCGCTGTTTAGAGAGTTACTTACAGCCAATGGAGAAAGACTGGCACTTGCAGAGGACAATTCTTCCCATCCTAAAGCACCTGCCTCTTGTGACTCAGAAAAGTCACCATCTGGAAGCACTTGTCTTTTTTTTTCTTGATTATAAAGGGAGACTGACAGCTACCAGGCACCTAACTGTCTGACAAAAGTGGAATGAATATCACTCAAAGGTAGTAAATTTACAGGTTTTCTGTTGCAATTTGATCAACAGTTTATATGTGCTATATAAAGTACTGCAAAAAAACACAATATCCATGTTTGAAGAATTATCAAATATATATTGGTTGAGATTCACCAGTAGGCATGGCAGTAAAGAAAGTAGCCAAATAAGGTGAAAAACATCCCAGAGCATGTATCAGTTAAGACTGTTAGTTCATCAGCTGAGTCGGGAGGAAAGGTAAAAATCTATAAGTCATTTGTGCAAATGTGAAGTTTATATGTGCTGATTTCATTTTCTATTCATCCATGTGATATGGTCAGTTCTTTGGTATGTTTAACTTAAAAATAAATAAATATATAAATCCTTGAATATATGTTTAAAAACAGAAGTAGAATTCGATTGCTGTCTTTTTGTAGAATCATAGAGTAGGATCAGAATATCCTCAGTTGGAAGGGACCACAAAGATCATTGAATCCAACTCCTGGCTCCGCACAGAACCACACAAAAAATCAAAGCAGATGTCTGAGAGCATTGTCCAAATGCTTCTTGAACTCCAGCAGGCTCGGTGCCATGACCACTGCCCTGGGGAACCTGTCCCAGTGCCTGACCACCTTCTCAGTGCAGAACCTTTTCCTAACACCCAGCCTGACCCTCCCCTGTCCCAGCTCCTTGCTGTTCCCTCGGGTCCTGTCGCTGTCCCCAGAGAGCAGAGCTCAGCGCCTGCCCCTCCGCTCCCCTCGTGAGGGAGCTGCAGGCCGCCATGAGGCCTCCCTTCAGCCTCTTCTGCTCTAGGTTGAACACCTACCTAGGTACTCTAGGTTACCCAGTGATCTCAGCCACTCCTCACGCATCTTGACCTCTAGACCCTTCTCCATCTTTGCAGCCCTCCTTTGGACACTCTCTAATACTTTTATGTCCTTATATTGTGGTGCCCAAAACTGCACACAGTGCTTGAGGCGAGGCCACACCAGCACAGAGCTGAGCAGAACAATGACTTCCCTTGACCAGCTAGCAGTGCTGTGTTTGATGTACCCCAGGACACAGTTGGCCCTTTTGGCTGCCAGGGCACACTGCTGGCTCATCTTCAGCTTGCTGTTGACCAGAATCCCATGATCCCTTTCCATGTGTCTCCTCTCCAGGCACTCATCCCACAATATGTATGTATAGCTAGGGTTGCCTCATCCCAGGTACAGAACCTGACACTATCTCTTCATACTGTTGGTGATTGCCTAGCCTTCTAATTTGTCAAAATCTCTGTGCAAGGCCTCTCCACCACTCCTGTGAAAAGCCTTTCCAACAGCTCCTCCCAGTTTAATGTCATCCACAAACTTGCTTAGTATACATCTGAGTCCTGCATCCAAGTCATGAAAACATTAAAGAGAACTTGCCCTAAAATGGAGCCCTGTGGAACCCCACTAGTGACTGGCCACCAGCCTGAGGTAACCCCATTTACTATAAAACTTTAAGCCCCATCTGTCAGCCAATTGTTCATCCATCATATTATGTATAAAATGTATATATGCATTATAACACTGAATGCTAATCATTTATTACAAGTTATGATATTATTTGGCTCCTCCAATTTCTTACAAACCCTAAATTGTCAGAGTACTCACAAAGAATTCACCTCAGTTTTTAATAGATGAAGAAACTGAGGTACAGAAATATAAAATACTTTTCCATGAGAACAAATATCAGGTTAATGACTGAACAAAGCCAGATGCCTCATCTGCTAACTGACAGACTAATGGTCCCATCATTCAGTACAGGAATATTCTGTTCTTTTATTTTTCTGTTTAATCATTGATCATTGCTATTCCCATATCAATGAACATCCTGGGAAACAGATCCTGAGGCTTTTTTCTCAGTGCTTCGTTGTCCAAGTCTCCTGTTAGGTCTTGAGTAAGGATCTAAATCATCAGTGCAAACCTTGCCTTAAATGAAAATTAATGTTTGCTGGCTTTAAAGCTTTGTGTGTGTGTGTGTGTGTGCGGTGTGTTTTGTTTGTTTCTGTTTAGCCTTTTCTTTTTTTTTAAGAAAGTGGCAGAGGAACAGTTAGTTATTACTCTAGGGAAGATCCCTTTCTTGCCACGCTCAGCCCAGTCTCTTTTTTTCTTTCCTATCTACACAGCTCTCACAGTGCTTATTTAGTATTTTTTCAGAGTTCAGTGTTCCTAGTGGGACATGGTGTGTAGTTTAAATTTGTTTCTCTCCTGATATTTTAAATGACATCCAATTGACCTCATAAATGTCTTATGAGACCAAACAAACTCCACACTCGAGCAAAAACTGTCAACCACTTCTACCCTACTTGTCCCCAGGCTGCTCTGGCATGATGCCATAAAGCATCAGGATTGATATTTTGTGGCATTCAAATTGTTAAGTACCTAGGCTAAGCAACAGGAGCAGAAGTATTAATACAATCTGGCCGTGTCACTGATAATTACACCAATATAAACTAAATTTATAGCATATGACACCTTTGATATGAATTGGCAGCAGGCATCAAAACCTTTTCTTGACATTATCACGTAAACCTGGGAGGCATACAGATAGCATTTTGTGTAAGGTGTTTTTATAGAGAAGCATAAGAGATTCAGCAAAACTTCTGCATAGTTTTATCATACCCTTCATCAAGACTTGTTTATTGTCAATAGTGACTTTTACTGTGGCAAAAAAATATCTTGTAATGTTTTATAATTTTAACTGAATAAACTCATAAATGCATTCAAAGCATCAGGGAACACAGCTACACTAAGCAGTATAAGTTTACTTGATAATTCAGCTTAAAACTATGCCTCTAGTTTTCTAGATTGAAAACATTTTTTTTTTCTAATATGGAAAACAGAACCTATCTAAAGAGACCCTTTTATGCTATAGTTTTGCGTTAAAATTATCAGGTGTCTAGGGAAATGTGTTCTTGAAATCCCATCATGATCCATGTGTCATTGAAGACAAAGATCTGATGTGCTATGGAAATTTCTTGATGCATATTATGAGCTGTTGTTTGCCATAGTGTCTGGATAATCCTGCTTCATTTATTGGAGGGCCATTTCAGCTGCACTGTCAACAGCCTGGGATGATCAGGTCACCTTTCCCTAGAAAATTATGTAAAAGCTGTCAAATGGGCAGGATTATAGGCACATTAAAGGTGCTTTAAGATTTCATGCCTATAAATATTAGCAAAGAAGATTTAAAGGCAAATTTGTCATCAGTACATGTCCACATTTCTACAACCTTGTTTTACAGCATTGCAATGTTATCACCCACATTTTATCATGTAACTATGAAGCATTTTTGTAGGGAGCAGCTGCTGCCAGCCTTATCTGCTTAACTCATGTAGCAGGAATTAAGCATTTATTTATTTATTTATTTAAAAAAAAAGAAGTGACTGCCTCCTATTTGTCACCGTTTGGAAAGGAGTTCTCAACACTTTTATTTTCCAGCAAAACAATTCAAGTAGATCAACACAAACATTTTGTATTTGGAGGGTCAGCTTATTAAAAGTCATTATGTATTTAATAAAGACTTTTTCATTATGGTAGGAATTATGATCTTTGCATGGGAGTAATAATGCAGCAGATCATTTTGCATAGTATTTACTTTTAAGTTGTGAACATTTTATTATAGTGTTTTGGAATGACTGCTCTTATTTATTGTACATTATGAATGCCATGGGCATCTCCAACATAAATAGATATTGGCAGCCCCCAAGCATTTCTTCAGAGCTCTCTGGTATTTTTGATAGACGAGTGTTGCATTTTAGTCATATATCAGTGCTGGCAGATCGCTAGACAATCTCTAAGTTAAACAGACCTAACGATCTCAGAGGAGGAAGCAAACCACTCAACCCCCCAAGTTGTTCAGGGAAAAAGTGATCTCAACCCCCTCCTAAGGAGTAGAGTAAATTGTGAGCAAAGCTATGTCAATTGTAAATGTCTGCTCTGGGGCTTCATCCAAACCCACAGACATCTGTAGAAAGTTTCCCATTTCAATGAGCTTTGAAACTAGCTGTTGTTAAGCCAACGTGCATCCCTCTCCTCTCTATCACAAACGTCCAGGTCAAAGGGCAGCACTAGATGGAAACCTACGTGTAAACCATAACTGGTACATCAGTCAGCAGAGCATACCTCCAATGAATTTGCTGCTACAGTGTGAGTTATGGAGGAAAAATGCTTGAAAAATCCTGAATGCAATTAGGCACAACATGGTTGTTCTCTCCAAGCTTCATTAGGCTTTGCTTTTGGCTTTCACATTCCCTGTTGGCTTGGGTAAATGCCCAGTCTTCAGTTAGCTTCAGTGGGAACAGAAGTGGTGTGGAGGGAGAGGATTTGTCTGCAAAAATTGGAAGAGACATACTGCCTGAGCTGGGGGGGCTCTGGCTGGGGGAATAGGGGAAGGGAGGAGAATAAGAGGGTAAACAAAAGGTGTTCAGTGCATGAAGGAGAAAGCAAATCTAGCAACTACCGACAAGGAGGCAGCAGAGGAACCTACTGACTTGCATATGGACGCAACAAATTCTTTCATTAGGTGTCAGGACACCCTAAAATATAAGCTGGGGAGCTGGTTGAAAGGTCTTATGAGTTCACAGTGGGGGTATTGGCAATTGAGGCCCAACAGCAGTAGGACTCAGAAAACAAATTAAGTGAAAAATTTCCTTGGAGTTGGGCAAGTAGGAACTGAAGCAGCAAGGCTGATACTTTCTCTGAGCATTTTTTCTTGTTCACTCTGACCAAAGCCAGAAAGTATGTATGCAGGAAGTTGTATGGCTGTGGGTAAGCCAGGAACAAAAGTAGTCCTGGAGCAAAATGAAGAAAATACCTTCCACGCACAAAAAAAGAATATTAAATGCAGAAGCTAACAGGGCTCGTTGTTCCTTGTTCATACAGGCTGGGACGAAAAGAAATATGCCAGATCTTGGAGTCTCCATGCTGGAACTGACTAGCTTCTGGGGAGTAACCCCACAGCAGCTGAGAAGGTGATGGAAAAAGAAACTGGGATGAAAGTAGTAACAGTCACCTCAGAGAGTAAAATGTTTTAGCTTCAGAATCTCGGACCCAACTTAAAGAAAGTATATAGAGACGGGACAGAAAACACTGATAGACCTTCTTACATGGAATGATTACATGGCAACATGAACTTCCCCATAGGTGACAGCCTGTATTTGTGTGAGCTGGGGACCAGGCAAAAGATGTTTTTTGCAAGCAATTTTACTGGAGAAGCACAAAGAAACTCACCCCAATATCATTGAAAGGAAATCCACACTTGGAGAAAGCAAGCCACAGTTGCACAAAGCAACGATGAAGATTCAGGCAAAAGAGTGAATGATAATGCAACTGTTATTTAAGTTTAGGGGCTTGCTCACAGCAAAGCCTTGATTCAACTGCCTAGTACATTCGATACACCCCAGGGTATTGGGTAAATCCTATTTGAGTTTGCAGATATGCCCTTCTGGAACAGCAGGAATAATGCCACAGAACATCTCAAATGGTAATAGACATCTACGGTTAGACATGCAAATTGAACCCTGACAGAAGAAAATGGCCCAGCTAAGCTCTCTGTCAAAGCTGAGAATGAAAATTGAATGGAGTGGGATGCCAGTGCAGCTGTGGCAAAAGGTTCAATCAGCAGCTGGTAAACTGAGGCATCTTGTATGCCTGCAGAAGAGGTCAAAAATTTTCCATTAAGGGTCTCTGGGCCTTATTTTTCCTTTCCCTGGGAGGTATTGAGCAAATGTGACCTGTGAGTTACTCTTGTTAGGCGCCAATCTTTCTAGTAGATACTACAGCCTATTTTGATTTCCAGGAAAGATAGACTCAAGAACATGTACAATGTGTACAACTCAACTGCTGCCGGGGAGAGCTCGCAATGAAAGAAATAGGGAGCCCATGTTCCTCCTTCACTCCCATCCCTGAAATATGTTGTGTAGTTTAGAGACAGCAGGTATTTCTGCTCATTCTTAATAAACTGGCAGTATTTCAGACATTGACTAAGACAGCTGGGGATACAGCAGCCTCCTAATTCCTGGCTAGAACTTATTTATTATTAAAGACAAATTAAGTGATGGGAGGTGGGTCTTGAATGTTGGATAATCCATTAACCAGTTCAATAGGATTCCCCTGAAAGGAGGTTTGTATGCCAGAAGTTGCTTCCAGTGCAGTTTGTGTAAGAAGAGATGGGAAAGGGAGAAGGAAGTTGACAGGTGCTGTGAGTAAGTGAGGATGTTTGCAAGAGTGGCAGGGGAGGTTTGCGTTCAGACCAAGAGGTCTGAACAGGTGAGCAAGACCTGAAGACCCATGAGCCATGAAGCAGCTAGATGTGTTTAGGGATGGAAATGACTCTTGCAGACTCCAAAAAGCAAACAGCAATCTATGGGATGTATAAGCCATCCAGGAGAGAGGGCTACACCTGCCTGTGTATATTTCTGGCTGATGGGAGAATGATTAGTTATCCAGGAGCCTGGACAGGGCAGCCCAGCTGATTGCTGGTGCTCCCTAGTGGCAGGTGACCAATGCCTGTGTTTGTCCCCCAGGATATCTGCTTCCTTGATAAACTTGAATTAGAAGCAAATTAAAGAACAGACGTCTGCTAAAGAGACAGAATAAAAAAGTCTCTCGCAGCAAACATTCAGCACCCTCTTTGCAGCCTCTAAACCTTTCTTACAGGGGAGGGCAGTGGGGTCCCAGCTCTGAGTGACAGCTCTCCCCAAATATGTGGAAACAAGTGAAGAAGAAATGATGACCTGCACTGCGTATGTTATTGCTGAATGATTCCCAGGTGAGTTCAGTTAATAAAGTCGCAGACAAATTAAACCACATCCCTCACATCTTGTCATTATTTCTGCATGTCTGGAACAATGAAGACTAAGACTTTTTTTTAGGTCTGTAGGGATGGATCTCTAAAAAGTATTTTCATGAGAAAGCTAACTTAAAACATGTATGGGTTTATTTTATTTGAGAGGTATTTATATTTTCTTGTTATAAACATGGATGATAACATAGGCCTTCATAAATCAGCTTCTCTGTTTTAATTTCAGGCCAATTACTATAACCTCCCACCTTTTATCAATATATTTTAGGGAGCCTCATAACTTCTTCATTAGTTTTTGTTTATTTGTTTGTTTGTTTGTTTTCAGATGAAATTTTTCTACCAACTTTGATTATCCCCCTGCCAC
Organism: Anser anser; assembly: GCF_964211835.1. NCBI lineage: Eukaryota > Metazoa > Chordata > Aves > Anseriformes > Anatidae > Anser > Anser anser. Next base: position 166,415,427 of record NC_139720.1, read on the forward strand.
AAACTGAGACAATGCTGTTTGGTATACACTTCATAAGAAATGCCCTAGCACAGACAACACAAGGTCCACAAACTTGATTTTGCATCCCTCTACAAAGAGGTGAGGTAGAGGATGAAGAGAGCTGATGTAAGGAACATATAAATTCGTACAGTTAGCCCTGACAATTTCTGCAACCTTGTGCCAGAGACACTGAATACTTTGAGTCCTATCACACATGCTGAGGCTGCTTTTCAAAATTACATTTTAAACATATATCATCATTGTCACTATTTACTTTGCGCATACTTTCCGTAGTCATACATATTCTATGAATAACATTAAATATAAACATTTGGTGTCTTACACTAATGGAGATTGTTTTTGTTTGATTACATATCTCAATCTATTCTTCATCAGAGAATTCTTGATCCAAATCACTTTTGCACTTGATCTTAGTTTTTGTCTCCCCTGCATTTATTCAGCCTAAAAGGATATCAAGTGCAGATTCTTTTCACGGTCTTTATCCATAATTAAAAGCTAATATTCTAAGGGAAAGAACTCAGGGGTACACAAATTCTTCAATTTAGCTCCCACAGATAATGTCTTATTTCTAAATATCTATAAACATGTAGTTTTGGTGTGTGGCATATATTTCACTAATCTCTCAAAGGGCCTAAATATTCTTTCATTACAAATATCCTTGAGAGTCATCATGTCAAAATCATTCCACAATTAATAGAGGTTGCCTCCAAGGGCCTCAGGGAGAAGAAGGCTGTTAATAAGTGGACAAATAGGAGATACACTCTGGCCTGCTTTAAAATGCTTGAGGACATTATGCCATGTACTGGCAGGAAAATCTTTGGTAAATTCTCAAAAATCCTTCCTGTTCACACAGGTGTTCTATGGTATCAGTAATTTTTTATCAGTGACAGCAAGATATGAGGTCCTGTACTCTGTTTGTATAGTCACCAAAAATAGGAAAGAGAGCCATTGGCTTAAGTGAAGCTAGGACTGTATATGAGGTTTGTCAGAGGTGTAGTCCTTAATTAGAAAGAAACTGATAAATCTTGTTGCATTTTTATCAAGAGAAAATACTTTTGAGACAAGATAAGGGAACATATTGATTTGTTTTATTTTTTGAATGGGTGAGAAGAATTACTGGATATTACAACAGTTCTCACTGTTCATTTTTCTACAGTTTATACAGGATATTCCTGTTAAAAGCATAAAATCTATCTTTCTGTTATCATTGATTAAGCTAGCGGGAGAACATTTTGTCTGGTTAAATACAATTTCTCTGTTTTTTCAATTGGAGGGGATAATTTTTAAGAGTCAAACCTTTATAACTAATCCAAAAGTGCCCTGCTCCTTCTGTTTGTGGAAAGGTGTCTGGCAATATAAGGCAGTTTTTTCTGAGAACAGTGCTTTTAGGCAGTGTAAGAGAAAATTTGTATTATCCATCTGTGGTAGAAAAAAATTGTGCATATGTGTGGTTTCACACTTGTGGGTAGAAATATGTCATTAATGTATATTTATGTCAGATTGGATCAGATTCTCTAGTTGCTTTGTGTGACTTTATTGAGCAGTCATATAGAAGTTTCATGTGGAAGATCAAAATCAGCTGTAAAATGAGACTGTGACTGTAACCTTAATTATCGAAAGGATATCCCCTCCAGAGGATCATAATCTGGTTTGAGAAGCAGAAAGACGGTTGCTTCCCTATGGGAGTCTGGGAGCGATCCTCTCTCAAAAGCTTGGTGATATAGTCCTGTAAGGCTGATATGATTTCACTTTCAAATGTATTTAAAAATTCTACAGCAAATCCATTGGGGGCGTAGGCTTTCCCGCTTTCCAACGCAAATACTGTTTCCTTAATTTCATTCTCTGTCCTGGGAATCTGCAACAGTTCTTTTCACTCTTGTGTCAGTTGTAGCTGCTGCTATTCCACAGCTGATGAAAGAATTGGATTTTAATGTTTGTTCAGAGGTACGTAAGTTGGCATAATAATTGTGAATAACTCTGTGATTCTCCAGGGTGAAGAGGAGTTCGGCCTTTGTATTTCCTAATTTACTGGGTTAGTTTGGATCATCACTTCTTTGTTTGTCAAACCAACTGACAATTAGCTTGCTTAAGGAATGAGTGTTAAAAACTTACATTTCTTTTTTTTTTCATATATTTTTGAAGGATATGTTTAAAGCTAAATTCATAGATCTTTCACATGAACTTTTGTACTCCTATGTTTTAAATTCGTTGGAAGTAAACTTGTCTTAAGTGAGCAATTTTAGCATGAATTACTGTTGCAGCATTTTGTTGTTGTTGTTGTTTATTAGGATATATAATTTATTCTAAAAATATCTGTCAAACTCTGTGACCCCATGGATTTAATCTTCTCATGCACACTCCCAATGAAGTGAAATACTCATAAAACTGGAATCATAGAATCATAGAATGTCTTGGGTTGGAACGGATTTAAAGATCCTCTAACTCTAACCCCACTGCCATAGGCAGGGATGCCACCCACTATATCAAGTTGGCCAAGGCCCCATCCAGCCTGGCCTTGAACACCTCCAGGGATGGGGCATCACAACTTCTCTTGGCAACCTGTTCCCGTGCCTCACTATCCTTGCAGTGAAGTGAATTATTTCCCTGTTAAAAAAAAAAAAAAAGATCAGCATGCTAAAGATTATTTATCTAACTCTCATTATCTTCATTCTTTGCTTTGGAAGCAGTAGACTTTTTTTCTGAAAACTATCACCAACCATCATCCTTATCAGTAAAATCCATCTGATTTTTTAAATGTATCTAAAAAAAAGAAGGCCAAAATGATGTATTAAAGTGAAAGTACAAAAAGCAAAAAGTACAAAAAAGTACATAGAGGAACTACCTGAATAATCAGAAAAGATGGCATCCAGCTGACCTAGGTTTTTCTCTCAGTGGAGAAAGTTAAGCACCTCCCACCCTACAATATCTATCAAAATTACTAGGGACAAGGTAATCTTTGAAAGGCTTATTTATTTCAACCAACTTTTGAGAGCATAAATATCTAGCTCAGACTATAATCAACTGACCTTCAGATTGCTAAAGTTAGTTAGTTGATGCCCCACGCCTGTCATTGTTCAAGAGACATTTAGACAATGTCCTCATTAATATGCTCTAAGTTTTGCTTAGCCCCAAAGAGGTCAGGCAGTTGAACTATCTAGGAAGGTCCCTTCCAACTGAACTATTCTATTCATTTTCTATTCTATTCTATTCTATTCTATTCTATTCTATTCTGTTCTGTTCTGTTCTGTTCTGTTCTGTTCTGTTCTGTTCTGTTCTGTTCTGTTCTGTTCTGTTCTATAGTTCAACCCTATCTTTAATATTCTCATGAGGTCCAGTTCAAGATTTCCATGTTTCACCTCTTTTTATTCCACCATTGCTGCTGCATTTTCAAGACAAGGACCGATTCATCACTGTTTTGTGATATCTATTTTTTACTGAAAGTCCACTCTCAGTTAAGCAACTCAAAGTGTAATTTGTCCAAAGATGCTTTCCTCCTCTTAGAAAAAACTCAGTGTAGACCCTTGTACTGTCATTTTGCTAAAAGACCTGGAAGACCCTACCATGCTGTCCAGGCAAGTTGCAGTGTAGTAAATAACTTTATTAATAGTCTTCTCTCATCATTTTTCTGGTTAGTAATCCAGAGGTGTAAATTGTTCTATTTTTTCAGTAAAAAAAGCTATACTATTTCATTTATCTGTTTGTTGTTGTTGTTGTTGTTTTGTGGTGTTGTTTTTTTTTTAATCTTTGTTTTTTTCATGAGTTCATGCTCCTAGATAACCTCTAGCTGTCCAGAGTTATGCCAGTAAGACCCACTGAACAAATTGCCCATGCTGCGTGTTAGGCATAAATCAGATTTTCTTCTTTTCCTGCTCAGATACTGTTTTCTGTTTGTTCACTTAAGCATTTCAAAAGCAACTTATGGATATGATTTAAAAGCTGTCTTATTTTCCTACTTGTT